>NC_134685.1:1855000-2455000 GCF_024713945.1 Dermatophagoides farinae | reverse complement strand
CGATAATTGTGAAGATGAAACATTGAAATCATTATGGATAAATGAATTGGAATCGAAAAAAATGATTTCATTAAAACGTTTTCGTGGCACATTGATTCTGATTGGCACTGCCTACAATAAATGTATTTACAATACAAAAATCAAAATTATCGATATCGCTTTACATTTGTTTGGCCAATCAAAATTTCGTCAACTTCATCTGGAATTATTCACTGATTTCATTTTGATGGTTGGACAGAAATTATTATCGAATTATCATTTATCATCATCATCATCAACAACAAATAATCCGTGTACATTGGATCAATTGAATGAAATATGGATGAAATTTAAATCATCTAATGATGATTGGCCAGATTATCTGGAAGATAGGCAAGTTATTATTTACCGATTTCTCACACACCTGTTCATTTCATTTTTTTTTTTTCGTTTTCAATTTTTAGAAGAAAATTGGCTATCAATTTATTTGAAAATCATTTGCAATTGTATCGTTGTAATGATAATTTTAAAAATGGCCGTTCTTATTATTAATTTCACAATATGCATCCTATATCCATAAATATGTCATAAACATACATCACATACTGAAATTTTCACACCTGTACACATAAAAAAGTTTCCTTTTTTTCCTTTAATTTTTCATTTAAAATTTTCCTTTATTTTGATTATTAATGATAATAACTTTATTTTAGTGCCTCACACCACCACCACCCCCGTTAAGGTGTTTACGTTTTTCGAATATAGTGACTATAATAGAATATAAATAAAATAAAAGTTTACATAATATGGTAATGATGGAACGCATTCACAAATTATTGTGTTGTGTTTGTGTGTGTAGTATTTTTGTTAAGGGATTTGATTATTTCAATAAGGTTTTTGGTAGGGGGGAGTATGTGGATCAAAAAAATTTATTGTTGATTTGGTAGAAATTTGGACCATAAAAAAAGAGAATCAATGCCATGTTACCGTAATCGTACCACCGTTGAAATAGATTCGAAATTGACGGAAACATTTGTATTCATTGAAAAATCCATGTCCGAAAGAAGAATCGAAAATTTTGGTTCACCTCATTCAAATATGATTTTTTCGTTTCATCATATTCGATCGTTATCAGGGTTTTTGATCGATTCCGAATCGGTACCCATCTTTCTTTCTTTTTTTTTCTTTTTTTTTTTTGGTTTATTTTGATCATGCAGATTTTGGATGTAGTCAAAAACTCGAGGCGCACACACATACACACAAGAGTAAACAATTTTTAAAATACTTGAAAAGCCTGTAGGTGGCCATACACATATCACGTAATGCGTAATGAAGAGAAAAATTGTATTAGTCATTTACACAGCAATAGCAGGTTGCAGCACTTTCAGCGTGTTTCATTGTATATCGAATATATATAAGACATATTAATGTACATGTGATAATTGGTTTTTTTTTTGTTCTAAAACTTTCACAACGAACGAAATTTTCATCATTAACGATCCATAATCTTAATTAATATGGCATCATCATCGAGAAAAAATTCACAATTATTCGATTTGCAGATAAAATTTATGAAATTTAGCAATGAAGTTGATGAAATCGGTATAAAATTTCATGATAATAATAATGATGATGATGATAAAGAAGCATTGAAGAATTTATTGGTTCGAATCAAAAAAATTGATAATGAATACAATGAACTTGTATCGAATGTGGATAAAAGCAATAAACCAAAATTGATTCTTGAATTCAAACAGATTTCAATCGATACTCGATCACAAATCAAAACATTGATTAAAGATATTGAAAAATGTATTGAACAAATTCCACTACAAGAATCAAAATCGAACAACAAAAATGCAGAACAAACACCATCGACATTGATTGAACAAAAATCGAACAACAAAAATGCAGAACAAACACCATCGACATTGATTGAACAAAAATCGAATAATGATGAAACATTACGTCGTGAAGAAAATTCTATTGATTCGAACAATTATGATGATAACAATACGAATGTTTCGATTCAACATGGCGATTATTCAGTTGCCGATCATTCAATTGCCAATGTAATTGATGTTTGTAGTTGTTGGTTTTGTTATAGAAAAAATCCTGATCTCATTGCACAAGATCAGATTGAAAAATGGCGTATAAATATCAAAAATTTTTTCCATCAATATTGTGAATTATCGGCTAATGAATTTTTAGCACGATTTCGTCGATCTCGTTTGCACATGTTCATTGGTTTATCGATAACAGAACGTCAACGATTAATACAAATAATGTTGGAATTACTTTTCGATCATTTTCCCTATCAAATGGATCATCTTATTGTATCGATTATGAAAATTGCATCAATGTTAAAGATAGATCATTGTAATATATTCATCATCGATTCATTAAAACAACGTATCGAATCCGGTATATATCATGATGTTTGTGATTATGAAAAAATGTACAATAAAATCGATGAATATTCGGAAACAATACGTGAAAAATTCGAAATGAATAAAAAACATTCATTGGATCGTTATTGGAACAATCTTGAATTGATTGCCATCATGTATTGTAAAGATATAATAAGGTCAAACGATTATGTTTTTGAAATTTCGAAATTTTTATCAAAAAATTCTCAATTAGATCATTGTCCAGAAATTTATCTGGATTTATGGATTGAATTTTTATCGATCATCATTACAAAGTTGTGCGATCAGAAATTTCGTCATCAACCAAAAGTCAAAGAATTTTTCGTTCAAATAAAACAACAACTTGAAAACAACAACTATGAGGACGATGAAAGGTAATTTTAATTTTAAAAAATTTTTAATTTGAACAAAAATTTTCATTTTAATCATTCAAAAAAAAAAAAAAAAAAATATAGACGAAACAAAATTGTCGAATTAATTGACAATAATTTTATTGGCCATGACAAAAGTCGAAAACAAAACAAAGAATGACGACAATTCAAAGTTTCGAATCAATCGATCGTTCGATCCAATCATCATCATCATCATTATCATTTTCTTTATTATATAATTAAAATCAACAATCAAAATAAAAACTAAACAAACAAACAAAAAAAATCAAAGGTAAAACAAATTTTAATCAATTAAAAATTTTTTAAATTTTCAACATTTAATTCTTCATATTTAGGTGGCCATTCATATATTGGTGGATGATCATCAACGATTTCATACACAATATCATTATCATTACCATGTTGACGATTATTATGATTATGATTATTATAAATTGTCGAAATAATTGTCGGTCGATTGATTGTATTGATTGTATTTTCATTAATAAAATTTTGATATCCAGCTATTGATGATGATTGTTGTTGTTGTTGTTGTTGTAAATGATTCACATGATGATGATGATGATAATAATAAGTATAATATGAACAAACAATGGTTAAAAATAGAAAAAACATACATGACATCCATATGTGTATAAATTGACATTTATTTAACCAATTATAAATGAATATAATTAAACAGATTATGACCATTATAATTATAATGATTAAACGTATACGAAGTAGATTATTATTATTATTACCCATTGTCCGTGTTGTTGTTGTTGTTGATTGTCGATGATTCATATTCATAGGTTGTCATCGGTGTTTATTCTTCGATAAAACAAAACAAAACAAAAAAAAACAATCGCTAATTATAACACAGCAAAAAAAAAATGAAAGTAAATTAAGAGAAATAATAAAATTGATCACTCATGATGATTCTTATTACGATATTTATAACAATTGATGATGATCATCATGATCATTAAATGATTTTTGGGTGATAATCGTCTTGACAGCTTGATTTGTTGATTGATTTTGATATTTTTCTTTTATTTTTCTGATTGATTGCAGTGTATGTTTATTTTTTATTTTGCAGAGTTTTTATTTATTTTTTCTTCTAGTTTTTTTTTGAAATAAGATTGAAAGAGAGGATTGATTGATTATTACCAAAGACGGTAAATCAATAATCATTCGATTATGATGATGATTAAAAAATTGTTTATCACTTGTTGTTGGTAAACACTTGTTGTTGTTGTCGTTGTTTTTGTGTTGATAATGGACGAATATGAATTACTATATGGAAAATTATGTCACTGAAATGATGATGATGATGATGGATGATGATATTATTAACTGCTACTGTGTTCGTTGCTGATTTGATTTGTTGTTGTTGTTGTTGATGTTGATAAAGGCTGCTGTTGTTGTTGTTGTTGTTGTTGTGCTAATTCAGTTTGTGATGATGATAATCGTTGTTGTTGTTCCATTGATGTTTCAGCTAATAAAACATTGACATTGAGCTCTTCATATTTAGGCGGTGGATCATATGGTGGTGGTATATCCGTCGCTTTTAAACGTTCCATACGACAATTATAACATTCATTTTCATCATCATCATGATAGCTTGGTGTTGTTGTTAATATAGTTGGATGATTGTGATTATGATGATGATTTATTAAATCATTTGGATTTGTACTATAACTACGATTCCGTTGTTGTTGTTGTTGTTGTTGCTGTCTTTGTGTTGTTGTTGTTGTTGTTTGTTGTTGATTATTACCAGGATTTTGATTATTATTATTATTATTATTACTACGATTCCGACGTGTTTGATGTAGCCGATCAGAATGTTTACGATAAATATAAAACATAATGAATGTATAAACAATAAAAATTATAACAATAACCAATATAATCATCAATGTTATATTGAATATAATCAATGCAAATTCATAATCAATTAAAAATGCTAATAAACAGATGACACCTATTGTTGATATTAATAATGGTATAAAACGTATTGCAATAGTCGCTAAATATTGTAACCAAATTTTTGTTCGATACCATGCCATACGATTTACGTTTTCATTATTATTATTTATATCAATTTCCGTACATGAATGTTGTTGTTGTTGTTGTTGATTAATTGTTGTTGGCATTGTAGTATACATCATCATACGATGACGATGTTGTACTCTTTCACGATGTGGACAACGATATCGATTATTGCCACCAGGTATTGTTGGCTGTGACATTGATCGTGATGTTTGTCGTAATAAATATGGTAATCCACGTACATGATGATGATGATGATGATTATTATTATTTGTTGTTCGACGGCTACTTTCAGTCATAGAAATTATTGAATGAGAATTATTTGTAATTGAATCTTCGAGTGTCATTGTTGTTGTTTACTTATGGATTACCACAAAAAAAAAGACAATAAAAAAAACAAGAACAGCCAAATCGATTGATTGATTGATTAATCGTCTATATAATTTGAATCAATAAAAATAACAACAACAACAACAACAAAAAAATTGGTCAATGAGAAAAGATTTCCTAGATTTCACTTATACACACACAAATTCAACAATTTTAACGGTGATTTTGAATGACGATGTTCTTTTTTTTTTACTGTTGTCATCAAATAAAAACCACCTTATACAGTTACCTATACATATTATTTTTTGTCTACAGTGTTTCAAATAAAATAATTTTTATCGATAAATTTTTTTTTCTTTTTTTACCAATCGTTTCTGTTTGTGTTACCAACGATACCGGCAATACAACAACAACAACAACAACAACAACAACAATATCAATCAACAAATCAGCAACAAGAAAAAACAAATTTTTATGATAAAAAAAAAATCAGATGAAAAAAAAAAACATTTACTATGCAAATGACAACAAACAACAACAACACACAAACACACACAATGGACTTTGACGCCCCCAATATAAATTTTTTATTTATTTTTCTCCTTTGATCAACCATCATGATGATGATAAAAATCAACCAAAAAAAAAAAATTATCAGAAAATTCAAATCAAATGATGATGTTTGATGATGTACATGTTGTAATTTTTTTTTATTTTTATTTTTTTTTTTTAAATTTTTTATATCCACTTGTTACATATCTGATTAATAATCTGTGTGTGTGTGTGTGTGTGTGTGTGTGTTTGTGTACCAAAAATGTAATTTATACATATACAAATAGTTTATGTTTTTTTGTTTTTGTTTTTGAATTTGACAGTATAAAAAAAATGGCTGAAAATGAAAAAGATGAATAGAATGATTTTCTACTGGGACGTTTTTTTTGAAGTTTTGAATTAAATTTTCTAGATTTCAAGTGATTGATGACTAGACTATTATAATTGTGAATAGTCAGAATATATATATGGTTCATTTCCAAGCAGCATTCAATGATTTTTTTGCAGCCAAATATTTAACCAAATAAGACATTATGATTAATAATAATAAAACGGCCATAATAAGTAAATGATCAAAATCATCTTTAAGAATATCAAATGTTTTTGATGGTGTTACACGAGTATAATAAATATCTGGAGATGGATATATGTGATAAAGAAAAAAAAGAAATGATGATTGATTATAATAAATTTATTTATATATGTAAAACTTTAATAACAGATAAAAAAACATACCGATACCATAGACACAGATATGCGATGTTGATTCCAGACTAGCTGGTGCAGTTACAATACCACGTATAGCAAAAACTGTTTGATTATAATTGATAATTGTTTCCGAAGGTATAGGCAATTCAGGTACATATGGAATAAGACCTTCTTCGGCATGTTCCTGTGTTGGTTTTATAGGCCGACGTGGATCCAAAAAGGCACGTGGTAATTCTAATATTCCACCAGTTGGTAATGAAACTAAATTTTAAATAAATGAATTATGAAATCCAACCACAAAAAAAAATCATTGAAAAAACCGTACCTAAGATATGTTTACTAGTGATTCCTTTCATTGTTTCTGTATCGGTCATTATACCAATACCGGTAGGAAAGATGAACGATTTTTGTTCAACACTTGGTATGGCCCATAAATCGCGACCAATCGATGAAAATGCCGTCGAATTTACTTGATTAAAACCTTCATATAATTCAATGGATGATATTTCATTACGACGCATTTTATCATTATAATATGAATACTGAAACAAAAATGGAAGAGAAAAAAAACAGAAAGAAATTAGAATCAAAACAAACCAATCAATCAAGCTTACAATGATTGAATTTTCCGAATGAACCACCTGACAAGGGCAACGTGTACGTCGATGTACAATTGAATAGATAATATTGCCGGTAATTGAATCAATTAAATACATTGTTATAAGTGCTAAACGGATAAAAAAAAATTTATAGCCAAAAAAACCTGAATTCAAATTTTTCAACTTACATTTTTCCTGTGTATCCAATGATTCGACCAATATGGCCACAAGATTTGGATTCAAATATTTATAAAGAACATTACGATCACCAAGTACACGGCCTTGTGAATGAACATTTTCATGTGGCCGTTTAAATAATGATTTAATCGATATTAATTTATTAATTTCATGTGGAAGTCGAAAACTCCATATTGGATTTGCTTTGGGACCATCATCATCAGTGGTAGCACCGAAACTATAACCAGTCAATAATGCATCGGTTTTATTCACCATCATCATAAAATGATTTGCAGCTACATTTGCAAATAATTTCTTTGTCATTATTGTTTCTGGATATAAATGTGCATTATATTCAGAATCAAATAATAATAATGGTCGCTGAAATTCTTCATCATGCACTGTTTGTATTAACATTGCTTGTATAGTACGATATGGTAACCAATGTGAATCCAGTATGGTTCCAGTGACCGGATCAAATGAATAAAGAAATGTACGATGATCATCATAATCATTCAATATGGTACAAACAGCTGAATGTGGATAATGAGCATTGGTTCGTTGTATCCATATTGGAAATTGTACATCATTATTTTGTACAGCTAACCAAGGTTCATGTCGTGACCATATAACACGGCCAGTTATTGTATCCAAGGCAAATATTTTTCCCGATTTTGTTCGTGTAATAATCACTTTATGGAAACCAAAATAATCACGAATCAATACTTCTTCTTCTTCGTCATCATCATCATCAAATTGATTTGTCGGTTGAGAATCATCTTGATCAATATTAGAATAATGTGAATTTTCATCATCCAATTGTTGTTGATTACGATGTTGAGAACGTTTCAATATTGTCATACTATGCATTAAACTATGTTGAGTTTGCCGTATGAATGACATTAATTGTAATAATTGTGATTTAATACGATGTACAAACATTGATATAATATTTGTATTACGTTCATCAAATCCATATTCTTGTTCCAATGTTGCATCATCTTCAGATAGTGGTAGATCAAGTATTACAAGACTATTTATTTCGGCCAATGCTTCTTCACGTGCCCAATTGATTTTACCCATCAGATTTGTTACAATCAATGTTCCATCGACAGTTGTTATTAACATTTTATATGTATAACGAAATTGATCACGTCCAGAACGGCTATTCTGTATCATTGTTCGAATTGGAATAATTTCGAATCGATCAATTTGCCATTGTTGATCTAAACGTTTGACTAGTTTACCATTCGATGCAATTGGTGAAAGTGAATTTTTTCCACCAAATTCAAATAATATTGATTTCGATGAAATCGATGTAACTTCAGCCCAAGATTCCAGATGAAATATGGCCAATTTAATGGCAAAAACTTTTTGCTGATTTTGAGCATCACGTTGATCTTCATATGGTATTGCATCCGATTTTGTAAATAAAACAGCCACTCCAAATTCCAAGTTATCCGTCTCGTTATTACGGCTGGATGTAATGTTAATTGATGGTTCTTGTGATGATGAGATCAACGGAATGATTGTAACACGTATGGCATATGGAAATATTTTCACCAAACGTATTGAGGCACCACCACTAGCACCACCATTATTATCTTGAAGCTCGGGTACAATTTTAAACATCACAATACCTTGCCCATTGCCCAGATTTAGGGCAAAATATTTAGAAATTAGATGATTAGATTTCGATATTGTTGTCGTTTTATCACCAAATAAATCGGGTAATAATTGTATGCTAATCTTGTTATCATTGTTTTTCTCAAGGTTTGCTGTCAAACCAAATGTGGACAACGGAATGCGTTTAAATTGCCTTGTTGATGATTTATCATCATTGAGATCAATAAATTGAAATTCACGATTTTTTTGATCCACACAAATCATATAATCGGCATTGATCATATGACATTCACTATTATCCAACCATTTACCGGCCATTAATCGGGCTATCGATTGTAATTCTTTTGATTGAAATTGATAATGAAAAAATTCAATTAGATAATTTGTACGGGAAATTTTCGCTATCAATAATGCCGGTTTTTGTTGAGCACCACGACGAATCATTGCAAATAATGAGTCATAATTACTGAAAAATGGAAAAAAAAATTAACCAATCAAGTTCAACAACGAATACTAATAAAAAAACATTGACAACACAAACCTAGGATCTTTTTCAATTTCATTAACAAAATCATCAGGTAAAAAATGTTCAGATAAAAGAACACCGGACGTTTTCCAACAACGAATCCAACGGCCACGTCCATTCACCGATAATACTGGACAAGAAAAATTTGCTGATTTTGGCCATGATGATAGAAAATCTATTGATGAACTTTCCAATAAATGTCGCCAATTTATCGAACCATTTCGAAGATATAGACCAGATAATGAACCACTATGCGATGATGTGATTAACAATTGATGATCTTGCCATATATCTTGTGACACAAATTGTAAAATAAAATGAAATAAAAAAAAACAATTAATTCAATCAAATAAATGATGATTCATACATACCAGAAGCTCGAAGAACATGATCGACACGTCCAACAAACTGTTGTCGCCAATCAAATTTTCCAATTTGATCTTCATAAAGACAATCGACAAATTGACATAATAATTTCAACAATATCACATACAAAAGTAATTCATTAAAATGTCTCATTTTTTTTTTCTCTCAAATTTTTTCGATTCGATCTTATTGTGGATTAAATGGATTAATTGTGATGATTGATTGATTGATTGTTTTGTTGTTTTGTTTTGTTTGTATGGTAGATCACAAATGATTTTTGTACATATGGCCGATATAATTATAAATCGGAAATGAGTAAAAACTATTCAAAAAAAAAACAGTCAATCAAATTTTTTTTTACCATCAACAAGATCGAATGATGAATTTTATAATAAAATGGAACATGACATAAACAGAAAACATGTTCACTAAATATCGATTGTATCGATACGATAAAAAAAGGATTGGATCTTTATATCCATCGACGACGATAGATGACGCCAAAAATTCTGTTTGGAATAATTTTCTCCGAAATAAAAAAATTCTATTCGTGTTTTACGCGTTCAACGATTCATCGTGATCATTGTTCCTGGTTCTTATCTTCTGGAAAGGATGATTTATGACCACCACCACCACGTAAACGTATTACAGACAAAAATTTCCCAATAAATTTATTCATTCGATCAAATGAATCAGTCATCATCTTGTTTGGCCATTGGATTCGTGTTTTGTTTCTGGTTGGATAACCAATTGACTTTTTTTTTGTTATTCATTCTCTTTACTGAACAAATTCCACATCAATTCGCATGATTGCCATTTCTACGGGTGTTGGTTGGCTGGTCAGTGGTTTATATATTCACTGGTCTATCGATTCAATCATAATCATCATCATGATGACCAAATTATTCAAGACCGATACCTTCTTTTTTTTCTATTCTAAACCACAAACCAAAACAAAAGAAAAATCAACGACATTGCAATTTATACTCGTTTTCCGCTCATTTTCCATTCGAATAATCATCATCATCATCATTATGATTCACAAATTCAAAAGCCAAAAAAAAAATGGACAGCTGATTTATTGCCCAAAAAAATTCTTTTTTCCGTTCAAAAACAACAACAAGATCAAATCATGGTCATCCATTCATTCATTCATTCATTCAATTCATTCGTTCCATTTGGTCATTCATTCATTCATCGTTCCCACACACACACACACACACAGGCAGGCAGAGATACTTGAATAATCCAGAAATTGCCAAAAAGAATCACCATCATGAATCAAAAAAACAAAACGAAAAATTTTTTTTTTCACTTCATATATCCATTTACTTTCAACCAATGATTATTCCAGCATTTTCATATTCTATTTCCATTTCGAATTCTTTGAGACAGACAAAAGACAAATATATATGAAATTCTCATCACGAATTACTGTAAGCAAAAAAAAAAACCATCGACTTTGTTCATGTGTTTTAAAAGTCAAATCGATGGATTCTTTTTTTCCCATTTTTTTTCCTTATCAAATGTATACCATTCATACATCCACAATCCACAATTGATGACCATCATCATCATCATGATCATCGTCATCGTATGTTTTTAATACATTCAAAACTTAATGATGTGATTGTTTGACCAAAACAAAACTTCTCTCAGATTTCAGATTTCGGATTTTGGAATCATCATCATCATCATTACTGATGCACAATTCTTGTAATTCTAGCTACAAGGATTTACATTTCGCATCACATATGAATATTTTTTTTTTGTTTTTGTTTCACGTCCATTTTATCGATTTGTTGTTGTTATTGTTGACGCCATCGATTATGTGTTTGTTATTGTGAAGGCCGGAAAAAAATTACAACAACAACAACAGCAACAACAACAACAACAAAAAAGACCCATCAACACTTGCGTGAAAATCCTGAAAAAAAAGAAGTATAAACAGGAGAAATGAAATGAACAAAAAAAAAATAACAACCAGAACAAACGAACAAAGAATGGAAGAAATTTTTTTTTTTTTTTTTTAATAACAATTGTCGAGTGTCCGTGTGTTTGTGTGTTCATTTTGTTCATTTCATTTTCATGTTTTTTTTTCTCCATATACATATATATATTGGATATGGATACTTGAATTTTTTTTTTTATTTCAGGAAACAAGCTGCATTAACCAACAAACTAAAAATTGTAACAACAATATGTGTGTGTGTGTGTGTGGAACCACTTGAGAAAAAAAAATACTGGAGATCCTGGATCATTTCGAATTTTTCCTATTTTTTTTTCTTGATAATTGATGGCCCAATTTTTTTCTCTCCATTTTTTTCTTTGAATTTAAATTTGATGATGAAAAAATCCAAAAGCAAATCCAATACCTTTTTATTGATCATCATCATCACTGTGATTAATTTGATTCGTTCAATTTGATTGATTTTTCTTTATATTCAAAAAAAAGGAAAAAAAACAACCAGCCCCCACTTATTACCACTATACTACCAGTGTGTGTGTGTGTGTGTATGTATGTATGTAAATGGTAATTTTAATTGAATCTAATTGGAAGGATCATCGTCATCATTATTGTGAAAAAAAAATAGACGCGCTTATTACACGGACGATTTACGATTTTTTTTCGCCTTTTTTTCCATCATGATCATGATGATGATTAGAAAATTTTGTTCCATTTGAAGGCGCTCACTATTTGTGTGATATGAATCCACCAATTTCTTCTCATTTTAACCAAAAAAAAAAAAAAAATAAAATAAAACGATCGGGTCCACTGGACAAAGAATACAAAAAAAAACGGTAATTTAGGTAACAAAAGAAAAAGGTTGACATTTAGAGCATAAGAAAGAAAGAAAGAAAAAAAATCAATGACAATAATAACAAAATTCAAATTTGGGCAAATTGGCTTTATTTTGTTGGTTTGTAAACTTTGGTCGTTGAATGAAAATTGAATTTCTGAATAATACAAGGATTTTTTTTATCGATCCAAATCGAATTGAATTTGTGGAAAAGAAGAAAGAAAGAAAGCAAAAATCTAAATGTCACCCCACAATTGTGTTTGGTTTCAATGTAGGCTGCTTTTCAATCTTCCACACACACACACACACACACACACACACACACACACACACACACACACACACACACACACAGTGCAGTGACAAAAACTTGTGAAAATCAAAAAGAAAAAAAAAGGAAAAAATTCATTCATTGTCATCACATTTTGTTGGCCATATATATATATACACATATAATGGGTAAATGTTTCTGGTACTTTCTGGTTTCGGTGATTTTTTTTTCATTTCTTTCTTTCTTTCTCTCTCGATCTGGTACTGTTGTGTGTGTGTGTGTGTGTATGTCAAACTGTTATTGGATTGACATTTATTTTTTCGGCTTTTTCTATTTGTCATCATCATCATCTCTCACTATATATATATCTATCACATTGTTGTTGTCGTTGTTGTTGTTGTTGTTGAAATATATTGTCACCAAGTGTGTACTACGTACATAAGGTGGATGACATTTAACGGTATCAAAAAATTTTTTTCATTTTCAAGTGGGTTATCTTTTACACCATTTACACAACACCAAAAGAGAATGAATTGAATAGATAGAGATAGATAGATAGATAGATAGAGAGAGAGAGAGGGAATCAATTTCTATTACAGTGAATGAGTGTTATAAATGGTTTTAGGCGGTATTTGGTCATTTTGAAATTGATCCAATAAAGATCATCATCATCATCATCATCAAACTATTGAGTTGAACTGAACAAAAAAAAAATTCATGTAAAGTAAGCAGAAAAGAAAAATAAATTATCGACTTTCGGCAATTGACCATTACGAATTTGTTTTTTTTTATTTTTATTTAGCTTCTGGAAGTTTAACTGACCATTACTGCCACCAATGCTGCAAGTGGACAAAAAAAATTATCACTGGGTGCTTAGTAGTAGTAGTAGTAGCAGTAGTAGCTCAATTGACAAGTCATTTAAGTCATTTTTTTTTTTTGATTTTGAAAAAAAAAAATTTCTTCGAATGAAATTCGATTCGTGTTACCAAAAAAAAAAAAAAAAAAATTGAAGAATTTTTTTCAGTTACCGAAGTTTGAATATCAATTTCACACACGCACATTCATCTTTTTTTTTATCATCAGCCGCCATTTTTTTTTGTTCGAAAAAAAACCATCTGTGTCAACAAACAACAAGTTTGTTGATTAATTTTTTTTTTGTTGGTTCAAAATTGACTTTTTGATCTTTGGGTTTGTCACAAACTAAACCGACCATATGAATTTTTTTAAATTTCATATTTTAAAACGCTCAATTCATTGATTTTTGACATGATACCATCACGACCAGCAGCAGCAGCAGTAGCCGAACACACCACTTATCGATTATTGACAATGAATAGAAAATTTTGTAAGCACCCGAATTGATCATCATCTGAAAATATGAGATGAACCAATTGTATACGTGTACACACACACACACGTGTACGTGTACGTGTATACAATTCACCTGAGAATTCAATCAATGGACTGAAAAATTTTTTTTTTTCATTTGTCATCAATGTGATTAATTAACTCAAATCAAGTGTAATTAAGTTTTTCATTCAAATTTTCAATACCACTGCTATTACTACTACTACTATTATTACTGATTGATTGTCTACAGTGGTTAGGTGTGGTCAATTTGTCATTTTAATTTATTTCACACACATACACACAGAGACAGGGTGAGAGAAAATGGCGGAAACAATCACACCAATTAGATTTTTTGATGTGAGAACAAAACAAAACAAAAAAAATTAAAATGGTTAACAATAACCACTGCGATTACTGCCGTCGCTATTCAATTGTCACCAAGACAGAGAGAGAGAGAGAGAGAGAGAAAACGTCACAATTAGTCAAAATGGTAAATGAGTATGAGAGAGAGAGAGAGAAACACTGAAAAAAATTTTGACTGTGAACAAAAAAAAAGGTAACCAGAGAGAAAGAGAGAGAAATGATCCACGAAATTATTGACGTCAGTCACTTATATATTATTTTGGATCGATTAACAACAACAACGACGACAACGACGACAACAACGACAACAACAACAAATGAGAAAAAAAAAATCAAAAAGTCAAAACGGTGATTTGCCATATATATCGGTGATTATCATCGGTGAAAAACCGCCTCTATGATAAGAGAGAATGGAAAAAAAATGTCACAAATCGATGAATGAATGAATGAATGGAAAAATAACAGATCGAATCGAATTTTGTATATTATTTGTGGAAAAAATGTGTGAACAGAAATGAAAAAATGAAAATGAAAATGAAAATGAAAATGTTCCACTTAGTTTAGCCGATAAGTGACTTGTGTGTTTGTGTGTGTGTGTGTGAATTTGAATGAATACAATAGACCTCTCCACATCCATACACACACACACACACACACACACACAATTGATCCAAAATGAGTAAAAACTTTTTGACTTTTTTTTTCTTCTGTGCTGTTGTGCCCCAAATCAAATTTGTCAATTTGTAAAGGTTCATTTTTGACCATCCTCCAATTTCACTGGATTTTTTTTTTATTGAATCAAATTTCAAGTGGCATATGAATGATGATGATGATGATGTTTTTACAGCAGAAAAAAAAGGTCAATGTATAAAATGTTTACAGGCTGTGCAGATGGCCAGAAAAAAAGGTGAATTTTAAAAGAATTTCATCTCTCGCTCTTTTTAGATCGTAAAAAATGATTTTTTTTTCTACGTTCCAAATGGAAAAAAAACTGTGAAACATCTCGCAGCCACAGCAGCAGCAATAGGCAAGATTTATATGATGATGATAATAAAAATCAAACCACAAAATGTGAAAATAAAAAAAAACGCAAACCAAAGCAACATTTTTTTCTGACAACAGCCGGTTTCCAATTACCAAACACACACACACACACACACACGATTGTTGGATGTGGTTGTAGAAATTAGATTTACACGTAAGTTTGAGGGGATTCTTGTTTTTTTTGTTTCTTGATTCCATTGTGTTTTTTTTTTAATTTTCATTCTCATTTAAATAGAAATTAAAAATTGAACATTTGAATTTTGAAACAACAACGACAACGACGAAAAAAACCGTGACAACAGCAGTCATTTACCGTCATATGGTTCGTTCAATCTCTAGAATAGGCGTGTCAACACTGCGATTCTGTTGATGTATTCTGTTTTCATTCTATATTATTTGATTAATATATGACCTTTATATTATTTTAACAAATAAACAAGAAACAAAAAAAAATGCCATTTCACTTGATTTATTAATTACAGCGGCCAACAATGAACATGCACATGCACAAACGAAAAAAAAAAAATAATGTCAAACATATATCCACATTGAAAGATTCATTTGAAAACCACAACAACAACAGCAACAACAAAAAACAAGATTCTGATGTGTTGACTTTTTTTTTATTTGTCGTCGTCATCGTTATCGTCATCGTTGAAACCACAATTGGATCTATAGAGAATGAAAGCAGCTGTTGTTGTTGTTCAACTTTGCATTCTCAATAATCTCTCTCTAATTCATGTCAAAATGTGGTGTTGTAATTTGGTTCCAGAAACAGAACTTGGTTCTCTCTATACATACATATGTACAATATACACACATTGACAAATTCATCATCATCATCAATATGGCCAATCAATTGAAGCGAACATTATTGCCCATATTATAGTGGAAAAACAAATGTGGTGTCCACGCAAAAAATTTTTTTTTTTCGATTTTTCATCACATTTATCACATCACACGATAATAATGATGATGACAAAACCAAAACCAAAGCCAAAAAAAAACATAAAACACACATTTTTATGGCACCCAATTAATGTCGTTCGTGTTGTTGTCGTTGTCGTTGTTGTTGTTGTTGTTGTTCTGTTTGTTATTATTCGCAATGGATTCGTGTGGAATACACGATTTGTTTAAATGGTATGAAAACAGATATTTTTCACCATCATCATCATCAATGTATGAATAACTAGAACAAATTATATATAGCCATTTAGAGACTTGTCATTTCATTCACTCTTTTACACTCGGTGTATGTGTGTGTATATTTTTTACCGTTACGAAAAATTTCATGATTTGGTTATATTTTTTTTTCATAGAATTTTATGTGTGTGTGTGTGATAATTTATGAGCCATAAAATTTTCAAAAAAAATCGGTTAATTTCTGAATCATTTTCCACTGCTATCCGAATAGGATATTAATCAATCGATCAATCAATCAATCATTCATATTCACTACTTAATACATACAAGCGTGAATCTGGAAAACCAAAATTTTTTTTTCTTTTGATACATTTCATTGTGTGTGTGTATGTGTGTGTGTATGACTCAGATGTTCACCAGAATATTCTCTTAATTTACGTATCTAATTCATTTGTTTGTTTGTTTGTTGGATCACCACCAATTGACTATATATAATGTGAGAAAATGAACAAGAATCAAGTGGGAAATATGTTTAGTTTTAGTTTCATGATGATCAACAGAATACATAATGTGTCAATAGATATATGACACATATAAATGTGTAAAGTATTTATTTATGAAAAAACGTTCATTTTTTGTTGTTGTTGTTGTTTGGAATTAAGTCAATTTGGTAGAAACGAAATTTGTTTGAATAAATATTTATTTTGATCACATCACAACCACTACTAATCCTTCGATAACAATTTTGCCACTACCACTACTGTATTCTCGTTCCAGGATCAAGTATATCCATTGTATGTGTGTGTGTGTGTGTGTGTTGTAATTTGGGCAAAACAAAAACAAAAAAAAAAACTTAAAGTTTGAAATCGAAAAAAAAGAAGAAGAAAAGAAAAATTGCAGCAATTTTTGTTTCCAATTTTGGTTGTTGTTGTTGTTGTTTTTTCACTGAATTTTTAATGAAAATTTTTTTTGTTTGTTCACTTCAAATGTCAATAACCGTGTGCTTGTGAAATTGATCCAAATTAATGATTACATTCGATGCGAATAATCTGATTGAACCAATTTCGTGATGTAAGATAAGTAATGTAATTCTGATTCTAGCAGAATTTCATTGATGATCATTGTGTATCGAATCGCAAAAAAATTTTTTTCAATGGAATTTTTATTTCATACTCATAAATGGGATGATGATGACGATGATGATGACAATTTTATTGTCTAATTTGACATTTTTTTTTATTCTCGTTTGTTTGTTTGATGGAAAAAATCACATTGAATCAATGAGAGAGAGAGATAGAGAGAGACCAGAATAAATGGAATTCCTCATTGTCAAATTGTTATTCTTGGAATTCTTGATTTGAGCAAGAGAGAGAGAGAGAGAGAGAGATGGTTTCAATGGCAACAACAACAACAACAAAAGATACCTTATCATCATTCGTAAATGTGTCATTCATTCATTCATTCATTCATTCATTTGAAAACATTATGGATCGCTATAAATGTCAAATGTTAGTGAATCACTATTATCATTCATTATTATTATTATTATTATTACCAATCACGCATCATTGAATCAATCAAACAAAATGTAATGTAAAAAAAAAATTCTTGTTACAAGAATCGTTCATTACCGTTTTTTTTTCGTTCATTCGACGATGATAAAAAAAAATATAATTTCAACCATCGATCCATTCGTTGTTGTTGGTGTGTGTGTGATATAATCAAATAATAATGATGATGTAAAATGTTTGCCGGTTGAAAGGAAAAATTTTTTTTTTTATCAATCAGTTCCATATACACACATGGATCAGTCCTTGTTTGATTCATACACGCGTGTTTGATGTGTATATATAATAATGATCATTTAATAACCTTTGGCATTTGTTGGCCAACTCATTCATTTCAATTTCTAAATTTCAATTCAATCTTAGTACAGTAGTACAGTAAAGTAGTCAGTTAGTCAAAAAGTTTTTTTCACACTTTGGAAACAAAAAAAAAGTTGACTTTTTTTTCGTCGTCGTCATCATCATTGCTGTTCACACATCCCTTTCTATTTTTTTTTTTTTTTTTTGCACGCCATTTTTTTAAACATTTTTTTTTCTCTACTCGTCATTTTAACTTTTAAGCGGTTGAAAAAAAAATTTTTCGTTTTCGTTTTTTTTTTTTGCATTTCTGCAAATCAATTCTTTAACTCTAAAACGCGATAGTGTATACGCTAATGGATTCTGATTGTTGTTGTTGTTGTTGTTGAAAATGAAACGCTAGATAGATAGATGGATGGATTCTGTCGGTCGGTCGGTCGGTTGGTTTGATGTTTTTCTGTTGCTACTGCTGCTACTGGTTTTGTTTCTGGTTGGCTTTGCAATTTAGTTAAAAGGGTTCTCTCTCTCTCTTCTCTCTCTCTCTCTCTGATTCTCATTCATTTATTCATCCGGTTTTTTTTTTGGTTTTTATTTGATTTGATTCACTTTTATTATTATTATTATTATCATGGTTGGATGGACTGATTCACAGCATTTGATTCTTGAAATTTTCTTTTTTTTCCATAGGATACGACGACTTGGCCAATTCGTTGACAATTGCAATGCTTTTTCAGTGACAGTGTAAAAATTTTTTTTTTTCAGTGTTGAAGGAGAAAAAATTTAAATTTTTTTTTTTGTCACCAGTGTCATCATCATCAGTGTTTATGGAAAAAAATAACAAACGAAAACATATGTTATCTATTGAAAAAGAATGGAACAATGGATGATGATGATGATTAGTGTGAAATTTTAACAAAAAAAAAAATACTCTAGAGGTCAATTGATGATGATGAAAAGATTGGATTAGATTTGTTGTTGTTGTTGTTGTTGTTACTATTTATTCTTATGGGATTCATAACAACAATTGAACAACATCAAATGATGATGATGATGATGATGGAAAAAAATTGGCAACAATTTGTCACGTAAAATATCCTGGTTTTATTGTGGATACAAACTAAAAACCAAAACCAAAACCAAAAAAAAACCCAGGGAATTTGATATGGAACAAAAACCGTATCGACCATCATCATCGTCATCATCATTTAACACAAAACACATACACACACACACACAGTGGTTAACGAATCGGTGATTAATCGGTCAGATTTGAAAACGAAAACGAAAATTGGCCATTTTGAATCGGGAAAACAACAACAACGAGGGAACCTGACCTCACTTTCTAACTCTCATACATACAAACAAAAAGGGACCATTGGGCAAAAAAAAACAACAACAACAACAACAAGAAGATCCCAATAAACAAGATTGATTATGTCCAATTTAATCTTGCCTGTTTCTGTTGTAGTTGTTGTTGTTTCTGGAACCTCTTAGTCATCATCATCATCATCATCATCATGATCAATAAATAGCATTCCATCTGGATTTTTGTAGCTCTGTGTATCGATTTTATCCAATTATATCATTTGGGTGTTGAGTGTGTGTGTGTGTCGATTGAAAGTTTCTTTCAACGATTTTTTCATTTGAATTCATTCATTCGAATTCAAGTCAAAAAAAAAACAGTCACTCAATCACTGAATTTTTTTTTTCTTCGTTCACTGCACACACCCAGAAGTGAAAAGCGGTAAAAATGGTTAAAATGGTGATCGATTACGTAATTTGAAAATGAAAAAAAAATTTTTTCCCATTCTTTTCCTCTTAATTTTCAATTGGTCATTTATTATTTCATGTGTGTGTATGGTGATATATCAGCGAATGAATGGACTGATTGACCGCTTAACCGTTTTTTTTAGGTTTTTTTTTCTCCACAAACACATAATACAATTGTCACCATTATCAATGATCATCATCATCATCATCATCAATGGCCATTCATTCGATTGCCACAACCACTCGAATGAATCGATTTCTTTTTTTTCGTTTATTTGTTTGGCTTTTATTATCATCAATATTGTTGTTGTTGACCATTTTGTGTGAAGAAAAATTGTTAGTTTTTTTTTTGAAAATTTCTCGAAAGGAAAAAGAAAAACATTTTAAATTACGTAATTCCAGGTGGACTGTTGTTGTCGTTGTCGTTGTTCAATCTTTAATTTTCTGCCAGGCATTCGAATTGAATTTATTTTTATTATTTGAACTTTTCTTTCTTTTTCGTTTTTCATTCTCTAAGCCAAACAAACAAATAAATAAATAATAGTAATACATGACTGAAAATGGACACTGGGCACACCCTCTAATGATGATGATTATGGATATAAATCTTTTGTAAGATGAAAAAAAATTGAGAATTGACCAATTCACATTAAAATTAAAAAAAAAAAAAATAAACGAGGCCATTTATTTTTCGATTGACCACCAAGTTTTTTTTTATTTCAAATGGAATTTTTTTTTCTCGATGACCATTGGTTTCATCTCTGACCGGTTTGCTTTTCGTTTTTCGTTTCGTTTTTTTTTTTTTTTGATTTTTGAAAATTTACAATTCACTGCCTGTCCACCAGATTTGTGATTGTGAATCCACATCAACAATTGAACAAGTTATGATCAAACACAGATGACAGTGATGATGTCAACATGAATTAATTTGATTGAATCCAAATGAAACAAGACAATTGTGAAACACTGATACTAGATACTGGCTATATGAATGTAGAAATTGAAAAACTTTTTCTTCATTTTGACATGGAACAGATTCAGTTATTTTTTTTTTCATTTCCATAAAATTCACATTTTGAATCAAAAAAAAAAAAAATCTAAATTCATTGTGTGTGTGTGTGTGTCAATTGACATTTTTTTTATTTGCTAATTTACCCACCGAAAAAAAAAATTCAACAACAACAAAAAATCTTAATTCCAATCAATTTGAATCATTACTGCATTCATACACACACAAACGCACATCAAATGAGATTTAAATTGACAGTTTTTCGTCAACAACAATATTAACCATTTTGCAGAGAGTGAGAGAGAGAGAGAGAGAGAGAGAGGGAACAAAACAACAACAGCAACATTTGATCCATCAACTTTTTTGTTGTTGTTGTTGTTGTTGTGAAACATCAAGGTAATGGCTAAAGTCATGACAAAACAAAACAATAGTTACACAATAATACATTCAACAAATTCAATTAGTCAAAGTTTGATTTTCTCTCTCTCTCTCTCTCTCTGTTCACACAAAACTGCCTGTATCGAATGACATTGCCGTATGCTCACCTATTATGTTGACAAAGTGAAAATAACAAACAAAACGAAACGAAATGGATGGATGGAAAAAGTTTCAAGTTTAAATTGAGAGAGAGAGAGAGAGAAAAAAAACAATCGAAAATCCACTTTGAATCTGTGCATTTTTTGGGTTAACAAAATAATCGAAAATGAAAATGTCAAGTTTGATCCATTTAACCGTCATGATTATATCCTCTGTGTGTGTGTGTGCATTTTCTCTATATGGTCGCAAAAAAATTTATCCCATGGGTAGGAAAAAGAAATTCTTTTCCACTTGAATTGGATTGAATATTTTTTTTTTTTTTTTTGAAGAAAAAAAAAATATTTCAATGCTCAACAACAATCACAACATCATTGAATTGAATTGAATTTGACAATTTTCCTTTTTCTGGTTTCTGGAATTTAATTGAAAAATAGAAATGTAGAGAAAAAAATTTTAAATTGTAAAATTAAAATCAATATAAATACAAAAATAATTCAAATCAATTGAACCGCGTCAAGAATTTTTTTTTCATGAGAATAAATTCTACTCCTGAAATGGACCTGTGGCCATGTAACTACAGAATTCTCTGTTTATGACAATGAACATCAAAAACAAAAACAAAACAAAAAAAAATTCTGATCAATTCCAACTGAAATTCGTTTCTTTCAATTTAAATGTTTATATTTAGGATGATGATGATGATGATGATGATGATGGAAATGGATTCGGATTGTTTATAAATGTCAATGATATACAACAACAACAACAACATTGATCGGATCAAATTTTTTTTTCTCTTTTTGGTGGATTTTTCACCACCACCACCACCACCATCAGAATCGACAACAATAACAAATGGAACGTGTAAACGTAAATGATATGTAAACATTCGACTTTTTTTTGGATCAAAATGAAATGAATGAATGAAAATATCAATTTTTTTTCTTTTTTTTTTTTTGCTGTTGCCAAAACAAATGGAAATAGAGAGAGAGAGTATGTGTTTGAATTGTGCATTTTCAATTTTATCGTCATCAGAATGATGATGATGATGATGATGATGATGGCCACTCAAAATCATCATCATCATCATCTCCTCATCTTATTCTCTCTTGAACAAAAAAAAAATTGTCAGAATCAGATCAGATCAGATCATGTTGAATAATGAAAAAAAGTCGAATGATGACGATGATGATAATAGCAGCCCGGTAGTCCTGAAATATTGAACAAAAAAGTGGTACTCGAAAAATCCGGCCTATTTGTTTGTTTGTTTGGTTGTTTGAAAACAAAAAAAAACAAAAAACGGATATATATAAATGTGGAACAAACACAAATATTTGTTCAAATTATACATCATATGATGATTGTGGACAAAACAAAAAAAAATTCTTATCAAATACAATACTTGATGACAGCTGCAGATCAATCGATGATGATGATGATGATGATGATTATACAAACAATCCTGATGATGATGATGATGAATTGTCTGTGTCTGTCTGTCTGTGTGTGTATGAGTCGGTGTGAGAAAGAAAAATTAATGTCAAAGTTCAAACAGAGAAAAAAAAACTTTAATTTTTTTATTTTTTCACAAATGTAAAAATGGTCATCCATGGTTCATTATTCGATGGACAAGCGACATGTGTGTCTCGACACATTCATCAAGCTAATCAACCATTATGCAAAATTACAAAAAAAAAAACTTTTTTGATTGATAATGAAAAAACCAGAAAAAAAATTTCTGCCTTGTTGTTTTCACTTTAAAAACATTGAAATTTACCGAAAAAAAAAATTCTGTTTGTCCGGGTGTTTGATATGGTCAATTGAAATTAGAAGTGAGACGTTTTTTTTGTTGTTGTTGTTGTTCTCTACTTTGATTGACTACTACTTTGGTCCTAAGGTCTTGTCTGTGTGTGTGACTAAATGGGATTTTTCTTCGGTGATTAGTTTAACACACATTTGGATCATCAACTTATGAGATATATATGCACGTAACACTTACATACACATAGACTAGGACCTAGTTACTAGGTTAAAAGTTGAATAATAAAAAACAGAAGCCTCACTCACTCTTGCTCTCTCGTTTTTTCTCTTCTGTCTGAAAAATTCAATTAGCTAATTTAAAACATCGTCATAACAAAACACTTGTTTGGGTTGTAAATCAAAAAAAAAAAAAATGAAAGAAATGAAATCCCCATCAAATACAATGATAAAAAAAAATTCAACTAAAACGAATGTTTCAGTTTTTTTTGTCATTGTTTGAAAACAAAACAAAACAAAAAAAAAAAAAAAATGACCCATCGGACATATTTATCGTGATGACAAGACATTTGCCGATTTTTCATGATCAAATTTGGATCATTTTCATTTCAATGAAAATGGAAAGAAAAAAAAACTTTTTGTTCAAAATCAAAACAGTAGTTAGTGTGGTAGATAGGGATTATTATTCACTACTACTACTAACACTGCTGCAAATAATAATGGGATTCATCCTGAAATTGAATTGAAAATTGAAAATTCAATTCAATTGAATACACACACACACACACACAAAAGGCCAAGTTCACCATATACATAACACACACACACACACTGTGTTTACCATTGTCATCATTGATCAACATTTTGATGATCATGATTAGCTTTGGTCGAATTGTATGTACACGTCATATTTTTTTCTGATTGGTTACAAGATTTTGTTTTGCAAAAAAAAAAACAAGCTTGTGTAACAAGAGCGATTAAAAATCAGAAAGAAAAAACCATAATAAGATAGATGAATGAATGAATTGAAAAGCAAATTAAATTTAAATTTAAAATTAAATTTTTGTTTGATTGCTCGAAATTTTTTTTTTTTTGAATTCAATGCAAACATATTAGCCCCGGAGGCTTTCTTTGTGTGTGTGTGGGGGGTATAAAAGGACCATCCTTTGGTCAACAAAACAAATGCCCAAAACTAAAACGGTAACTAGAATGGAAACTTTTCATCTTATTTCAAAATATTTATGTATGTATATTGTTGTAATCGGATTTTCATCATCATCATCAATTTAGTAGTAGCTGAATGATATAATATATTAAAATGGAAATGGATTTTCATTTTTTTATCGATCCTGTTCCTGAATCGTTTGATTTGACATTCATAACTTTTCTACATATATATATATATCCAGGTATATATGGTTGCCATGTTGTTGTTTTTTTTTCATTTTTCGGGTAAATATTTGTACAGGAAACAATAATAACAAATGTTTCATGAGGCTTGAAAAAAAAGTATTCCAGGAACACGTACCACACGATTACAACCAATAATGACGACAACGACAATAACAACAACAACAGGTCGTGATCATTTTTGTTTCCACAGTGTTCTTTGTTTGTCTTGTTAAACTTTTTTTTTCATATGCAAATCATATATACACATACATATGGATATTATGGAACAAAGAAAACATGTTAATATCAATTACCAGCAAACAACATGACAACCTAACAGCACCAAAAAAAAAGAAACGAAAAACGAAAAAAAAAATCATTTCTAATCCAAATATTGAACTTCATCATGATCATCATGAGGATTATCACACACACACACAGAAAACATCAAACATAGTGTTATTTTTTCATGTATATTAAAATCCATCCATATAATACAAGTTTCACATAAAAAAATTAAGGTAAGTATAAATTCGAGGTGTGCGTATATATGTTACATCCAGTCAGTCATTTAGTTAGATCAGAATTCAATGAAACTTTTTTTTTTTTTTTTTGACTATTTGTGAATCACAATGGAAAATGGTAATTTATTTGTACTACCCATTTTATAAATGTTGTCCGGTTATTCATATATATAATGTGTGTGTGTGTAAAACATGGTCATAAATTTTGAAATAAAACGAAACGAAACAATAATTCTGCGTTTAATGTAGAGAAACGTATTGGTTTTTTTTTCATTCAAAGTTTTATTCACTTTTTTTTTCGTTAGTATAAATGATTTTTCTGGGTGCCGAAATACGCATTAGTTTTGATGTTGAATGAATTTTTTTTTTTTTTTTTTTTGGTTTGGTTTGTTTTTTCACCCGTTTCTTCATATATATTACATAATGGCCAGCCCGGCCACTATATATATAGTTCTCATCATGTGACGTGTTTGTATAGTTTTCACTCAATTAAATTATTTTATCGGGCAGCAAGAGAGAGAGAGAGAAATGATAATGGTTTTGCAATGGAATTTTTTTTTGCTATTGTGAAAAAAAACGACCACTTTGAAATTTTATTTACCGGAATCAAACAGTGAACAAAAAAAAATTGGTGTAAAATCCTTACACATCAATGATAATCGTCGTATATGTGTTTATCATTCAATGTCCATGAATGATGTATGAATAGTGTTTTTTTTCTATTCTCAATGATATTTCATGTATGTAAGGGTCATTTGGCACAACAACAACAACAACAAAAAATGGATTCATGTTTATGATGTTTATGCAAATTTATCGTGTTGTCATCACCATCATGTCAAATGTCAAATGGCAAATGGCAGCCGTTATTTTGTTATATAACAAGGTCATCATCATCATCATCATCGTAATGTTGAAAGTTTTATTCCAGTTCATTTACGGTTATAATTTTTTTTTCTTCACAACTAAAATCAATGTCCATTTGTTTTGGAAAGTTCAAGATTCAATCAGAATATCGAGTTTTCAACCAAAAAAAAAAAAAATCAAATTCAAATGACCAAAAAAAAAACGTTTTGGTCCATTTTTTCAATGTTTGAAAAAAAAATTTTTCCAACTTCAATACTAGGATTGTATGTGAATAATAAAAAATGAAAATGAAAATTCAGAGACCCTGTAGAGATGAGCAAACAAATCACACACACACACACACTGAAGTTGACAATATGGACGGCTTTTTTTTCTCTTGGATCAATATCATTTTTATTATTATTTGGAACATAGAAAAAAAAGAAGGGACAAAAATTTTGTTGACTTTTTCACGTTGGAAAAAAAATGACCCAATAGCACTTGTGTTTGGTTGTACAGAAAAAAAAGAGTACATAATTTAAATTTTTTTTTTATTCAAAATTTTCAACAACAACAACAACAACAACAACCAGAAAGGAATTCTTTGGATGGTCATCTTATTTATTTTTTTCTATTTTTTTTGAAAATTTTCACACTTTTTTTTCTACTGTTGTCCAGTGTTAATTTGAACTGATCAATTGACTGTGTGTGTGTGTGTGTGTGTTTATTCTTTTTTTTGCATTCATTCGGTCAATTGTTATTTTACAGGTTTTTTTTCGGAAAATTTTTTAACGTGCACGTGTTCAACATACACAGAGAGAGAGAGAGAGAGAGAGAAAAATACCGATTTGAATGGACTGTGTGTTTCACAGTGAGTGTGTAAGGAGAAAGAAAAAAAAATGACGAGTTAGTAAGAGTTACTCAACAAACACCTAATAATATGGAAAAAAAATACCTGGGTAGACCTAATAGAATGAACTCAATCATCATCATCATCATGAAACATGGTCATTTCATGGACCCTGAAAAAAAACTTGAACCATTTGTTGATTTGACCATTCCAAAAAAAGTCGGCATTCTTTTTTTTGTCTCGTATTGTTTGCCATTTCAAAAAAAAGGTGAGAAAAAAAAATAGAACCCATACAGAGCTATGTCGTCAAGCGGTCTCGTTGAAGGTTTTCTGGAACTTTAAAACTTATGGTCAGGTGTTGGATTTTTTTTTTATTTTTTCATTCATTCATTCATTCGAATCGGTAAACTCTATGGTCATTTTTTTTCTTTAGAAAGGCAAACGAAACCCTTTTTTTGTGTACAAACTTCGATTAATAGTATGACATTTCAATGGCTCTTGAATATGATCACGATCATCATCGCAGTACATTCAATCAATCGATGATAACGATGAAAATTCCTTTTCCATTCCAAAAAGTAAGAAATAAAAACAAGCCCAAAAATAGAAATCTTTTTTTTCGATCATCATTCTCATGTCATGTCATCTGTGAATTTAACCAAATAACCAATAATGATTCTGAACACCAAATAAACCACCACCATATATTGAATGGCAAGTTGCAAAAAAAAAATGTCAAAATACAACAACGACAACAACATTCCAAATATTTAATTAATTTCGCACATGATGTTGTCATGTCAAACAAAAACAAAAAATTGAGGCGGATATGATGATCTTGTTTGCTGTCTCTGTGTGCATGTGTGTGTGTGTGCGGTTGAATTCAGTCACATTCCATCATTCTATCATCCGGTTATTTCATTCATTCATTCATCGGTTTGTTAATCTCATATTTCGAAATGAAATTGAAAAATAAAAACAAATGGAAATTGACATTCAAAACATTCGAATGAAAACTTTATGTGTGTGTGTGTGGCTTTTGATTATTTATTTATATTTATTTCTGGTTTTCGATTTGTTGTCCGTTTGTGTGTGTGTGTGTGTGTATGTGTCATGTTTTTGTGGCCAATTTTTTTTTCAATTTTCGAAACCAGAAACGAAAAAAAAATTCAAAAAAAAAAATAAAATGATGCACTGAATGAATTGTGAAAGGGAAAATGATTCTAATTGGTTGATTTGCCCAGAAAAAAGGTGTTACAATTACAATGATAGTACCGCCCATTCAATACTCTGATTGGCTCAATTTGTATATATATATACCCCATATGGATATACCATGCGCATGATCATTAACACTGATGATGCTTATACTGTTGTGGAAAAAAATAATAAAAAAAAACCAGAACGAAAAAATAAAAAAAAAAGTTTTGCAAAATCACATCATTTTGATGATGATGATGATGATGATAGGGCGCTTACACATACCAATCACACACACTAACAAGTTTCTCTCTATCTTTTTCTCTCCATTTCTAAGCAAAGCAAATTATCGCAATGAATTTATAAATACACGCAATATACATAAACTAAATTGAGAAAGAAAATAAATTGCCACATGTATCATCATCATGATCATATAAATATATGGATGCTAATGTCAAAAACTTTTCTCTCTCTCTCTCTCTCAATTTTTTTTCGGTTGTTTATCATCAAATTATATTCATTATTGTAGATTCGTTTAAAATCATTCATGATAATTTGCTTTCCACTGGAATAGGTGTGAATATGATTGCATTTCCAATGACCTTAATATAACCTTCAAGACATTGGACATTGGTGGACAACTGTCTATTCAATTTGGATTAAATTAAATTAAAAAGGCAGCATTTTCATTCATCATTATCTTCTTTTTTTTTATTTTAAATCACTCGACTTTTAGAACAACGCCCACAATCTATGAACCACACGATGGAAACTAAACTGATCAAGAACTTTATAATCAACATGATGATTATGTCAATAGACAGAGACAGAGAGAGAGAGAGACAGAAAATGAATTTTCTAGTTCAAGTTTTCTGCCCAATGGATCATATTTTTTTTGGTGGGGAGGGGAAGTGGTGGAAGTCTTTCATTATAATTGCATTATGATCGTTAATTTAATTTAGAATCTCCATCATCATCATCATCATCATCATGATCATTAAAATGGCATTGGCAAACTCAATCCTTTTCATTCCAAATGAAAATAAAACCGAAATTCGAGCATAATCAGTCAACATTCAATTTCAAATATGAATCTATATCTGATTTTGGGTGGTTGGTATGCAACGATTTTGTCTATTAATGACGCCCCAAAAAAAAAAACACAGTAGAAAACAACCAAATGATGATGATGATATAGTCGATTTAGTTATAGAAAATTAGGTCAAATCCAGAAAAAAAACCAAAATTTTTTTCGTATTCGACAGACTCGGATTTTTTTTTTTTAAATCCAACATCGAGTCGAATCACACACACACACACATGAATAAAAAAAAACACCAAAGTCAATGATTATCATGATGATGATGATGGTCATCATATGATGTGCTCAAACTCAAACTCAACTTCAAAAAAAAAAAATTCTCTCTACAAATACACCAGAAAACTGTTTCTGGAACTGGCTTTCCATTCATTCATTCATTCATTCATTCATTTATTCACAGAAAAAAAAGATTGAGTAAGTAAGTGAATGACTAGTATTTCTCATCATCATCATCATCATCATGGTCATGATGATGATGATGATGATTTTTGAGGGAGTTACCAAATATTGAATTTGGAAGGCAGTGACTAAAAAAAAAAAAAAAAATTTCTTCATTCACACACACAGACAGAGTATATATAACAGAAAAACAGTGTGCATGTGTGTGTGTGTGTGTGTAAATTTTGGCCAATGAAAAAAAACCACCGTGTAAAAAAAAAAATTTTTTCACTATACTGACTATACTACTAACACTGTGTTACTGACACTTAGTTCATGTGTGTGTGTGTGTGTTTTTTTTTTTTTTTTTTTGGAGTAAGAGAAAGAAAAAAAGGAAGTAACTTATTACACACACACACACACACACACTCAGACTCAGTAGACTTTTTTTTTGTTTTGTTCATGATGTAGGTAATAGTAAACTAAACACCAACACAGACACATTTGGTAAAAATAAGTTTTAGTGAACTTCAAAGTATCTCTGTCTCTATACATACACACACTATTCATTCATTCATTCTTAAAATGTGTTCCAGAGTTCCAAAAAACCAAAAAAAAAAAACGAAATAAAAGCCACCACCATTTATTCTGGATCAAAATTTTGCTACTACTATTTACTAACTATATTTACTCATATACTACTACCACCAGGAAAAAAAATGATGATGATGATTATGTGTAAGTGTGTTACCCAAAAAAAAATAAGTGACAGAAGATCATGATGATGATCATGATCATCACCAGAGTAGTATACCAGATGATGATGATGACTGTATGTGTGTGTAGCTTGCTTGAAGTTGAAGTTTACTATTTTACTCTGGGTCTTGTTTTTTTTTGCCCTTTTCAGTATTTCGGTTTCTGGAATACTGGTACTTCATATACCATATATATATATGTGTGTGTGTGTGTATGTACCAAATTCAATTCAAAATGATGAAAAGATAGTAGAAGTTGTACCAAAGAGAGAGAGAATAACATACAAGTATGTTTAACTCTCATCATATACACACACACATGGAAGAAAATGTTCATCATGTATTGAGTGTATCTTTCTCTCTTTCTCTCTCACATACACAACTTTCAATAATAATGAAAAAAAAAACTCCAAAAAAAAGAATATGAGAGTTTTGTGGTTGGTTGGTTGTTTTTGGTGTGTGTGTGTGTGTGTGTATGTGTGTGTTTTGCCTAGATAGAAGTAAGATCCAAGTTAGTCATTCATTCACTCATACAATCAGTCAGTCAGTCAGTCAGTCATTCAGTCAGTCAAGTAAAGTCATACAGAGTTTAGTTTTTTTTTTTTTTTTAGTATTTCACAGTTGTTCAGCTAGTTGAGAAATAAGTTCCAGTTAGTTAAGGTTTAGTTTGATGATGATACACACACATACACACACACATATACTGTGACAGTGAGAAAAAAGAGAGAGAGAGAGGATAGTTTCTTGTGGCTACTGTTTTACAGTATATAATATATACACATAAAAGGTGATTGAAATGAACAACAACAACAACAACTAGCGCAACAATATAATGCTGAGTGATAATCAAGTTACACACACACACACACACACACACACAAAACGCAAGTTATGATCGAAAAATCATTTTCAATTTGGTTCTTGAGTTCTTAACACTTGGTCATTTTTTTTTGTTCAGCTAAATTTTTCAACAAAATTTAAAAATATTCAAGTGTGTGTGGGCGGCTTCACTGTGTTACATTATAACATTGATTAATTTTTTCATCATTTATTTAATTGACAATTAACAATGATGATGTCACCATTGAATTTATTATCTACACAACAACAACAACAACAACAACAAACACAATTATCGGCATCATCAATTAATTCCAATATGGATCCACATTCACATCCACATCCGCATTCACATCCGCATCATCATCATAATGTTATGATTGGTTCAAACAATATCGGTACAATACGTTCACCAGATAATTTATCATCATCATCAACAACATCAAAATCACCACCAAGTCCAACATTACCTACAACAAATTCATTATTAGCTGCTGCAGCGGCTGCTGCTGCTGCTGCTGCTGCTACCGCTTCAAATAAGAATGGTAATGATTTAATCACATCAACATCACCACATAATAATCATCAACAACAACAACAACAACAATCAATTATGGCAAATAATGCAGCCGCTGCAAGTTTATTACATGCAGCAATAGCAACCGGTAATGTACCGGCAGCAATGTCATCAACATTGGCACAAATGTTTCCAGGAACATTTCCATTACATGTTGCTGCGGCAGCTGCTGCTGCTTTTTATGGCCAACAACAACAACAACAATCTGGACAACAACAACAACAATCTACAGGTCAATCATATCTATATTCACAACAACAACAACAACAACAGCAGCAACAACAACAACAACAACAATTATCATCATTATTAGCAAATGCAGCGGCAAGAATGACACCAAATGCTGCATTTACGCTTGGTCTACAATCTTCAGGTAAGTTTCATTATTATTTTATTAAACGAATGAAAAAAAAATAACAAATGACAAATTTTGTAACACACACGCACACATTTTATGAATGGAACAGGAAAAAAACTTAATGAATTAAATGAATCAAAATTATCACCACCAACACAACAGCAACAATCACCTAATAATAATAATAACAATACATTATCAGCAATGTATGCAGCAGCGGCTGCAGCAGCCGCTGCTGCTGCTGCAACATCATCATCTGGTAATAATCATCGTGGTGGTGGTCAATCAAATAATGTTCCAATTAATCATCATCATCATCATCATCCATTAATGCCATTAACAAATATGATGGCTAAACAACAACAGCAACAACAACAACAACAACAAGGACATTTATCACCACAGATTGATAATCATCATCATCATCATCAAACAACATTAAGATCATCATTGGGTCATCATGTCCATCATAATGGTGGACCAACATCATCTTTATCTTCATCAACAACATCCACATCAACATCATCATCATCATCATCAGCAACATCATTATTATCACCAATATTATTCAGTCCATTAGGTGGTACAACAACAACAGCAACGGCAACAGCAGCAGCAACAAATGAATCAATTATACCATTTAATAATCATAAACAACGTAAATCAATGATAATCGATGTTGTTGGATCAGAAGTGGCATCAACTACAGCTGAATCACGTAAGTAGTAATGAATTATATGTTTAAAATGTCAACCAAAAAAAAAAATTCCGGAAACTATTATTATATATATAGCATATACAGGAAATTGTCACCGGATTGCCACACGTACACCAAGTTCACCACCAATGGGACAATCAGGTCCAACAGCAGCCAATTCATCATCATCATCAACATCAATAGCAGCAACAATAACGGGAAATCAATTTTCTAATATGAATAACAATGGCGGGCAACAATCATCATCATCATCATCATCATTGATTGGTGGCCAAATGACAACAAATAATGGTAATAACAATGGAAATGGTAATAATAATGTACTATATTGTCCAATTTGTTCAATATCATTGGATGGTATTGATATAAATCAACATTTTTTCGAAGAAATGCATAAAATTGATTCAATGAGAAAGTAAGTGGTTATTTTATTATTATTGTTTCCTATACTGATCAACATGACACGTGTATTTGAAATTGATCAACATTGATTGGTTGGTTGTTGATTTTTCATTTTTAACGCTTGCAATTTCGAAACATTTGAAATGATCATCATCATCATCATCATCATGTAGATAAAATGTGATGACAATCAGTATGATGATTCGAGCAAGCGAAAAATCAAAAAAAAAAATTGAACGATAAAATGTGTGTGCCGGATTGTATATTCTGGTTGACTGAGAATTATTCACTCAAAATGAATTAATTGAAAAGTTTTTTTATTTGCATTTCATTTCAGTGATTAAATCATTATTACTTGACTATGAAAACATGATGATAATTACCATTTTGATTGATATGCAAAAAAAAAACAAAACATTTTTTTCTGTCTGTTTGTTCGTTGCCACAATAAAAAAATTATAATAATGACAAGATTGCCCATTATGATAACCAAGAATTAGTGTGATTTGTTGATGAATAAAATTACATGATCATCATCGATGCTGCTGCTGCTGGTGGTGGTGGTCGTGGTCGTGGTGGTGGTGGTGGTTAATTGCATTTTAATCATTTTTTACAGAACATCAAAATTCTTTGATGCATAAAATTGATTCTTCACATATATACACAGTAGTAGTTCATGCTGTTTTTTTTTTTTTTTTTTGATTTTCAGATCCGGGTTTTTTTCATTTAAATCACACACACACACACACACACACAATGATAATTGGTCGTCGACGACGACGACGACGAAATTAATCGTTTTGTTAATTGGTAATTAATTTTGGCTCGTTGATTTCGTGTGTGTGTGTGTGTGTGTGTGTGTTAATTGAAATGCGTAATAAATATCTAAGACACACACACACACACACCACACCATTTGACATTGTAGAATAGCAAAAAAAAAAAAATTTTCATTGGCAAACAAGAAAAAATTCTTGTCCCGTGAATAATAATGCATTTGCACATGCAAAAACGTGCGCTTTAAGAATTTTCTTTTTTTTCTCTCTCTGTCTATCGATCAATGATGAATGAATTTTAGCATTTAGGATAATATCATTTGAAACGCGTGTCATATGCATCAAACAACAACAACAACAACAACAACAAAAACCGAAACACGTGTTTTGTTTGATTTGTGATGAATGCAAAAAAAAAAAATTTATTCATCTGAGCCACTTGAAAGCGACACGTGTCACAATTTGTATTTGTAAAAATGAAAATTTTCCATTAAATTATTTTTTTTTTTTTTGAACTTTACTGAAATGAAATCTAATGGTAAAGAAAAAAAATTTAATCCTAAAAATTTCATCTGATTAGATTACCAGATTGGTCGAATGATCAACCATCATCATCGTCATCATCATCATCATCATCAATGATTGCTAATCACCATCATCAATCGAATCATCATAATGATGATTGTCGAGCGACAACAAATGAATCGATAACAATGACAGCAGCAGCAGCAGCAGCAACAACAACAAATAAAAGACGACAACAACAACAACAACAACATCATCAATCGGAATCATTATTGAGTAAACAGCAAAAAAATTACATATCATCATCATTTGATCATCATGGAAAATTTTCATTGCCACCACCACCACCACCACCGCCATCATCAACTACACAATCTACAACATCATCATCATATCAGAAAAAATTACAATTACCACAATCAAGATGGGAAACATTTCAACGTATTAGACAGAATCGTCATACAAGACTTGCTGCATTTATGCGTTTAACAAGACGTAAATATGAAGCTGCTTATGAAATGCAATTACAACAACAACAACAACAGCAACAACAATCTTCATTGTATCCAAATCATCATCTACCGATTCAACCATCATCACATCCTAATCATAATAATCATCATCATCATCATTCACCATCATCACAACGTTCACCAAATATTATTGGTACATCATCACAAGCTAGTCATCCATTACAACCACCATCAACTAATCATCATGTTAATCATTCATCTGCTTTTATTGGATCAGAAACATTATTTGGACACAAATCATTAGAATCATCATCAAAATCATTATCATCTAATAATAATAATCATGGATCAATTATTAATCATGAATCATTGCCAGCAGCAGTAGCAGCCGCAGCAGCAGCACCACTTCCGCCACCAACACTACCGATTATTCATCATCCTCCTCTTCATCAAACAACACCATCATCAATATTGAATAATCGTAATATGTTAAATTCACCGGAAGGACCATCACCATCATCATCAACAACAACAACACAAACACGTTCATCACCGGTAACGGGATCATCAAATTTATCTACAACAACAACAACAGCAGCAGCAGCAGCTGCTGCTGCGGCTGCTGCCGCTTATCAAGCTCATTCATTATTTGCTCATTCAAATCAATCATTTTTACATTCATCATTACCATTTTATCCTTATCATCCTCATTCTCATCCTCATCCACATCATCATCATCATCATCCAATGGGTGTGGCATTTACATCTGGTGCATATCCAGTTGGATCGGGTACAGCGGCTGCATTTCCAAATACAGAATCATTTTTTCATTCAAATTCTACTGTGAATAATAATAATTCACCAGGATTATCATCATCATCATCATCATCAGGTTTACCGCATACAACAACAGTACAACAACAACAACAACAGCAAACACAATCATCTTATTCTGCAGTGAAAACAAATCAAAATGGACAACCAAAAATTTGGCGTTCAATCGATACGGATAAATTGGAAATCATTAGTGATTCTGAACAAGAGGTAAGTTTATCTTTAGATAAAAAAAAGAGAGATTTTAAAATTTCAACAAAAACTCCAAAATTCCAATTTTTCTCATTTCAATCACACACACACATAATAAACAGCAAAATCGATCGATCGATAATCGTAAAGACGATAATAATGATGATATGGAAAAATCTAGACCTAATTCACATAGTAATGATACTGAATGTCAACAACAACAACAACAAAAACAGTCGACAATAAATTCATTGGATAATGTATCGATAAATCATTCACCGGCAAATTCAACACATTCATCACAGGATAGTGGTAATAAATTGAAGATCATAGATGATGATGACGATCATAAACAGCAACAATCGATAATGGTTAAAAATGAAATATCGAATAGTAATTCAAATGATAATGATGTATTGAATTTGATGAAAAAATCAATGAAAACAACAACAACAACAACAACGAATACAAGTGATATTGATAGTGATCATGTAACAAATGTTTCATCAATCAGTGATGACGATGATGACAATGATATTGTGGATCATCATGATGATAATGGTAATGCAAAAACTAATGATAATGATGATGATAACAATGAATCAATGATGATAATTAGAATGAAAAAAACCGAAAAAATTGATAATGAAGTAGATGATAATGATGATGATGATGATGTTGATGTTGTAAATGGTGATGATATTCATCATCATCATCAACATTCGAAACATTTGAATTTTAATCATAATCGCAATCATCAAAATCACAATCATCATCATCATCATCATCTACATCGACGTTTTATTGATAATCATCAACAGAAAAAAAGTTTTAAACGTCATTTTGTTGATGTTTATCATCATGAAGAACAACAAATGATGAATAGACATAAAAGATTGGCTACTAACACCACCACCACCACCGTCAACGCCACCATCACCACTACTACTAGTAATGCTGCTGTTGCTGTTTCTGGAACACAATCGTTAAATAATAATAAACAAAGGCTACATGCAGAATCATCGTCATCATCATCGTCATCGCCATCTTCGTCATCATCATCATCATCATCACCATTATCACCAAATATCATAATGAATGATGATCATCATTTGGATAGTCCATGAATCTTTTTTTTCTTTTTTTTTTTGAAAATTTGAATATTTCCCGCTACATAAACATTAGCTAAATCTGTCACTTTTTACTCATTGTAATATTATGAATAATAATCACTATATATAATATTTACCATTTTCATTATCTGCCAATTATTTTCAATTATAGTTAATAATAACCATTTTTAATTGAGAAACCCCTCCCCCTCCACTCCCAAAAAAAAACCTGAAACAAATTGTTTGTTTTGTTTGTGTGTGTGTGCTAAATAAATAAAGAATTTCAATTTCAAACTATTTGTAATCGATTGATTGATTGATTGGTGAATTCCGGAACAAATTTCCATGAGAATTTTTGGGAAAAAAATTTTTTTTTTCGTCCCATTTACCTTCATATTTGACAGTCACGACAAACCACTTGTCAATCGATCGATCATCATTATCATGGGATTTGAAAGAAAAAAAAAATGATAACCATCGACAATTTTTAAATCTGCCAGGTAACAAAACAAAACAAAAAAAAATTCTCGAATAAACCGATACTGTGTGCATGTGTGTGTGTTTGAGTCAATTTGATTATTATGAAAAATTTTTTTCCAATAAAAATGATAAAAGATTATTTTGAAAAGGTAATTTCTACTCACTCACTCACTCACTCACACACACAAAAAAATTAATCAGTCTCTTTTTAAGCGAGTAATTTTATTATATGCCGCCACCTTATTAGTTTTTTTTTTTTTTTTTTGGTTAAAAAGTGACATTTTGAAAAGAGCTAAAATCATTAGATTCCTGCTGCTGCTGCTGTATGCTACGAAGGGAATTTTATTTTCAAACTAGCAACAATTTTTTTTTGCAAAAATTCTTTTCTCTCTTGGTGATAGAAAAAGATTATTATTATTTCAAATTCTCTCTCTGTATGTCAGTCTCTCTGAGTTAATTTTAATCCTTTACACACCACAGAAATATAAAGTTTTTTTTTATTATTGTTTTGAAATGTAATAATCGTATTTTGAGAAAATGAAAATGAAGAAACTAGATTTGTAGAAATAATACCTGGGTTGTTGAAACTAAAAAAAAAAACTTGTTCCAAAACAAAATCATAATCTTCATTCATAATCATCACTGATTGAATATTCGAAATTCTTCATGATGATCTGCTGCTGCTTTTTTTTTCTTCTCTCTTTCTGATTTCTTATAATCTGAATATAGAAAATTTTACCGACAAACCAAATGGATTGATTTGTTGTTGTTGTTGTAGGTTAGGTTTGGTTTAAAAAAAAAAAAATTTTTTTATTAAGTAAATCGGAAATAGCTAGTTCTGTGGATGACCAATGGTCGGTTCATCATCATCATTATGTTGATATTCAACAAGAAAATAAACAAAAAAACAACAACAAAAAAATAATAAAAATCTTTTGGTTATAAACGCACACCCACCACCACCACCGTTCGCCACTCGAACTGATTGATATAAAGTTTGAAGCCAAATGAATGACGCGTGCCATATACTAAGGTCCAGTGTTAAATGCATTTCAACAGAGAGAAATAGAAAAAAAACGAGTAGGACAAAGTTTTTTTTTCCAAATTTCATTTTTCCATTTTTGCTAATTTACATTAACAACTTTTTTGTTTTGTTTTGGTTCTTTGAAATTTTGGTCTGTAAATAACCAGTGTGTATGAGTGGGGGTGGATAATGTTGATGGGGTTGGGATTTATTTTTATTTTTTTCGGCAAAATCAACTCAAAAGAAAAATGAAATGAAACAAACAAACAAAAAGTCATAAAGTTTTTCCTAGGTCTAGCTGCTGGTGTTTTTCGTTTCGTTTCGTTTTTGAGCCTTTTGAAATGATGATGATGATGTATGCTTAAAAGCTTAAAAGCAGATACTTATTTCGTTTTTTTTTTTTTTTTTGGTCATAGATAATATGATGATGATCATGGATTGTGAGTTTCTGGATTTTTTTCTATTCTAGCTTATTTAGTTGGCTTTGGTATCTTTCAAGTGGAAATTGATCCAATGTCTATTTTTTTTCTCATTTGTTTTCGGTCACTTTGTTGTTGTTGTTGTTGTGTGTGAAACACAGTGGCCGGATGAACGGGTTAAACACACAGCAAACAGCCATGCACTATAATCATTGGAATAGAAAAGCCATGGGCAAAAATCAACAACAACAACAGCAACAGCAACAAATCTCAATCATCAAAAGGTCGATTTGGTGGAAAAAAAAATTTTTTTCTTTTTGGATTCTTCAAAGTCTAAATAAATGTGGTCAAAATTAATATAAACACTAGAACTGGTGGAACGCACACACACACACGACCATCAAGACTCTTCAGAATAATTCAATAAGCCATCACACACACACACGGGCTGAGAAAGTAGAAATAAAGGGTAAATATTATCATTATAATGGAGATCAAAAAGTCAGGAGTGAAAAATAAAAACCTAACAAAAACAATGGTTCTCTCTGGTTGCCTATGGGATGGCCATTTATTCTATGAATGCATTTGTGGTGGCAGTGTGGTGGTGGTGGTGATAGTGTGACTAAAAACAGCGAAAGAAAAAGTTGGTTTGATTGGAAATTGCAATGTAAACATTAAACACATTGAAACAAATAAGAAAAGTGAGAGATGAACCAAAAAAAAAAAAAAAAAAAGATTTTGTGATTGCAATTTATTTATGGGTTTCGGTTTTCAATATCCGAAATCAAATTTAATTTTTTTTTCTGATCTGATCTGATGTCCATAATGATGATGATGATGATTGGTCATCAGACTAATTAAATGTTGAAAATGGTATCTAAACAGAAAACAACAAACCATTTAATCAGATTTAAAAATTTCGTTGACATTTGACCTTTATGTGTGTGGTTATCATCGACACACAAGCACACACACACACTCACACACAGACAGATCTTAAAATTGAAAAGTTGAAATTAAAAGGAAATTGAAATTAAAAATGATGATGCTAATCGAAAAAAAAAGAAAAAACAAACAAAATGCTACCCGTGTAACATCTGCCAATAAAATGAAAGGAAATCAAAACCAAGAAAAAAAATACAAACGATTCACACCTGGCAATCAAATACAGCAAACAGCAAAAAAAAAATTACAGAATACACACACACAGACAGACACAGACATCAAATTCAAATTAGATCAATTTAAAAACCACAAGAGAGAGTGAGAGAGAGAGAGAGAACGATTCTTGTTTGTTTGAGAATAATTTTTGTTTTTTGTTAGAATTTAGAATTGCAAATTTTTCAAGTTTTTTTTTTACAATTCCAGTGTTTAATTTGAATTTAATAATTTCAAAACCAAACTAAAAAAAAAGGATACAATGGATTCTTTCGGTTCTCGTTCAATCAATCGAATCGTACTCAACATCCATCATCATGATGGCTGTAAAATGATACAATATTAAAACCATGTATTGCATTTCAAGTGCATCAATAAATTCTGACGGATTCTTTTTTTTCACATCTTTTACAGTGTGAACATTACATCTGAAGTGTGTAGGTTTGCAAACATGTGAAAACAAATATTTAATGAATGAGAGAAAAAAAACTGATGTTCAACAACAATAACAACAACAACAACAACGGAAATTCAGAATAAAGTTTGTGGAAAAAAAATTTGAAGAATACCGAAGTGGTAAAGTTTTTTTTTGGGCATCTGTTTCATCTGAAATTGGAATTATTTTCACCACAGAATCTGTGGATATAATAGATGAATTTAATTGTTGTTTTTAACCAAATTTATTCATCTTTCTCTATCTCATGATGATTCTACATGGAAAAAACAACAACAACAACAACAAATTATCGTTAATGATAATAATCATCATCATCACCATTAAATCAGCAATTCTTATTTTTTTTGGTGGGTGGCCACACTAGAAAAAGTTAATTCTTGAAATTTTGCTGCTGTTGAACAAAATCCGATTTTTATTCTGGCAGCCAAATCTTTCACTCTCTTGGTGTGTGTCGATTGTGGTGGTAAACGCTACGTTTAACTCGTTGTATCCTGCTGTTTTTTCAATGATGATGATCGTTGTTGTTGTTGTTGTGGTTGTGGTTGTTGTTGTCATCAACACCTGATGATGATGATGATGATTAACCGATACTGTTCTGTTTTAATCGTTTGATTTAATGATTTTTTTTTGTTTCTCCCTGTTCTATTGTGTTTTGTTGTTCTTGTGGATCATTATCATCATCATCAGAGTCTCGATGGATGATTCATCGTTTCTTCATCATCATCCTAAATCTTCTTAATGTTTATTTTATTGTTTTCATTTTTTTTCACAGTAGAAAAGATTAAATTTTCTCGTTTTGTTTTCTCTTAATTGATTTTTTTTTCTCTATCTCTAGCTATTTTCACCCAATGTTTATGGCCAGAATAAGTTTTTAAACCATCGATATTATAATAACAACAACAATCGATTAATTCGTTCATCGGTATTATCCGATGGTTATAAATCATCGATTTAATCGATGTTTTTTTTTCGGTAACGGCAGCGGCAAATAAAAAAAAAACTTTAAAATGAATCCATCTCAGGATCCATATATACTCGATAAACAGACGAGATTAATCGATTCAAACAAAAAAAAAATTTTTTTTTTCCATCCAACAATGATAATAATGGCTTAAAACGATCAACAACAAAAAAAAAATGAAATGAAATTTAAAAAGTGAATGGAAACCAAAATCCATACCATTTCATTTTGAATCCATTCAATTCGATTCAATCAAGCCAAAAAGCTAAACTCCATTAGGCCCAACTAATGATCCAAAAATGTATGTTTATATGGTGATCACCACCACTGCCACCATCCTTTTTTTTATATATCCGAGATAATTTAATTTTCAAAACGAAAAAAAGTTTAAAAACTTCAATAACCTCTTTTTGCTCACATTTTTCTTTTCTGTCATTGTCAAATCAGAATTCTCTCTCACTCTATCCCGGTTGTTTTCTTCATTCAATTCAATTCAAATTGATACATTTAAATCGATTTAATTCAACGAAAAAAAAAAATTCATTTATCTGAAATTTGCATCCACACATGCACACACACAATCAGAATCCAGAATCATTTATAATCAAATACACACACAAACACAGATCTTGCTGTCAAATTTTCACCAAAATTTCATTTTGCCCATGGCCAAAAAAAAATATGAAAATTATATGACATGGTCATATATATGGAAAAAAAATTATTGTCATCAGCCGACTGGTTACCACACATTATGTCATATGATGATGATGATGATGGTCATATACCACAGATATTCATATTTTTCGTTGCTGAAAAAAAAAATATTTTTTTCATTCAAAGAAACATAAAAACCTTGGTAATAAAAACACATGCACACCCACACACACACACACACACACACACACACATTTCCATCCAAAGAATTGTTGAATTTTGACAAATTCGTTTCACTTGATTTCAAATCAGAAAAATTCTTTTGAATATTCCATCAAAGTCGGCAGTGTTGAAAGCAGAAATTTTAACAACAACAACAACAACGACAACAACAACAGTGGAAAAAAAACTAGCATAAAAATTGTCGAAAACAAGTGGAAAAAAATGTCTTAATTACAACAACAACAACAACGAAACAACCAACAACAACAACAAACAGGCATACACACACACACACACAGAGCCAGCCAATATTTGGTCCAGAAGAAAAAAAAATTGCAATAAAAAGTCAATGTGATTCAATGGGCTACCATGTTCCATGTCATCATCATCATCATGATCTTGATAATAATCGATTTTCTTGTTTTTATTTCTTACTTGGTTCTTTGACTTGTGTGTGTATGTGTATGTCATGAAACAGACTAATGATTACTATCTCGCCCATAGGGCACAATGTTTTTTCATTGGACCTTTTTCATTTTACCCTATCGTTTTTTTCAACTATAGTGACCAATTAGGTCAATAAACCAAACAAAGAAAAAAAATAATCATCATCATCATCATCATGTCGGCCAATGTCAAATGTGATTAACCACACACACACACACACATACACATGCATAGAGGAAAAAATCAGTCAACATATTCATATGTGGCTTACTTGGTTATTTTTTTTTTACTTTTTAAAAAAATTTATTTTTGACCTAAATATATATATAAAAGGGACCAGAGGGGTTTTTTTTATTACCTCAAAGACAGCCAAAAAAAAAATGTTATTTTCAGGATCAATAAAAAAAAAGAATGATGATGATGATGATGAAGCCATTATAAAATGAAAAATTCTTTTCTATGATCACAATAAATACTTGCCATTGGTTATCACCGTTCATAATCATCATCATGGTGATGATCATTTGAAATGGCCAAAAATCTGACCTAAATTCCTACCTTCATTAACCAAACAGCAGCAAGTATTGACGACGACAATTCAGGCAACAAAAAAAAAAAAAAAAAAAAAATTTTGTAAAAAAAACCGTAAAAAACCATAAAATCTAATATGAAATGAAATTCCCGTTAGCTGAAGAAAAAAAAAATTTTTTTCTCTTTCCAATCAAAAGATCAAATGTCAATGAAGAATAGAAAAAAAAAGAAATCCAAAGGTCAAAGTTTGCCGACATTTGTGATGATGAAAACAAAAACAAAAAAAAACAAAAACGAAAAACAAAAAAAAATTATTCCACCCCCTTTTGATAAATCACACAAACAAACAAACAAACAAACAAAAACAAAAAAAATAGATAAAGGTCAAAGGGCGGTATTTTAATATAATGATGATGATGATTATTATTATTTCTTTTGTTTTGCCAACAACAACAGAATTTCAATTTGAGATTCTGTTTAATTTATATTCATATACATTTACAATGTATTTGAATAGATTTTCTAATGTTATCATTATTCATTTGTTTATTTGTTTGTGGAATGCGTTGCGTTTTTTTTTTTTTTTTTTTTTTTTTTTTGCTGCTGCTGGTAATTTTCATTATCATTATCATTCTGTATGTGTGTGTGTGTGTGTGTGTGTTTATATTATAAATTCGATAAATTTCAGCTCGTTTGTTTTGTTTTGTGTTTTGTTTGTCGGATAAATGGATGATCATGGTGGTGGTGGTGGTTGTGGTGGTATTGAATTTGTTTTGATTTCACTATAAATCTAAATCATTTCATAGAGATATCAGACACAGAAACAAAATTCATGTCGGATCCTTTTGTTCCAATTTTTCATTGTGGACACGTGCCACATACACATACACACTCATACACTATATTTTTGTATATTTATAATGCAAAATTTAAACAATAAACAATCAAAAAATAACCGAAAATTTGTTTGATTTGTTCGATCACATCGATCGATCGATCGTCGTTGTGGTTGTTATCACTGTCTGTGTTATTCATTTGTTGTTTTTGAGGAAATTCAAGCCGACAGACAAAAAAAAACCACAATGATGATGATGATGATCAAATTGACAAACGAAAGGATTGTCAAATGAAATACTTGACTTGGGTATTAAAGAAAAAAAAAATGAAAGAAAGCTAAATTAAATTATAACGTCATTTGTGATTGAAACAAAATGATTCGAATCATTTGTTTTGTTTTGTTTTGATTCGAATGTTTTTTTATTTTTTTCGAATAATTTCCATTTTTTGTTTTGTTTCTGGATCGATATGGTGATTTTTTTTTATGTAGCGACGACGACGACGATGTTATGCGGTTGTGATAAATATAATTACACCATTATCATCATGAATTTATTGATGATTACAGCAGCAACCCAAAAACATTAAATTGTGTTTTGTACAATTGTATTGTCGCGTCAATATTTTCTATAGAAAGAGAGAAAAAAAAATCTATAAAAAAAGATAACAACAGTGATTTTGGAATGTTATTTTCTCTCTCTCTCTCTCTCCAGTATTTTATATATTCAGTTTATGGCCAATAATAAAGACATTCAATTGGGACCATGATCATCATCATCATTTGACAATTTACAACAGCAAAAAAAAAACATTTTTATACATGAAGAACGAGAAAAATGGCTTGTTAATGGAAATCACGCGTTAGCCAAAGAAGAAAAAAAAATCACAGAATATCAAATCAACACAAATAAACAAACGGTGATGATAATAATAATGATGATGAACATGAATTCTAAATATCATCATCATCATCATCATCAGGGTGATTTTCCTGATTATTGGAATTCTTCCATGTCAAAGGTTATGTTGATGATGATCAAAATCTCTTTGTTTGTGTGTGCGTTTTAATCAGAAAAATTTTTTCTTTTTATTATAGTAAAAAAAAAATTTTCCAAATGACAACAGATGGACAATGCGATTATCCTCTCAGCAAAAAAAAAAAAAAAAAAATTCAAAACATTCACAGTTCAGAAATAATAATAAAATCGTCATCATTTAATGATGGTCGACGGTAAATGATACTGGATTTATTTTTTTTTTGTGATAATAATCTTATAAAGATTTACCACCACCACCACCGCCACTATCATCAATTTGCAATATTGGATTTTTTTTTTCTTTTTTTTCAGTGAAAAAAAGAAAAAATTCGCCCAAATTCAAATGATGGGCCATTAAATCGAAACAGAGAAAAAAAACCAGAAACAAAAATTGCACTTTTCCAAACAAATATTCAGAGTGCTCGATTTATTCGGTAAAATTCACAGGTACGTAGGATTTTTCTCTGTGTTTCTCTGTTTTGCATCGAAACAAAAAACCAATAGCCGCCTATCAATGGTATCAAACTTTGTTGTTGTTGTTGTTGTTGAATTGAATGTTTTAATGCCTATTTTAACTTTACCTGGATTTTTTTTTCGATTTTAATGTCTTTATTTATTTTTTTTTTTTTTGCCTTTTTTTATATTCTTCCAGATGAAACAAGAGAGAGAATCGAATTCATTCGCCAAACTCTTCATTTAATCATCATGAAATTGTTCGACAGTCATTCGTTTTTCATTATTTATTTTTTTTTTTATATCACAGTATAATCACACACCCGATAGCCAACAACAATGTTGTGTGTGTGTGTATGTGTGCATCTGTAATGGAGATGATGATCATAATAAAATGAAAACGAAACAACTAAAGATAAATATTTAAATTCTTCACAACAACAACAACGACGACGACGTTGTTGAATTTATAATATTTTTCATCATCAGATTTGATAACATTTCATCAACAACAAAAGTATCAAACTTTGACACTTAATTTTTGGCTGTTTCTGTTATTCAATCATCGACACACACACACACACACCATCATGTAATAAAATGATATACCACCATTCACTTACTTTATGGTGATTGAATGTTTTGAATCATAAAAAAATACACACAAACACACACATTGAGAGATAAAGAAATTGCATCTCTTAATTTAATTTGATAATCTAGAAATTTTTTTTTGTTTTGTTTCTTGTCAATTTTCCAAAAAAAGACTGATCCACACACAGGTGTACGAGTGACAAGAAATGAAGAAATGAAAAATACCGCTCAATATTATAACCATTAAAACATTAGCATCGAATTGGTCATTTGATAAAATTTCGATAAAATGATAAAAAAAAGACCTCTGAAAAGAGGTGCGGCACACAAAAAAAAGGTAAATGATGAGTGGTGATCACTAAGATCAACACTCATTATGATCATCATCATCAAACCATCATGTTGTTGTTAACGCCAATTTACATGGATTTCTATAGCAAAAAAAAAAATCAAAATCAAAATCAACGATAATCATAAATTGAATTGCAAGAAAAAACAATAAAGAGTCAAAAAAAAAAAAAAATAACGATGATGATGGTAATCAAGAAGAAATGAAATTGATGATGAAATCTACACCTGTCTATTTATTTATATAAAAACTTCATCTAGGTATGTATGTGTGTGTTATGTGTGCATTAAAATGATAATCTTGCCTATATAATTTACATTGAAAGATGTGGAAAAAAAATAAAAATCTGATGAAATGTTGTGAAAACCATCTGGCATACAGCATCTTTATATAATAATAATAAACATAAGATCTATAATTGAAAACTCTCTGCTTGTGTGTGTGTACGTGTGTGTTTGAATGAAGTAAAAAAAAGAAAAAATCTTAAAGTTGAAATCTAGCGTTGTAAAAATGAAATGAAATGAAACCAAAGGTGTCATGTCCATCACACCACTGATATATTGATTGAAAATCGTAAAAAAAAAACATCCTGCATCAGCACATAATCGGCATCTCGTTTTGGGTTGATTGTTGGTCACACACTTGAGAGAGAACAGGCTGTTTTTATAACTAGATTTAAGTCTCTTTTTTTTGAAATTGAAAATTGGAAAAAAAATTTAAACATTTGTCATCACCGACACTGACAAGCAAAAAAAAAAACAACAGCAACGATGATGATGATGCATACCTGGTTTTGTGTCTGTGTGGAAAAAAAAGTATCGATTTCCACTAACTTCCATTATTTCATTATCGTATTAACTGAATGATGAATAAAAGTTTTTTCTGTTTGCTGAAAAAAAACAGCAACAAAAAACTTTCGAAAGATGATTATTGATGTTTTTTTTGTGTGTATAAAATCCATCGATAAGTTTGAAATAAAATGAATAAGTAATGGGTCATGATGATGACGATGATGATTATGATGAATTTGACATATGATTTTCAAAATAACCGAATGATCCGATTAAATTTTTTGTTTTTTTTATGCATTGATATTGATGAAACGAGGAATGAAGCTTGTCATCATTGTCATTTATCAATGAATTCAATGGGATGGATGTAAGTTGTTTACACACATGCACAGTGATAGTGATGACTCTGATGTCAAGGAAAAATATCAACAACAACAACAATGATGATTATCATCATCAAAATATATTTGATTTGTTGATTGTTGTTATTGTCGCTGTTGATAAATAATGTTTAGCAATTAATTTTTTTTCCTTCTTCTTTTTCTTCTTATTGTTGTTGTTGTTGTTCGGCAAGTATTTTTTTTCTTCTCAAATTTATTATCCACACATTCAATTAAGCGTTTGTTGTTGTTGTTGTTGTTGTTTTTTTCACATTTTCATTCATTTCTGGATTGTAAACAAGGCATTTAATTTGAAAGAAAAATACAAGACAAGACAAGTGTAAGAAAACGTCGATGACGATGAAAAATCCTATTGAATTTTTTTTTTTTTTTTTTTGGAGGCTTAATTGAATCACAGAATAAGGATTTTCAATATATATACCTTGAAATACGGTGATGATAATCAAACACATACATTGCATTGCATACAAACCAATGACGATAAAAATTTGAACTTTTTTTTTCGTTTGTTTGCTTGCTGTACATAACAAGATTTACAGATTTTTTTTCTTCTTCATTTCGTAACCAATGTGTGTGTTTGATGATGATTATTGTTATTTCGATGTTGTTGTTGTTGTTGTTTTTTTTATCGTTTTATTGCACCTTATCATCAAAATGGTGGATACATTCATGATGTCGATTGATTGTCATCAATGATGGTCATAATAATAATCGATGGTTGTGGATGTGATTATTTCGTTTTTTTTTTAAAGAAATTTTCCCATTTCGGTTTAATTGATCAATAGTTGTTAACCATTGCCATGATGATGATGATGGACATTTGATTATCATGTCATTGATTGATTAATGAAAGAAATTATTTATGAAAAAAAAAATTTTTTTTTTGACCCGAATCCAAAATTGACGAAACAAAACAAAACAAACGTCTTCGGTTCGTCTTGATGTTTGATTTTTCGTTGCATTCGATTTTCATTTCATTTTTTTTTTTTTTGTATGTCCGTTTATGTTGTTGCTGATTATTATTATTGCTTGCTTGTTGTTCATGTAATTCGATATGACAATAAAGTGAAGCCGATGAAAAAAAAATTGTAACCAATTTCTATTATTTTGATCGTTTTTTTTCATTCATTCATCCATTCTATTGACACATTTGGGTGTCATAAAAAAAAATAATGTATATATGTTCGCGTTGTATTTTCTGTTTAAATCTCAAATTGGCAATTAGAGACCATATAACATCCATATCGATATTAGCCATGTTTTTTGTTTTTGTTTTTGTTTTCAAACCATAAACGATAATGATGTTGATGATGATAATGATGATGATTGTAATATATGATTGTAATATACAATTGAAATGTGGATGAAATCAATGTCATACAAGATGATTCGTCTGGATCCAAATGATCCAGACAAATACACACATGATGATGATTTAAATATAAATGACTAATGACTTGTATATAACAACATTTGACATTTGATCTTTACTTTTGTTTTTTTTTTTTGTTTTTGGATCACAGCTGCTTCTGAATTTTTTTTTTTTTGTTTGGGGAGAAAAAAAAAAGATTTTTAGGATAATTATTTTGCATCATATCATCAAATGACTTTACCGGATGGTCTATAATATGACTGACGATATGATTGGATTATGAATTATGGCATTATTGATTGATTGATTATTCTTCATCTTATGATGATTGAAAGACAAAAAAAAATAAATAAACATTGATCTATGCAAAAAATGTAATGAGCGCTTTTCATCGAAAACGTTACCACCGCCAAACAAAACAAAACAAAACATTCGAATCGAATCAGAATCCTCTGTGTTTCTGGTGATTCGATTTTTTTTTTTTTTGGTTTCCGAATCCCAAATTGGTGATTAGAATGTTTTTTTTCTGTTTTTTGTTTTTTGAAATCCGATCATCATCATCATGATTCTCTCTTTTTTCATTTTGAACGACAAAATATGGCCTTCGGGTTTTTCCTAGCAATTTGGGATTTGTATTTTGTTTTACATTAAATGATGGACAATTTTTTTTTCTGTAAATATAAACGAAATTCAAATGGATTCGAAAGTGAAAATGTTTTTTGTTGTTGTTACTGTTATTTACACCATTTATATTGTTACCAATCCTTGGTTGGTTGGATGGTAATCGAACCGAAAACAGAATTATTTTTTTTTTCGCACTCAAGTGATCAACCGACCAGATCATTTTTGGAAAATTTTCATTTTGAAATTCGTACATTACATATTGACAACGACAACGATCGATTCAATCGAATGTTTTTTTTTTTGTTTTTTTCATGTATCAACAAAATTGAAAATGAAAACTAATCTTTAAATTGTCGTCAATAGCAGAAACAAAATGAGAAATAAAAAAAAAAAATAGATGAACGACATTCAATTGTTCAATGGGCGCCATTTTATCGTTTCAAATGCACACGAACAAACACTTGGAAAAATGACAATCGATTTCAATGTTGTTTTTTTTATGGCTCATCCAGCCGAATGAATTGTTGTTGTTGTTGTTGTCCAAAAAAGCAAAAAAAAAAATCGATTTTGAGATTCGAATGAATTTTTTTTTTCATTACCATCATCATCAAATGTTTTATTTTGTTGTTGTTGTTGTTGTTGTTGATAAATCGTGAAAAACATTCTTGTCAAGTGGATGACAATTCTGAATTTGATGTGTAAACACACAATAAACGTGTGTGTGTGTGTGTGTGTGAAGAATATATGGTTTTAAACAACAACAACAACAACAACAACAAAATAATGGTGTGTGACAAAAAAATGTCGAAAGACAAAAATAAAGATTCGAATGTTTTGTGTGCAATGTAATGTTTCCTTTGTGGCCAATGATGATGATGATGATGATGATGATGATTTGGTTATGATTATTTTATTGCCAATATAAAATAAAAAATGTTGATGATGATGTGAAATCAAATCTTCAAATGTAAAACAAACATGTTGATGTATGTGTGTGTGTGTGGTGGAAAAAAAAGAACGAAATAAAATAGAGTGAAAAACATGAAATTCATAATTTGTTTCCAATATGAGAAAAACGAAAAAAAAACACAAAACAAGAAATGATTCATGAGTGATTCTGCTATAAATTATGTCGATGAATGAATAATCGACCGTATCCAATTGGCGTAAACAGTGATATCGATATAAAGACCCGGTATACTAGGTTCAGCACAACGATAACCAATGGAAATGATGCCGGCCAATTTCCATTTACCATTACATTGTCGTTGTCGTTGTTGTTGTGGTTGTCTTTCAATTGGATATAAACGTGTTAATAATAATCTATTCATCGATATTGATCGTTTCATGGCCATAGTCATCATCCAATCATCTACACAAACAGCTAATGGACCACCAGAATCACCAATACAAGCATCATAACCACCTTGTTTATAACCGGCACAGATTAATTTTTTATTTCGAATAAATTCCATTGCAACATTGGTAGTGGTGGCGCCATCTTTGAATGCTTTTTTATACAATTCTATACATGAAGATGTTGGTAGAATGGGCACTTGTATCATATGCAAAATATTTGCCGGTTTGAATGTTTTTTGAAACAATGTTGAACCATAACCAGAAACAGTACCAATATGATAATCAAAATTTTCATCAGATTCAGGTAAATAAATTGGTTGAATAGTTTCACCAATAATGATTGATTCATTTAATTGTAATAGAATTAAATCACCAGATAATTGTGGATCATATTTGGCTGGATCGAATACACGTTTTACAGATCGAATGGTAGCTAAATGATATATTCAGATTCAATTGTCTGTGATAATATGGAATCAAATTGATACAAACATTGTCTAATAATAGTGGCCGTTATATTTGTCAAACCAAAATAAACATCAATTGGATATCGATACCATGGTTGTTGTATACAATGTGATGCTGATAATATCCACATTGGATCAATTAATACGGCACCACATTGTATTGTAGTAGTAGTAGTATCATCCGATAATGATAAATGTTGTTGTATTAATGCTTGCCATGGAACAACATCGATCGAAACATGTTCACCACCAACAATTCGTTTCCAATTGTTCATCATTGGTGATGATGATGATGATGATGGACAAGAATAAAAACAAAATAATAAAATTATAACAATGAAAATGGTGGCAGCCATCACTTGCATTCGATTAAAAGCAAAAGTAAAAAAAAAAGAATGCATTGACATTTGACAAAAACGCAAAAGGAAATTTTTTTTTTTTTTTTGTACAAAAATGACATTCAAGTTCAATGTAGATATGGAAATGAAAAAAAATTTTATTTATCTTTTTGCAAACAAAATTGAAATCAGATATTTTCGAAGAAAATTAATCTTTGATGATTTGATTTTTTTTTTCTTTCTCTCTCAATCTTTTTCGGCCAATATGGCTAAATGTTTTTCAATTTCCGATTCGGTTAGTATATGAAATTTTTTACCTTCTTCGGCAATGCCCACCTGTAATTCATTTGGTTTAAATTCAACATTCAATACATTGAACAATGCTGATATGGCCATTTGAATTGTTTCATTTTTATTCAATTCCAGGCGATTTTTCAGTTTTTTTTCCAAATAATTCTGCACTTCAATTGCTTTGACACCGACAGCACAGCCACGATAACCAGCATAATAACCGGCTGGATCTGTTTTATAAACTAATGGCTGGCCATCTTCATGTGATATCAGAATCAAACTAACACCAAGTGGTCGCATTTCAGCATTCTGTGTATAAACTTGTGCCAGATCCGATAATCGTCGTGTTAATGCTTCAGCTGAAATATCAAGACCATATTTATATTTAAAATTAGCCGCTTCATAACGTGCACGTTGCACTAATGATGCTGAATCGGCCTGCATACCGGTGGCCACACAACCAATATAAGGTGTCAAATGGAAAACATTACAAATAGTACTTGATTCCAGAAGTTTATCCGGTACTTTACGTTGGGTAACAACAACCGAACATTCTTTACCCTTCAAACCAATCGATGTGATTGCATTCTGGTTGATTGCTTTGAATGCATATTCTGCAATTGATTTATAAAACAAAATTCAATTAATCATCATCATAAGAATTGATTTTTATCATCACAAAACAACAATCACTACTTACCAACTTGATAAAGACGTCCTTCAGGAGAGAAAATGGTAATATGACGATCAAAACCAGCTGAACTTCCTCGTGACATTATGTTCTTTTGATTGATTTTTTTTTTGTTTGTTTTAAAAATTCCAAAATGAAAATTTTCAACAATTGTCAGACTGAGAGCGAGAGAGAAAGAGAATGAAAAAATATGCACAGTCACATTTGCTATTTCAACTGAATAAGCTTCATTGGGTAGCTTTGGTTCTATTTATGTGAAATTTTTTTTTTCATTTTATTTTAGCGGTTAATAAACCGAATTTTGGTATCCGAGTAAAACGTTTTTTTAAAAAAAAATGACCAATTTTCGTAAAGTTGGTGAACGTTTACTTCCGTTGGAAGTCAGTCATATTCGAATTAATCCATGCATGGATATTGTTGCTTTGTCATTGTCTAGTTCAGATATAGCTATCAATCGTTTATTCTCATGGCAACGTGTTTGGTCCATTGCGAAACCTAAAATTCATCAAAATGATAACGTTGAAATTATCAAGGTTTGTGTTGATGTCATTCATTTTTATCCCGATAATCCATTAGATTTTACATTATAGATTATCGATATGGTATGGTCAATTGATGGAAAAATTCTTGCCGTTGCATATAATCGACCAATTGATGGTGAAAATCGTAATAAAAATTCGAAAAATATTGATGAAAATTGCACAACAAAACCAGAATATCATTCATCGATTGCAATGTATTTAATCGAAACAAATCAAAGAGTTTGTGTTCATAATCTTTCATTCAACATAACCTGTCTATGTTGGCAGGTAAAAAGCCATTGTCCAGATGTTGAATCATCAACAATGAAAGCTATCAATATTGATGATCTTAATTTACCATTGGATTCTATCAACATTCCTTATGTTGATCTTTGTATCTGTGATGATGAATTATTGAATTATCCATTCAACACGACAACACAACAATTGGGTAAAAATTCAAAATTGCCTGCAGGAGATTCGAATAAAAATTCTTCAAGTAAAAAATTCAATTCAATTCTACCACCATTAACCAGGATTAATCGTCAAGATGAATTTGTATCATATGATCGTATGAATCTGTTACAGAATAAAACCATCAATATATTGACCATTGGAACCGAACAGAATATTATTCTCTTTTATCTATTTGGTTATTATCAAATCTTGAATATTGATCTAAAACAATTCATTCACAATGACCGTCAATTACGAATTGATCGCATTTGGATATCACCAGATTTGAATTCGATTCAAGTTTATTTCAAATGTAACAATAACAACGATAAACAACAAGCCAATTCGAATTTAATGTTATTCGAGACACGATTATTTGGCAATTTATGGAAAGAAATTTTTCTTGTCAATCGTGTCCGTTTGAATATCGATATACGTGTAGAATTTCTTCATGATACAATCAAAGAAATTTCATCAATTTGGTCCGATGTTATTGTCGATATCAAATCACGTTTATCCGGTTATCAATTAATACCTGAGCAAACATTTGATGTTTCAAATTCCCAACAAATGGATCAAAATCGAATACAATTGAAATTGAAAGATTTTATCGACATGTTAATATTCGGCAATATAAGCCTGAATCTGGAACGTTTTCTACATGATCTTAATAGAAAAGAAACATCGAAATTATATCATTCATTTGAACATTGTATTGATGATATAAATCGTTTGATCATAACACGTTTGCTTAACACATTGACACAGATATTGTCCTATTTGGATAATCTTCGAGGTAATTTTTTTTTGTCAAGTCAAAATAAAAATTACAAATTGATTTAAATTTTTGTTTTCCAATTTTTTTTTTAGGAATGATTTTAAATGATCTATTATTCGGTGATCTTGGACTGTCCATTGAAAATGTCAATCAATTTCGTTGTGAAATAACGTGGATGATGGACAAATGTAATCGATTGATGACCACAATGAATGATTTGAAATGTAAAATGCTTGCTGTAACAAGATTGATTTATAAAGGAATTTTTATGGCACATTATTCACATGATCATAATGAACATGAATATTCAAAATATTGTGATGATCATCTGGATATTGGTCGTATGACATTGCAAGATTTTCATCTTATTATGGATTTTTTCAATGATGGCTCATTTACAAATGGTTTTGAATTTCATCGTATTGAACGAATGCTTGATCCAAATTCACAATCATCAAAAACAAGTGTAGAAATATCTAAAAATGATGATGATGAAAACATACGAAATCCATACAAAACATATTTGGAGGAGAGATATTTGAAAAATTTTCTCAACATTCTCAACGATCATAAAGGAAAAAATTTCAACGAAATGTCCGTTGAAGATTTATTTCGACTATTTTCCGGAACATTTCCATCATCAAATGATTCAATGATAAAATTTGATAATCTACCTGATAAAGATAGTGATGAGACACGAAAATGGTTTGAAATGTTGATGAATGATTCGAATAATATTGATTCGATTAGTGAAAATATTACATCCGATTGGTCACTTTCAGAACATCATGAAAGATTATCACGAATTAAGCAACGATTATTTGGTGATTCATTTGAACATATGAATGAATTGCAATCAAAATTGATTGAAAAATCTGTGGATAAAATGACATTTGAATTTCATCATGATTTTGATTGTACAAAAGAATTATATGAAATTGAACCAATATCATTGGATTGTCATAGTGTTCTGTGTTATCATCCAAACCTGAATGAACAATCAACCAGATATCTTTATGTTGGAAAATTTAATCAAAATCATCATGATGATAATCAAACAACAATGATGACCATATTTCGTTTTCAGCAACCATTGCATAATCAAATTGATTTAATACAATTTAATTTGATTGGAAATTGTCATTCATCATGTCATTGTGTGGATAAAATTGGATTCTATATTGAAGATTGTCGATTCTATAATTCTGAATGGATGACATTGATTATTACTGAATATCATCGATTTAATGAACAACAACCGACAACATCATCGTCATCATCAACAATGGAAAACAATGAATCAAATAGAAAACAATATTTATTACAATGTAGATATTCAAAAATGTTTGATTCAATGAATGATTTTATTGTTGAACGAATAACCAAACAAAATAGAAAAACATTCAATAATCATGCATGGAAAATTGATATCGGTACAATTATGGATCGTATTTGGATCGATGAACAACCACAGCAGCATCAGCAGCAGCAGGAGCAGCAGCATATGCAAATTGATGGCAATGATTATGTTGCTCATGATAAAGGCAATGATAATAAACTAGATGATGATGATGGCGATGGCGAAACACCATTGACAATTGATTCATTTTTTAAATTACGATTATTGAATGATATGATGAATAATAATAAACATTATCAACAAAAATCATTATCTGTTAGTGGTAATCGTAATCTAGCATGTTGTTGTGATTCAAGTCATTGTCGTATAACAACATTTGAAATGGACATCTGTGAAGATGATGATGATGATGGTGATAATATTCAAGATCAAGATCAGCAACAACAACAACAACAACAACTTTCGGATATAATTGAAGATTGTAATATAGAAGTGGCACAATTGATTGAAATTAATCCAAATGGCAACGATGATGATGATGAATGATGAATAATTCAGTGTTTTTTTTCAATTTTTTATTCGAAATTTTTGTTTAATCAAGAACCAATACTATGAATCATGTTAATATATGTGGTAATAAATGATTCAGTTGATAATTTTAATGCCGCATTTTTATCATTATTATTGTTGTTGATTAACATCAACAATGTTGTCATATTCGATGATGGTAATTTATCCATAATTCTATGGCAACGATCAGAATTTTCTTGATATCTACCGCAAATAAATGTAAATGAATCTTTTGTAAATCCACTTAATAAACGATCCATTTGTTGTAAATGTGATGGACATTGTTCCTGATACATGGTTAAAGCTCGATTTTTAAATCTATAGTAGTTGCTATTTATTAAAAAGTAGTGGTAATAGAATAATTAAAACAAGAATAAATATTCAGAATTCCAGTAACCGAGTAGTTGGTACTTACCAACAACTTAATGGTATACGTAATTTTCTTATCGGATATTTTAATATGGCAAACATTGCCTTATACATATCTTCAACATATGTGATCAATGTCCGCTGTAAACGATTTGCACATTGTTTACTGAATTCAACGAATGCACGACGACGACGATTATTGCGACATAATGCACGATTAGTTTTCGTTACACCATAAATGATCAATGAAAATGATTTCTGCTGTATATTGGATTCAAAACAACGTTCAGAATAATGGTGTATACATTTTTCGATTGGTTTCAATTCTCTGATTGATTGATTGATTGATTGATTAATGAAAAATCAAATAGAAAACATCATTATTTGTATATATACTACATACTTGCAACGTTTATCCATTTCGGCCATTGTAACTGGATAATGAAAATTTCTATCGGTTATCATTAACATTCGTTGACTACATAGATCCATATCTGATTGTTTACACATTCGATCATTATTGATTACCAGTTTCGCTGCTGTTGCTGCTGCTGTTGTTGGCGGTCGTGATGGTGGTAATATTAATTTAGATGATGTTTGAATCATTGGTTTCGGTGTTGTTGTTGTTGTTGTTGTCGTTGTCGTAGTTGTTGTCGTCGTAGTAGTTGTTGTTGTTGTTTTTGTTGCTGAAGCTGTTAGAAAACGTTCAATAATTTCAAGAAATCGAGTTGATATCATTGATGATGATGATGATGATGATGATGGTAATAGAAATGATCCACGTCCACGTAAACTTCCTATTGGTGGTGGTATTGGAAAATTACCAGCACGTCTTATTGTGATTTGATGTGGTTGTGGTGAAAGTTTTGGTTTTGTTGTAGTTGTTGTTGGTGGTGGTGGTGGTGGTGGCCTTAATTGACCATCTACTATTACCATTATTAATGATGATAATATCATCATGGTGGCAAGAATCACAACAAATAATCTATATAACGAACAACGATTATCGATAAACAATAACAATAAAGATGTGGATGATGATGATTCCATCTTGATTTTTTTTTTTTTGCTGTTGATCGTAAAATCGATCAAACAATCACAAAAATAGAAATCATTTGATTTATTGATTTGTTTGAAAATAAATTGAATGAAATTCTATAGAGATTTGACCCAAAAAATCTATTTACAGATTTGTGATTGGATTAATGATTGTGTACGTGTTGTGGGTTTTTTAATTTTTTTTTATCTGGAGGATAATGATAATCAGTGATGATGATGATGATGATGATGATGATTGTACACGTTCAAAATGTATAATTCAAATGAATCAACGTGTGTGCGTGTGTGTGTGTGTGTGTGGAAAAAATAAACGAAAAAATCACTGATCCATGTGTTTGATCGCTGCTTCTGCTGCTGCTGCTGCTGTTTGACTCTTGTTGTACTGACATTCGGACCATTATGATTGATGGATGGATTAATTTGATTTTTTGACGGTCAAAATAGCAAAATCCATGGCAATGTTTGCAGCTTATTTATAACAACAACAACAACAACAACAACGGCGACCACGACGACGATATTTTATATTTTGGAACAAACAAACAAATCTTTTGAATGAACAGAAAAAAAACGAAAAAGGAAAAAAAATCGAAAACAGACCACGAAATAGTAAATAAAAAAAATGACTGAATGAATGAATGGGAAAAAATGAATTTTATTTTTCAAAAATTTTTCTTCTTATAAAATCAAATAAAAGAAATTTTAATTTCACCGAAAATTTATATATTTTTTTTCAGTGTTAAACACACATATGGAGAGAGAGATAAAAAGGACAATAATTTCGCGACCGCCACCACACCACTACACATAACGTGATAATGATCATTGACCAATGATGATGACCACGGATTTAATAATGTTGTTGTTGTTGTTGTTGCTGTTGATGATGACTATGATGATAATAAAATTTATTTAAAAATCCGAATGAACATGAATGGCCATGAATGAATATACAAATAATAAATAGCCACACAACAGAAACAGATGATTATGATTATTGACTCTTTTTTTTTTAGTGATCACCAAAAATAATATATCGATTGATATAAGTGAAAAAAAAAGATTGACATATGTGCTCCGAAAATAGGCACCGAAAATGATAAATAAATAAATATAAATTTGTTTCAATCACACAACAACAGCCAATGATGACGATGATCCAAAAAAAAAAAAACATTTTGACAATGACCGATGATTCGAGTGTTTCATAGAAAAAAAAACATACAAGTGTTGAACAAGTGAAATTGTTGTTGTTGTTGTTCCATAATCCATCATTATCCTGGAATAATATTGACGACCACAAATTTTTCTTCAGAAAAAAAAATCCAATACAACACACACACACACACACACAATTGTCATAACAATTGATTGATTGATTGATTGAAAAAAAATCCAATCAAAACTGTTGTTGTTGATGGTGGTGGGAATCGACGATGCCAATGTGTTACATAAGTGATATAAATACTTTGAGGTGTAAAAATTTTTTTTTTGTTTGATGTTGAAATTTCTGTTTTTAAATTGATTTTTTTTTTGGAAAATTTGATGAATTTAAATAATAAAAAAACGTCGTCTTCGTCATCATCATCATTATAATCATCAAAACGAATGATGACGACGTTCAATAATGTTCTGATGTCGATGATGATGATGACCATTTTTTATATTATTATGATTGTTGTTGTTGTTGTTGTTGTTATTTTTAATCGAATCGAATATTTTTGAAATTTTCATGGCAAATGTATGCGGTTGTGATGCCGGTTGTGATGATTGGTCATTGGTGATTGATTGTTGATCATCAACATTTTTATTATTATTATCATCATCATCATCATGATGATCGGCTGAAGCAGCAGCAGCAGCAGCAGCGACATTCATCATTGAATGATTGGCCATCATCGTCATCATTGATGATTTTAATATCTTATCCAAACGTTTACAAATCAATCGATATTGTTTGGCCATACGAAGCGATTCATTGGATAAATGATCAATATTTGGTCGTATATTTTTAATAAATAATTTTATACAACGTATATAATCAATATCGGCAAAATGTTTCCGTTGAATACGTTCATTACGTTCAATAATGTGATCTAAACATTCGATTAGGTAATCAATTTTCACATAACCAATATGATATAGATCAGCAATCAAATACAGATTGGCAATATAACGTTTTTTTGATAAAATTTTCTGTTCCATTGTTTTAGCCATAAAATTATTATCAAGAAATAATTTTGCAAATGTATTATTTTCCAATAAATATTTTGATCGATTTTCATCATCATTATTGTTGTTGTTGTTGATTGATTCTAAACAAGAATCATGATGATCATCATGACAATCATACAATTCCTGGTGATAATAATGTTTCATTTCGGCCAATAATTGTGATCGAAAACTATTATTAGTATTTGTTGTTATGATTGGCCATTGATCCAATGATTGAATATATGAATCAAAATCTGAAATGAATTTTGCATAATTATTTATCATCATTGTATTTTCATTTGTTTGAGAATTTTGTTGTTGCTGTTGCTGTGGTGGTTGTTGAACAAAACAATTTGAATTGGCACAATTTTTCAATATTTGATCCAATAAATAATGTACGAATCGTTTACAGCCAGCTGTTGTTGTCAAATAAGAAATGATCATTGATGATAATTCATCATCATCACCAATATCATGATGAAATGTTTTAAATGTAGAAAATTTTTCCAATATCGATTGGATTAAATGTAATAATTCATCATCATCATCATCGTCGTCTTGTCCATGATTGCCATCACCATCATCATTCATTTGTTTTGACGATGATGTTTGCTGCTGTTGTTGTTGTTGTTGCAGTTGTTGTTGTTGTTGTTCATGATCAATATTTTCATTGTTCAATGTTGAAACATGATAATCATTATCACCATTTGAATTACAAAATTTTTGTTCATGATCAATTTCTAGACAAGAAACAAAATAAAAAAAAAGTTTCGCATCACTATCACTTGAATATTGATTTCAAATTTTACCTGCATCAGATGTTGTTGAACATTTTGCCATGTCATCATTATTATTTTTCAACAATGGTGATTGTGTACTATTTTTTATGATACCAGAATCTAATTCAGAATTATTCTGATTTTGTTCTTTACTAGTATTCATCATATCGATAGATTGATTAGCTAATGATGATGTTTGTTGTTGTTGTTGTTGTTTACATTCTTGTCGATCGTTATTTGAAGCCATCATTAGTTGAATTGAATTATTCTCATCATCATTACCGGTGAATGTATCATCATCAACATCATTGATTGTCACTGTTGAAAATGTATGATATGAATTATTAAATGAACTAGTATCATATATGCTTAATGTTTCTGTTTCATTTGAATCATCATCATCATTATTATTCATACGACGATGAAAATATGGCGTTGAACAAATGGATGCAGAAAAATTTTCATCACCATCATCATCATCATCGATATTAATTTCTGAATTTGTTGAATAATAAGAACTATTTGATAAAGATGTTTCTGTTGGTTGTATCTTACCATCATCATCATCACCATCACCATCACCATCAACATTACGAATGCGGCTGTTGTTACTGCCACCACTTGTCGTTGTTATTGTATCCACATTGAATTTTATTGGATTTTCATCAACAATCGTAATCGTTGTTGATGTGTCACGTTCTTCTTCAATAATCAACGGTGTTGTTGGCATTGTTTGTTCCAGATCCCATAATGTAACCGTATAATCGGCCAATAAACTATGGCTACTATTACCAGATCGATATGGCTGTGATTGTGAACGAAATTGTACGATTGACTAGAATAAGAAAATGAACGAAATTAATAAGAAAATTTTTTTGTGCGTGTGTTCGAATACCTGTCGTGTTGTTGTATTCAATTCATGATTGATTAATAATGGTGATTGTTGTTGTTGTTGTTCATGATTTTCTTTGTCTTTTTGTTGTTGTTGCTGCTGTTGTTGTTGTTTTTCATAAAAAATTTGCAAATTAATTGAAACACGTTCAATATTTGCTGTTAATCGTATCAATGGCATTACATATGATTGTCGTAATGGTGGTGGAAAATTATTCAAATGAATGGTTGACCATAATTGATCGGTTTCCAATTTCAATTGTTTTATACGCTGTATATAGTCATAAAGTTTTTCATTATTCATCATTGATAATAATGATGAATCAAAATCCATACTGATTACTTGACGTAATAATTCATTGAATTTATTCGGTATCGATTCAGCCAAATTGGGATTCAAATTTGTATCGGTAGACATTTTATTCAAACAACACACAATGTGTTAGTGATGACTTTTTGATATTTCAACAAAGAAAAATAAAATTTTTGCATAGATAAAAACGACAACAAACATCAGTCGTGTGTGTGTGTTCGCAGTTAGAGATTCAATGTTTAAATAAATTTTTTTTTCTCATTTCACATACCAGACGTTTTTGTTTTGTTGATGAATATATACCATATATATATGGTGATGATTTTCAATTTCAAAATTCAAGTTTGAATAATTTTTCGTTCTTTTTTTCATTATTCATCGTTTATTTTTTTTTATTGATATATTGCAAGTTACGTCGTTTATGAATGGAATTATTTACAATTTTCATCATCATCATCATTATCATTATCATCATCACAATAATGATGATCATCATTCTGATTACAATGTTTCAATGATGTAATCTCTGTCATTGTTATTGACATTTTATTATTATTTTTTACATTATGATGATTATTATTACTGGGTATAATTCTAACTATTGTTTGTTTCAATGACATTGGTTTTTTTGTCAATCTTATTATCGTCTTTGATGGTGGCAGTGTCATTGTTGTTGCCGGTGTTGTTGCAATTGCATTTTCATCACGACGATGATTACCATTATCATTGCCATTGCCATTGCCATTGCTGATAATGATTGGATTGGATTCATTTTCACATTTTAAATTTTGTTGCTGCTTCTGCTGCTGTTTGTTTGTTATGATTATTTCATTTTGATTATGATGATGATTATGATTAATTTGCATGTTTATCGTATCCATTTCGCTAAATGGATCATTCACATAATCTGTATTTTTGATTCTATTTTCATTCTCATTATTTTCATTATTAGTAGCTGAATTACGATGCTGATGATGATCATTGTGATGATCATGGTGATGATGATGATGACGATGATAATAACGGCAACAATAACAATATTTCAATATATTCAATATACCTTGACGATAGCCACGATTTAGCCAAAAATAAATAAACGGATTATAACAAATTGAACTCATGGCCAGCCAATGTATCAGGTAATGTATTGTTAATGAGAAATTTATGTGAAAAAAATCTTCAACAATAAATAACAGATTATATGGTAGCCAACAAATGGCAAATGTTGCCACCACAAATATTAACATTTTAATTGTTTTACGTTTTTGTTTCAAATATGTTTGTTGGCCACCATCGATTGTTTCACCAATACAAGAACGTTTACTGATTTTCATTCCAATGGTTATATAACAATAAGCAACAATAATCATTGGTATACAGAATTGTGTTACAAATGCTAAACAAGTGATTAAACGTTGATAATATTCTGGATCATTGCCCGGATATAGTGCTTTACAGCGGAATAATTTTTCATTACTACCAAATGGTATGTATGGATGTATGGTTAATACATTGACAACATGATTGAATATTGCAAATGGTATGGATATTAATGATGCAAATAACCAAATTGATGTGATCCAAATCCAACGTGGTAAACGTTGTATTAAACGTGGTTGTAATGGCCGTACTAATGCCTGATAACGATCAATGGCAATCATTGTCATTGATAATGCTGATACATATACCGAAATGGCCTGTACAAATGGTACTAATTTACAACAGAATTCACCGAATGGCCAATCATCTAATATTTGACGAGCTTAATTAAATTTGAAACGAAAATAAAAAAAATTATTGAAAATGAATTGTGATGTCATTATATATTATTATTGTAAAAGGTAAATTTTTTTACAATGTTCAAACACACACACACAAAGGTAAATATTGAAAGTATTTTTTTTTTTTTTTTTAAGAATTCACGTGAAAAATCATTCGTGCGTCCATGCGTGTGTGCGTTTGTTATTTGTTTGCTTTTACTTATTCTGATTTGTTCAACGATAAAAATGGTGAAAATAAAAGGAGAAATACATACCCGTATTCATAGGTATAGTGAATATGGTCATCAATAAATCACTAATGGTTAGATTGGCAATGAATATATGTGTTATACGGCGACGCATTGCTTGTTTGAATAATATTACTTTACATACGAGTAGATTACCGAATAATGATACCAATACAATCAAGCCATACATTATAATTACTGAACAATCACGAATGGATAATGGCCGTTGACGATTAAATTCCATTGCTAATCGTATGATTTCTGTGTATAAGAGAAAAAACAATCAAAAAAAAAAAAAATTTGAAGAATGAAAAACAAAAATTCTTTGTATCGCAACAACAACGAAAAAAAAATTCTCATATAAAGCATTCTGATTTTGTGGTAGTTTTTGTTGTTGTTGTTGTTTTACCTGTAAAATTAAATTATATGCACGTTAGAAAATTTCTTAATTAAATGGGTAAAACAAAAATTAGCATCAAGGTAAAAAGAGAGAATGGAAATTTGTCATTTATCAAAATTCAATACAAAATAGCTATGAACATATAAACAGACAAGCACACGTCACATTCGTTCACAAAACAAACACACACACACATTATTTGCTGTCAATGTACATAGAAAAAAAATAAAATAAACATGCATTTTCTTCTGTAAATCAAGAACCAAGAACAAAGAAGAAATTGGAGAATCATTTAGAATGGATAGAAATCAAAAAGTTTACTTTTTTTTTGGTTTTGTGATCAGAAAAAAAGAAATATATGGAAAAAATCTGTCATTTCATTGATCTTTTCTGTTTTTTTTTACATTTCTGTTTTTTCTTTATCATCCAATATCAACCAAAAAAAAAATCAAATCGGATGAATCGATCAAATTGATTGGAAAAAAAAATAAAAATAAAAATTGTTCGACAGCTTGTTTATTTTACTTTGAGAGATTCATTCATTTATATTTATATAAATCGATTGAATAAATTGACTGCCAAGAAAAAAAAATGTGACTGAATGAATTTTGTTCATTTTTACCCAATTTTTTTTTCAACGTTCAATTAATTGTGCAAAACAAGTCAGTTACTCAATATATTCCGTTCAATCGAATGGCTAATGAATATGACTATTAGTAGCATTCTACAGGAAAGTTTTCATGATCATGGGGAAAAAAATTCTGTATTGACAATTTTTTTTCCTGGTTGTTTTTTCCTGGTTGTTGTTGTTTTTCTTTAAAATCTATTTTTCTAGTTGACTGATTTTATTTGTTGTTGTTGTTGTTGTTGTTAGGGAATTGTTAAGAATTGAGAATCAGATTCACTGCATTGTTTATGTTATTTTTATCCTTCAATGTTGTCTTTACCACATTAATTCAAATTGAATTTTATTTGGATGGTAAAATAACAATGATGATAATTTTCAACTTTTCCACATTACATTCTGTGCACATCTAATTAATGAAATAATCATTTTCATGGTACCAAAAAAAAATTCAATCCATTCATCATTGAAATAAACATCTATAAACCTCGAAAAAACGAAAACACAAATGAAAAAAAAAAGAAAATTAAGTCAAAAGTTTTTCTTCTGCTTCTTTTTCTTCGTCTTTTTCTTTTTCTTTTCGATTTTGCATTCAAGTGGAATGAGAACAGAAAATTAACCGAAAATAGATTTCAAATATCTCAAATAATGCCATGGCTATTAGAAAACAGACAGAATAAAACGATGATAATGATGTTGATGATGATGATGATGATGATGATTATAGAGAAAAAGAAGCTCAACAAATACAAACAAACAAATACTGTGTGTATGTGTATGTGTATGTTATGATAAATGAATCCAAAATGGAAATGGAATGACTTTCTTTCAGAATTTTTTCATTCATTTTTGGCCTTAATAATAATGATGAGAACTGAATGAAAAGAAAAAAAAATTCCTTTCCAAATGGAACGATTTATATATCGATGTTAAGACACACTATACTTAAGTGTGTCTGTGTGTGTGTGTTTGCATGATGGTAAAATACGGCATGATTGAATCAAGTTTGGTTACTGATTTACTTTGGATGATGACGATAATGAAAACAACTTCATGTTTTGTATACAAAAAGTTGTTCAAAAAAAACGAACTGCAAAAACAAAACCAAAGTGAACTAAACACTATTTCTACAGGAGATGATTTATTTCTATAATAAAAAAAAAAAAAAAAAAAACAGGAGATGATTGAAAGTTCACATTGATTTTAAAGATATTTTGGTCTATTTTGATCAGTTTTTCCTGTGCATAAAAATGAAAACAAATTGAAAATTCGTTTTTTTTTTGTTTTTGTTTTTCACCATTTTAATCTCATTTTATTATCAATGTTAATTAGCCCGAAAGCTAAAACGATAAAAAATTGATTCATATCATATCGTTTGTGATTTGTATTTTTTTCGTTTCGTTTCGTTCATTTTTTTTTTTTTTTTTTGATTCTTGCTACTTCATTCGTTTTTTTTGACAATTGACAATTCGCTATCATTTTTAATTCATGATGACAAAACAACATGAAGACCTACTGGGACAAACGCACTCACACACACACACACCAAATGGAATGATTTTTTTTTAGATTTTTTTTTCTGTTTCCTTGTTTACTCTATTTTTTCTGTTTTATTTTCAAATATAATGATGATGTGATACAATGATTTTTTTTATGCCAATGTGTGTGTGTGATGCAAACAGATGCGATTTGAGGATACACATCCCAGTAATTGCCATTTCCAATGTGATGATGACAAAATTGAAATGACAGAAAAAAAATATCACAAAGTTGTACCCGAATAATAAAAAAAAAGAGAAAAGAATTTGGTCTATTTGGCCTTAGGTTTTTCTTGGACACTCGAATACAAAATGGACAATGATAAAATTCGTTTATTATTCGTACAATTCAGTCAGAATTGAATCAAAATTTCATTTTTCTTATTGAATGAAAATAACACACAAACACAGAGAGAGAGACCTAAGGCTAATCAATATGGTTTTTTGTGGGTTTTTTTTTTGGGTTTTTTTCCCAAAAAATTTTATTCCATGAGAAGTGTGTGTGTGTGTGTGTGAAAATGACCGTTATACATCTGTTTCTGATGATTTGATGACCACATGATTCATCATAATTTTGTTTACGTGGTTCGTTTGTTTGTTTAGTATTTTTTTTATCATTGAGAAAAAAAATATGAATCTCCAATTGGTAGAAAAAAAAAGTTGTGCAACTGTATAACTATATGTGATTGATGTGTATTTATAGCAATGTGGTTACACTATTGAGATAATTGCCCGTTGGGCAATGCAAAAAAAAATCATCATTTATATCAAAATAATCAATATTCGAACCTTCAAACTTACCATTTGCATATAATTCATTTAATGTTGAATTATTATTTTCAAAATTCTGTATTCCATCATCAATATGACCATTATTTTCTGATGATAATGATTTTATATGATGATTTTTTAGTGAATATTGATGATTATGATGGGGATAATCAAATAATGGATATGCTATCGTTGTTGTTGTTGTTGTTGCTGCTGTTGATATTGATAATAATGATAATGGTAATATTGTTGACATTTTATGAATATGATCAACAAAAACTTGTTGACCATTAATAATGGACATTTCATTTGTTTTATATTGATTTTCAATCGATGATGATGATGATGATGATGATGATGATAATGTTTTTATTGATTGATTATCACTTGTACGTAATAATCGTTGTTGTTGATGAAATTTTTTCAATAAATTTCCAAGATGTTCAATCAAATTTTTTGTGGTTTGTTGTTGTCGTTGTTGTTGTTGTTGTTGTTGTTGTTGATTATTTAATAAATTTCGTTTTTTACGAAAATTTTTACTATTAACAAATGTATCGTTCCGTCCATCATGAACATTGAATAATCGACATCTAATGTTGTATGTTACCATCGATTCTTTATAATTCCCATTTCCTACATCAATTCTGTTGGTAGTAGTAGTAGTAGTAGTAGTAGTAGACGTATTAGCCAAAGAAATAGCAGCACCTGTATATATATTATTAGATCATAATATTGATAGTAGTAGTAGTAGTAGTATTATAAAATTGAAAAGCAGCAATTACCGTTTGTCATTTTTGTTGTTGGCACTAAAATTGCGCATGTACCATAATTATTTATCAATTTATTAGTAGTTATCACCATTATCATCATCATCATCATCATCATCATTAATGTTATTTTCATTCTTCTTGCTGTTGTTGTTGATGATGATGATAATTTTAAGATGTAAACAACAACAACAATGATAATGATTATGATGATGATGATCAACATTATAATGAAGATGAATATGAAGACATTTTATCATATACAATTTTTATTGTTGTTTTTTGTTGGACAATGGTCATCAAAACAAAAACAAAAAGAAAAAATCATGGTAAAATCTGTGGTTCAAATTTCTATTTCTGTTACACACACACACACACACACACACACACACACACGTTTTTTATTTGTTTACATTCAAAAAATGTATGGAATGTTAATTCATTGCTTTGTTTTCCAATTCAGAATAGAATAGAACAGAGAGAAAAAAAAACAAAAAGTTTATTTTCATATGCATATAGGTGAATAAATTAGCAATTTATTTATAAAAGTTTTTATTCATGAAAAATCTTAGAATATTCTAATGAATTATTAAAAATGAGAGACATTCTTTAAATATTGTAACAAGTCTGTGTGTGTGTGTGTGTGTATGAATGTCATAAAGCTAGGTTGTGTGTATGTAGAATTTTCCGTTCAAATAATAATCTAGTAATCTAGATTCTAGTTTAAATTGGAAAAAAAACAGAACATAATCCATTTTTCATGGAAAACAAATTGTATATATATATAGAAAAACAAGAGAAACACAAAAATAACGACAGAATTATAATTACAGAATTCTTCTCCATGTGTGTGTGTGTGTGTGTGTGTGTGTTTCTATCAAAACAAGAATTGAAATTTTGAATAAATGAAAATAAATTCTTATTAAAATCAAGAATAATATCTATAAATAGATAGATAGATAGATAGATAGAGAATGAGAAAATAAAGAATTAAAATAATACCATCAACATTTATTGTAAACGAAACGATGAATGAAGAATCAAGAATTTCAATACACTTTGTGTGTGTGTGTCACACGAATAAATTCTATTCTTGCTTGGATGATTTTTGGGTTCGTTTTTGCAGTGAAAAAAAATGGAGAAATGCTCAACATCTGAAAATGTTTTAACATACACACAAGGAAAAAAAATTTCGATTGATTTTTTTTTGACCAAAAACCATCATCATCATCATCATCATAATTTCGTTGATTAAAATCGACTAAATTTTGCAAAGCAAAAAAAAACGCATCAATCCTCTAGCCAGAAAATAAAAATCAAGGTCACATATTCAAATTCTGATTGTTTATTGTAGATAATTTTATTATCGATTAACTGCGTCTCATACACACACACACACACAAAACAAAAACAAAAATAGCAAACGCTGGTTGTGTATGGTGAAAATCGATGAAAAAAATTTTTTTTTTTTTTTTTTACATTGTATAAAATGATGATAACCAGCGTGTTTGATGATGATGATGATTTTCAGTTTTCAGTTTTTTTTGTTCTGTTGAAAAAGAAAAAGAAAAAAAATTTTTTTTTTTGCTCTCTTTGAATATCACCCAAAATTCAATTCAAATTCATTTTGGAACACAAATGGAATTTATTCACATTTATTCGATATGAAAAATGGCCAACACATAACACAATCAAAAGGAAAAAAAAATAATGTCTTTTGTCTGTGTGGTATTTATCATATTCTGCGGTGGTGGTGGTAGGGGTAGGGGTAGGGGATCATTTTTCTTTTGGTAATTGATGATCATTTTGAAATTTTTGCCATTCATTTTGTAGATAATTTAAAAATTTTTTTCGATTATAAAAATCCACCAAACGATCATGATGATTATTATGAATGGCACTACAAATTCGATTCCATATTCTTTTGATTGTTGTTGTTGTTCGATTGTTGTTGTTGTTGTTAATGTCATCATTTTCATTATTATCATCGTTTAATCTATGAAATTTTTCCAAATTTTTACCACTACTACTACTACTACTACATTGACCATAATAAGAATAATCCATTGTATTGACCATCATCATCGTCGTTGTGGTCGTTGCCATATCTTCTATAATACAAGCATCAGATCCAGATAAATGTATGGGCAATTCATATTGTAATTGTTGCCAATACATTGGTTGATTTGAATTATAAACAAACACAGTACGATATGTAGTGAAACCATCATAGCCACCAATTACGAATATACGATCTTCTAATACAACAACACTTGCAGACATACGATGTTGTGGTAATGGTGGTGCAAAATACCATGTATTTGTTATTGGATTATATCGTTCAACTGATTTCAAGCTGGGACAAGAAACAAAAAAACAACACACACACACAGAATATAATATATCATCATCATCATCATCATCATCAAATTCACATACCAATTATATTCATAGATTTCTGTACATCCACCAATGGCATATAATGATCCATTATATGATATTAATGAAAAACTACGACGTTGTATATGCATAAAACTAATAATTGTCCATTGATTTGTTACAAATGAATAATATTCCATTGAATTCAATGGAAATAAATCAATACCACCGGCAACATATATACAATCATTATAAATTACAGCCGATGCATCTGAACGTATTGATTGCATTGATGGTAAATAATGCCAATGATTTAATTTACAATCATAAATTTCTACTGAACGTAATCGTTCATTACCATTATGGCCACCACAAACAATAATATAACGGTTACGATAACAAACGGCACAATGAAATGATCGTGTTTCTAACATTGGTGCCAAAATTGTTTTTATACCATCGTTAAGATTCAAACAAATTACCATATTTAAACAATGTATACCATCAGATCCACCTATTATGTAAATTTTATTACCTAAATTCTATCGAAATGGATGGAATTTATTAATTTTTTTTTGTTGTTGTTGTTGTTTTACACTTACCACTAACTTGTGATATACTCGTGGATAATCATCATCCAATGGCCGAAATTGAAACCATTGCCGTGAACGAATATCAAATGTTTTGATTGTCGACGATGGATAGCCATCTTCGTAGCCACCATATAGAAATAATAATTGATACGGTATACGTGGTCGAAATGTTTTTAAATCAATTTTTGGCTCTATTATTTGTTGATGAATAAACAAACAGAATAAAAAATCAAGAATTGTATATTATCAAGAATTGTAGAATATTCACTTACTTTTATGTTGAAATTGTTTCCATAATTGTCCATTACAATGATTATAATCAAATGATAATAAATCTGGTATCAATTTCATTTTAATCATTCTTGGATCAATTAAATTAAAACGTATTTGACTAAATAATGGCCAAAAATATTGTATACAATGATGATCACCACTATTATTCGATTGAATCATCCATTTTCGAATCAAAAACCAAATTTCCATTTCATTTCGTATATTCAATCGATTATCATCGATTATTGTTTTCAATTGACCAATTGTCAGCGATTTAATTGTATCACCATACAAGCTAGAATGTAGAAGCTTTTTGGTTTGCATTGATTGGTTTTGATTGATGAGAAAAAAAATAAGAAGAAAAAACAAATTAATCAAAAACATCATGCTGGCCATCCAAATCAATTAAAATCACACACAATTCCAGTTCTCTCTCTCACACTCTCTCTATCAATAAAAATTGACAATCGAGATGATGGAAACACAGAATTGAATCGATTGAATTTAATTGAAACAAAAATAGTCAATGATTTTTGTTCTGTGTGTGTGTAAACAAGAATTAATTGGAAAATTATTGTCATTGTCATAATCAGAATTTTCATTGAATCACTTTTAATCCTATTAAATTCTTGTATCAGAAAACAAAACTGAAAACAAGAATATTTTCAATTCTTTACATAACTGTCATTCATTATTTATTTATCATGAATGAATGAATGAATTGCATGTGCATGCGCACACACACAGTTCGCATGACACAAAAGAAAAGAAAAAAAAATATGCAAATTAATCACCCTACAGGTATATCAACATCAACCACCACACACCACCGGTGACATTCATGTCAGTCTGATGACACATAAAAAAAATGCGAAAATGTTAGTCAGATGTGAATATATTTATATACATGTAACTGAATTGTATGTGAATGTTTTCTCTCTTCTCTTTGAAACTTTTCTCAATGTCAAAATGTTTCACTGTCAGTTTTTTTTCACCTTCAACAACAACAACAACAACAACAAAAAAAATATCATTTAAACCAATCAACTTACCTCAACTAGATTGGCCAATAAAAAACGATATGAACATCTGGCCAATTGTTGACCATATGGATTTCGATAAAATTTTAGACCAATTTTCCATAGTTCAATACAATTTGATAGATTAATTCTATCATGAAAATAAACAATACAATCATTAGCAAGAAAATCTAATTGAAATTCATTGGCAATTTTTAACAATTTCCATGCAATTGAATAATCACCATCAAACTGTTGATGATGATGATGATGATTATTATTATTATTATTTTTGATTCGATACATTGAATCGATCAATATTCGTAATAGAATTGATCGATCAATAAATTCTTTCGGTACAAATAAGCGTTTTATATTCGATGATGATGATGATGATGTTCTATCATCATCTGTGAATAATTTTGTTGTTGTCGATACTTCATCGATAATGGTTGATTGATGGTTTTGTTTTTGCTGCTGTTGTTTTTGTTCATATTCAATTAATCGTTGCCACAATTTTGGTGCCCTTAATGCTAAAAAATATTGATGAACCGGTTCATTACCGCCATCTATGGTCGATAATATCAGATCAATTGTTTCAGTATGTTTTCGTAATTGACCAATTGCTTTAAATTGATTTTCATAATCATCAAAATCAATTTTCATCAAACCAATGGTTTTTGTTGGTAATGATGATAAAATATCAACATCATTAATAGATGGTGGTTCAATATCGATCGATTCATCATCATCATCATCATGATCATAATTTTCTAAAATAGATTTTCCATCACAAGATGGCGATAGTAGTTCAAGAAATTTTTTATTTTCATCATCATCATGATGATGATGATCATTTTTTCGTTCATGATCATTGAATAATTTCGATTGCATCAAAAAAAAAGAGAATAAATAATCAATATCGAGGTTAAAATTCAATCAAATACCATAATGAAATTCTGTAGATATTTTTATATACTGAAAAGCCATGAAAAAAACAACAACAACAACAACAAAATTATGAAAAAAAAACAATGAAACATAATAATCACACATCAAACCCTAGAGGAGAAAATTACATAATTAGATTATCAACACAAAAAAAACGAAACAAAAACAAAACAAAACAAAAAAAATTTGCTCTAGTTTGCACCAAAAAAAAAAAAAATAAAATAATTAGAGGTGTTCATTATACAAATGACACACACACACACACCAGCACACATATTCCATTTTCCATTTTTTTATTAATGCTGTCCATATACGGTAATGGCAATGTCTATTTCCACCCACCCACCAGCACCCCCAAAAAATACTTTTTTTTCTAATAACCACGACAACGATAAAACGAGAGAAAAAAAATTCTCATAATGTGATGAAATAAAACAACAACGACAACGAAAATGAATTCAAAATGACTCTCATCATCATTTTGTCTTCATTTCATTTACTTAATATGAAATAAATTAGATCAATCAAAAAACGAGGAATACCAGTCAAAAAAAATGAGGAGCCAATTTAAATGTCAAATGTCATCATCTTGATGATCATAAACCTTTTTTAAACGCATCACATTCTGGATCATGGTTCCAAAAATGTTTCGGTTTCATCTCATCACATCATATATTCAAATATTGTTTGGTTTCTCACATAAATCAGGAAAAAAAATGACCACTTTTATCATTTAAAACCCAAAAGTATCCATCCATTGATTTTAATTTTCCATCACACACACACACACACACACACACAGACGCATAGTTCTACAGAATTGTTTTCATATATTTGTGATGCAACCACCTCAAATTCTCTAGTTTTTTTTTCTCTCTCTCTCATGATACACACACATGCATACAAATGAAAATTCCATGGAACACACGCACACACACACACGAATGCAAGTAGAAAAACCGGCGCAAATGCGAATCTCTATTTCATTCATATTCTCTATTTTTTTTTGTTTTTTTTTGAATTAACTAACCTTGCTTTAGTATTTCATTCAGTGTAGGATTTCTATCCTTTTTTTTCTATGCTTTCCAGTTTTTTTTATATATATGAATGGATTGCTGATGCTGATGCTGCAGCAGTAGCTACTGCTGTTCAATGTGTTCAGTTGATAGTGTATATCCCCGTTGGATACTGTTGTTTGTATTTCAAGATGAATGAAGAATTAAAAAAAAATTCTCGATTCGTATCATTTTTTTTTCTGGTACGGTTATAGCAGCAGCAGCAGCAGCATAATAATAGCTTATTATTCTGGTGGTTTTCATTTTGGTCGTCGTTGTCGTCGTCGTCGTTGTCGTTGTCGTCTGCATAGATGTGAGATGCTTCCACAATTTCATTTTGGTTATCTTTTTTTATTTTTTCTCATTCTCTTGGTTGTTAGTAATGTAAAGTGGTGTGATTTTTATGAGATTCAGCAAAATAAACAAACAAACAAACCAACAAACTAACGGTTTTTTCTGGTTTTTTTTCCTTAAAATTTTTCATTTAAATCACCAAATATCATCATTGTAAAATGAAGAATAAAATTGTAAAATAAAAAAAAGAATCACCGATAATCTGGCATTACTTGTTATTCTTGGTGTGTGTTTTTTATATTTTTTTTTTTTGATTCATTTTTAACGTTGGTATGCCAAAATAATCATCATCATCATCATCATCAATGTTGTTGTTGATGACGAATATGAAAATGAAGACGACGACGACGACGACGACAACATTCACATATCACAAACGAACAAAATATTCATTCACATGATGATATGATATACCGTAGATAATTTTACACCATATCATCATCATCATCATCATCATCATTTTTATTCAGTAAGAAAAATAAGAAAAAAATTTTCTGCATAAGCAAATAATCATCGATGCGACAAAGTGCCATTATTTTTTTTCCCCATTTGTTTGTTTGTCTGTTTTTGTTTGTTTGTGATTGAAAATTTTTAAAAGAAAAACATACCTTATCATCATTATCATCATGATCATTGAATGTAAGAATATTCCAAAGTAAATTTACAGCCATTCTTGTATGAATGTTTTTTTTGTTTTTCATTCAATTTAATTCAATTCATTTGATGAATGAATGAATGAATGAGTTATCTACATATATTCTTTATTGTGAAATCAATATATATGTAATATCCAGTGTGAATTCATAAAGTAAAAAAAACCAGATATCTGGTTATTTATAAACCAAAAAAATTATTTTTAGCCTGTTCATCATACATACACACACATACACACTATTCATTCACTCATTCATAACACTGAATTCCGTGATTAAATTCTTGTTGTTTTTTTTTTGTTATCTTTAAATTACAGAATTCGGATTCAGTTTTCGACAAATTCTCACTTTTTGTCATCATCATCATCATCATCATTATTATTCTGTAATAATTATCCATGTTTGGATTCAGGTTTCTGTTTTTATCATCATCATCATTATTAGAATTTTTTTTTGTTGGCGACAAAAAAAACAAGTGATCATTCTTTTCACATACACATGCACGCACGCACGCACACAGGAAACAATGTTTCTGGAACCAAACAGACAAAAAAAAATAAAATAAAACTCAATTCTTGATTATTACAATTGTTATCAAAAGGAATCACACTATTTTCATTCATTTATTCTTGTGAAAGTTCAAGTTTTTCGCTCTCTTTCTCTCACACACATTCTCTTCATAATTCAATTCAATTCCATTCCATTCACTTGTTTTTCTTGAATGAATGAATGAATAGAATAAAATGAAATGAAATGAAATGAATAAAGAAACAGCAAAAAACAAATTGCTTTGCAGACTTTTTTTTTTGTTTCATTTTCCCAATTTTTCCACTATATTTCGTATATATATAGAGAGAGGGAGACAATTTTCACATTCTTTTTTTCACACACACATACACACACATTTTATCTATATTTCATTTGTTTGTTTGTTTGTTTCAATTCTATTCAAAATTCATGTGAATTCCTAGAAAGTAAAAAAATAATAATAACAACATTCAGATCTCCATTATATGACATCTAATGCTTGTAAACAATGACAACAACAACAGCAACAACAACAACAACTTTGATACCAATCAGAATCCATATAAGAATTTGGAATGCAAGAATTTTTCATGAATCATCGATAAAAAAATGAAATGAAAAAAAAACATACCTTATCTTTGGATGTAAAACAATTTTTTTTTCTTTTCTTTCGTTACAAAGTTTTCAATTCACTTTTATTTTTATTCTCACAATTTCACATTTCACATACAGTATTCTTTGGATCATCTATTTTTTTCTTCTGGTTGTCTTAGTGTTCCATTTTTTTATCACAGAAACCATAGAATGAACAACAACAACAACAACAACAAAAACATTTCAAATGGAATTAGTGTGAATAAAATTAGAAAAACAACAACAACAACAACAACAACGAAAAAAAAACTTATATATTCTGGTAATAGCAGCAATTATCTTTCACATTTTTTTTGTTGTTCTTGTTGTTGTTGTTGTTGTTGTTTGTTTGTTGTTTCATTTCATATTAACATTTTCATTTCTCTCAGTCGGTGTCCAATTGATGTTGTTGTTGTTGTTGTTGTTACTATTGTCCCAATTGGTGGTTATATTGTGCAATTTTTTTTCTACTTTCATTCATTCATTTATGTCGTTGGTTCATTTGGAACTTTTTGTTTTGTTTTGTTTTGTTTCTCTGAATTCCGTGTATTTCATGGAATTCTAGCCTGTACGAATTGTACATTTGGTGGTAAATTTTTCATTGGAAAAAATCCATTATTTTTTTTACTGGACACAAAACAAAACTTTCTTGAAATTTTTTTTTTCACAAAAATTCTGTTTTATCATCCATTGTAGGTGGTGTTTCTTTTTTTTTTTTTTTGTTTTTTCTCACTCTTCTCACATTTTTCCAGAATAAAAATGACATATATCTAGATTCAAAGATAAATTGATTAATTTTCACTCAATATTCTCTCACATTCTGTGTTTATTTTTGAATAATTTATTCTTTACAAAAGAAAAACCAAAACCAGATTGTAAATGCCTAGTTCGTATTTTGTGTATACAGTGTATTGGAATATAACACTTTACATTTGAATAGAACCGAGTATGCATAAAAAAAAATTTCCCAAGAGTATTTGTCCAACACATCTAAATGTAAATTTTCTTTTTATTTTCGATTCGATCCAAGATTTTTTTTTTGACTCACAATTAATCAACAATTAGAATGTGTGTGTGTGTGTGTGTGTGTGTGTGTTTTTTTTTTTTTTTTTTTGAATCACCACAAGGTGTTTCTATAGAATTCTTTACTAGGATCAGGAAGAATTCGCAACAAAATTATTCAAATGGAAAAGAATTTCTGTTTTTTTTTCATTAGAAAACTGGCAATGTAATAGAATATTCTAGGAATCAGAAGAATTTTTTTTCCAGTGAAAATCATCTTGGAATTTTTAATTTAATCAAATTTTTTTTTATTTGTTGTTGATCTTAATATGATAATCATTATGACATATCATCATCATTGAAGGTGTGTGTGTGTATGTATCAATCATCATCAGTAGTAGTAGTAGAAGTAGCGGTAGTTTATTTGGCCATAACCGATCCTGGATCGATATTATCAACAATATTAAGTAAACTTTGTTATTTATGTAGAAAAATCACTTTTTCTTTTGCAAAACTCATCATACATTCATAATAAATGATTTCAAGTGTCATCTTTATGACACTCAAAATGTTTACATTCAAAAAATAGATCTCATGTCTGATGCAAAATAGAATCCATGACTATCCACTTGAAACGAACCAGAAAAAAATGAATTCCAAGAATGAATCTTTTTTGGTTTGCTAGTTTTTTTTTTGTGTTTGTGTGTGTGTGTGTGTATAAGGAGAAGAAAAATCAAATCGCAAGAATTTCAAATTGTCGATGAAAGGATATTTTTTTTTTTGCAGGTAGTTTTTTTCCGATTAAATTCTATGGTTGCACACAACCACCGCCACCACCCTTTCTTCCCCCCGTCGAAAAAAAAACTGTCCCGAAAAATGAAATGAAATAAAATTCTGTGTTCGATTCATAACCATTATATTTCTTTTTCTGGCCAGCCAATCTATTATTACTCGGTGGACAACAGAGAAATTTTCAGAGCAATTTTCTCCATCATCATCATCATCATCATTAAAAAAAAATTTTCCACTCAACACCAAAAAAAAATTTTGTTTGAAAATTTGATGACAAAATTGTCACATTTTCACTCTATTTATATGGCTTATGGCCATAATGATGATGATGATGATGATGTGATTTCATAATTTTCATTTTTTCCACTAATAATCGTTTATTTGATTGCCGGAAGATGATGTTTGTTTGAGTGTGTGTGCGTGTGTGTGTGTGTGTGTGTGTGTGTGTGTTCATGACAAAAATATGAAACACACCCACACACACACACATACACGCTGAAACACCAGAATATTATCACTCCACTTCATTGTTGTTGATGATGATGATGATGATGATGATTAAATTTCCATCATTTTCAATCCATTTATAGACTGGATGTAATCAATTTAATTTGGTGATTGATGATGATGGTGATGATGATGATGATGATAATGATGACAATGGAACATAATCAAGCGGTAATTACATTCAAACAATGAAGAATAAAGAATCTAATTAATAATATGAGAAAAAAAACATGACAAATTTTTTTTCTCTGTTCATTCTTTGGTTAGACATCATCATTATGAATTGATTTTTTTCAATTTTTTTTCCTTATTCACATGTTCATTTTCATCAAAAAAAATTTTTTTTAAATTGTTTCAATGAAAGAATCCATTTCTCTTTTTCCATTCTGAATTCCATTGGAATTGTTGTTGTTTTTCATTTCATTTTATTCCATTTTATGCAATTCACATTCAACTCTATCATCATCATCATCGGTATCAGCGTTTGACTTTATATAAATCTTTTGGTTGAAAAAAAAAGTTCCATAAACAAAGATGGATCTCATCAATATATCCAAGCACGTATTTCAGTATCTAGTGTCTCTGATGATCTTGTTTCGCTCATCATCGTCATGTACGATGATGATCATGATGATGATGATCATGGTGATGATGAACAAGCTAAAATGGCATTAGGTTTGTTTTTTTTTATTTTTTCACAAATAATTCTCACTTTTTGTTTTCATTTTCCATTTGCACTGCAAATGGAATTTTTTTTTTAACGGAATTCTCTCCACCGTTGCCAATGTATTGATTCCAATCAATACATTCAATGAATTGGAATTCTATTTTTACGAAAAAAAAGATGAACAAAAAAACATCCAATATTGTAAATCCAGGAGCGAGAAAGCAAAAAAAAAAAGATTCCATCACCATTTTTTGCTATGATGATGAGCTATAAACACATTGTATTTGTGTGCGTGTGTTTGTCAAATGCAGAGCCCTATTTTTTTTTAATTTTTTTTTGTCTCTCATTGCCGATCCTAAGCGTTTGTTTTTCGTTTTTTTTTGTTTGTTTTTTCAATTATTTTTTTTTGTATCATTCAATTATCTTTTCACATCATCATCATTTTTTTTTTTTTTTTGGAAACAAACACAATGATGATGATGATGATGATTACAAAACACCCTGAATAACAAAATAACCTGATTGCATTTTGGTTGTTGTTGTTGTTGTTTATTGAAACATCCGTTCATCATTGTCGTCAAAGTTGTTTATGGCTCATGTTTTGTTCATATGATCCAAACGAACTTAACGGTTAATTGGCTGTTGTCATTAAATGCTATTAATTGTGAACATCACAAAAAAAACTCACCGGAAAAGGAAAAACAAAACAAAAATTTTGAATCAAGTCCAAGTGTGTGTGTGTGCGTGTGTGTGTGCATGTGTGTTTCATTTGAACAAAAACAAAAAAAAAAACATCGACAACAACAACATAATCTGGTTTCTATAATTAGAATCTATCAGAATCTCAATCAGTTTATTTTTGTCCTGTTTTTTTTTCTTGTTAAATTTAGATGAAACAGAATAAAAAAACTTTTTTCTTCTTATTCCTTCTAATTAATAGTGTGGGTGAGTCAATGTGTGCGCTGATAAACATGACATTTTATAGAATCGAATAAAAATTCCAAGTAAATGATCAATGTATTGTCGTTGCCACCACCACCATTATTTTTTTTCTGGTGTTATTGAATCAAATTCTTATTCTGTATTCTGTATTCTGCATCATCAGAAGAATACAGTGTCGAACATTATTATTATTGTTGTTATTGTTTGAGTCAAAAGACAAATGAAAATCCTAAAAATGGCCACATATACCATGTAAATTTGATGATTTGAGACATATATAGCGTAGGATGGAAAACAAAAAAAAAGATAGATATTTGATCTATAATTCTATTCTGAAACATCCATTTCTTATTCACTTTCAGGTAATGTTTTGAACACCTGGCATCTTCATTCATTCATTCATTGATTCATTCATTCATTCATTCATCATCGTATTCATCAAAATGTCCTTGGCATTTAATATTTGGTTTACTTGGGTTTTTCACAAGCCTACGTATTTCATGAATTTTTTGAAATTCATCAAAAAAAAAAAAAAAAAAATAAGTGAAAAATTTTCAACCAAACAAATATTTGCTGTTTTTTTTTTTTGCTTCCCAAATATTTATCAGTGTTGATGATACAATTTTCAATTTTCCACATATCATCATCATCATCATCATCATCATTAACGGAATATTTGTCATCATCAAATTCTAATAACCAGATACATTTATGTGGTCACATCATTCATTCATTCATCCAGTTTTTTTTCCATTCTCAAACATATATATTCCATAATCAAACAAACCAACAGAAATATATTAGCTATCTCTCTCTCTATATATATCGTGATATATTGCAATAATGATGATGATGATGATGATCACCGGAATCATAAATTCTGGGCTTATCGTATTTTTATTTTTATTATTATTATTCCGGGCTATACGTCGATTTTTCATTCCAATTTCATCACAGACATATGGTTGGATCCCATTCAGGTTTTTTTTTGTTGGTGGTTTTTTTTATTTTGGATAAATATTCTGGATGTGAAAAAAAATGTTGCTGTTACTGTTATGTTGTCAATGATGATATTTATGATTATCATATGGTTATTGTGGATTATTAATAATTTGTCCGTGTGTGTGTGTGTGTGGTTTTTCCGCAAAAAACGAGTTTTTTTTGCATTCGTAGAATAATAGAATTACCCAATTCTTAATCCCAATTTGATTTTCCATTTTTCAACTATCTGGAATTTTTTTTTTGTTGATTTGCGGAAGAGAAAAAAAATTGATTTTCATTGCAATTTAATAATTGATTTCAAAATCATTAAAATGAAAATTTTTCATTGAAATTCAATTCTTTCCCAATCTTTTCCGTCTTTTTCAATACAAATTAAAGAATAAGAAGGAGGAAAAAAAAGTAAAAATCACATTTTTATTTCCTTTATGCATTCTCTTCTTTTTTTTTTTCTTTTCCTGAGAATAATCTTGAAATGAAGAGAATAATAATGAGCCTACGGCATGATGATGATGATGATGATGATGAATATGACAACAACATCGTCATCCGCATCAACATATACTATATGTCAATCAATCAATCATCAGCCCATAGCCATAGAAGTAGCAAAAACAAATGTGTGTGTGTGTGTGTGTTTATTATAATGATAATGACAATGTGTAGCATTAGTGTTTTCTCTCTCACTTGCTATATCCATTTCAATGTGTGTGTGTGTGTATGTGTTTATGTCGCGTTTTATGACATTCGATGGGTGCAAATTCTTGTCATTACAATTCTTGTTTGTATTCGTTGTTGTTGTTGTTGTTGTTGTTGCTATTCATCATAGAACGACAAAAATTTAAATGAATAGAACAAAACAAAACAAAAAACTTTGAAGAACAAATAAACGAAACAAAATGAAATGAATGTAACTTGTGTGTGTTTGTGTGTGTGTGTAAAGAATTAGAATAATGCAGACGATCATCATCATCATCGTCGTCGTCGTCGTCGTCGTAGTCGCCGTAGCCGTAGCCGTCGTTGACGCATCAATGATGACGAACGAACAAACGAATGAATAAAAAAGCAAATAGACACTAAACAGAGAAATTAAAAAAAAAAGAAAAAAAACCAAATCGATTCGGTTTTATTCTGGCGTTCAAATAAAATAATAAGGATGCCAGAATTTCTCTTATTTGCTCACATAGATTCTTTGATGATGATCAAATCATCACATTCAAAAATCATCATCATCATCATCATCATCATGATAGTTTGCCAAGAAAAGAAAAGTAAAGTAAAAAAAAATCACTATTTTGAAATAAAAAATGAGAAGCAAACACTTTTGAAAATGATAATATAAACGGGGGATGTGGGTAAGAAGAAGGGGATGGTGGGTGGAAGTAGTAGTTGGGAGGTGAAAAGCATTCAAACAGAAAAAAAACTGACTGACTGACTGATTGTCTTAAGAATTATTTACTTGTCTTTTTTGTTGTTGTTGTTGTTGTTGTTTGCCACTTTTTTTTACACACACACACACACACACACACAGAGAGAATATATTCTTTTTTATAACTACAACAACATAATTATCATTGTGGAAAAAAAAGAGGAAAAAACCATGCAGAAAACACAAAAAAAAAAATTTTTTTTTCCCAGTTGTACAAAAGAATCTAATGCTGATTTTTTTTTCTCTCTCTTTCATTCACAGATTCCATATTGTCGTTGTTATTGATTCGGTAAATGTCATTCTGAAATGAAAAATAAATGAAAAAAAAATGGGTGATTATTACCCGTAATGAATAATGAAATGGGATAATCATCATCATCAACAACAACATCAACATCATTGTAGTTGTCGATTTGAATATACCGCCAACGATTGAGCTAGCATCATCATCATCATCATCATCCACATTGTGAATAGTTCATCATCATCCACCCACAGATCATAAAGTGGTTTTTTTTTTCTTTCTTTCTTTCAAAGTCAAAACTAAACAAACAAATTTCTATGCTCTTCATGTGTGTATGTGTTTGTCTGTTTGTTTATGAATGTGAAAATGTGTCCAATTTTCAACATTTAAATCGATCATCAAGAAGATCATTACCATCATCGAAAATAACAACCCGATGTCCATCATTTTCAAATGTTTCAAAAAAAAATCATCCATGAATTGAATAATAAAAAAAAAATTTTAAAACTCATCAATCATTTGGTGGTTTTTTTTTCTCTTTGTTTTCTGTTGTCGTGGATGGTGAAAATAAAAAATAAATTACATGTGAATAAATAATACATCATCATCATCATCATCATGATGTGGCCTTAGATTTTTTTTTTTTTTTGGTTTCAGTGGGTGTGTGTGCGGGCGTTCGTGCGTGCGTTCATTCGTGCGTTCGTGTTTGCTTCTCAACACTAGCCTTCCTATATTATCTTATCAATATCTACCTGGTCACAATCATATCTGTTTGGTTTTTTTTTTGGTTCAATTTTAAAATTTTAATTCATTTATTCGTAAAAATTGTTTTTTGAACATCATCATCATCGTCATCATGGCTATGGCAATGCGTGGACTGGGCAACGGGCCCTGGGATAAACTTATGGAACGTTTTAAGGATCAAAAACGTGCTGAATTAAGGTAGGTGGCCAATTGAATATGATTCACATACACACACACACACACACAAACAAATTGAATCCAGCATCAAATCAAATATTTCATGTTGTCAACATGCATTGGATTTAAAATTTATCGATTACAAAACGATTGATTGCCATTATTGTTGGCAATCAATCAAATAGTAATGGTTAATGAATAAATGAATGAATGAAATTCTATTGAATTCCATTTTGGATTGATTTTAATTGAATGTAATTCCATTGAATACAATACAAACAAACACAACAACATGAATAAATAAATCAATGCTGTATTTTTCTTTTTCAAATTCTTTGACTTGATCATTGTTTGTTTGTTTGTTTGTTGGATGAAAAATTCAGAAACAAAAAAAAAACGAAACGAAATACCATGATGATTGCATAACAAACACACACATATATTACCGTGCTGAATTCTGGTGTATGTAATTCTGGTGAAAATTTATCGTTTTTTTTTGTCTGTGAGTGCGTGTGTGTGTGTGTGTGTGTGAAAGAATCATTATTAACAAAATTGAATTAGATCAATCAAACTGTGCCAAGTTCAATATATAACAACTAACAAGTTTCAAATTTATTTATTTTTTTTTTTGCTGTCATTTATATTTATTCTTCACTTTGCTCAACTTCTTTTTTTTCTTTGCTCGGAATGCCAAACTTTTTTTTTGTTTTTATTCTGATGTTTATTTTTCCTTCTTTCTTGATTGTTCGCGGATTCTTATTCGGTGGATCAATTTTGAGAAAAAAAAATAATAAACTTTTTCCTTTTTGAACTGTTTTGTTTTTTTTTTTTGATTGTTTATGAGTGTAAATCGGACACACAAATCAATTGTCCATGTCAATATGTTTCTATGAAGAATAATGGAATCGAAAAAAAGAATCGATCGATTGATTCGATCTGAAAGAATTCAAAAATATTCTGATCTGATGTTTTTTTTATAATTAATTGACATATAGTTGATCATTTTAGTTGTCGTTTTAAACTTTTTTGTTTTGCAAGAGTAAAAAAAATTTGTAATATAGAATCGGAAGAGAATTTGAAATTCTTGAAAATAAAAAAAAATATTTCAAATTAATGCTTTTGTTTGACACTAGATGGCGAAACAGATAGTGAATTGAATATAAAAAAAAACTGTCTCCATTTAAACGATAAAAATAATTTTCTATATATGAATACTGATTACTGTGCTGTGTAACATGGAATAAATTAACTCCACTCTACTCTAATTTTTTTTCCGGATATTAAAACAACAACAACAACAGGTAAATGGGGTGGTGATGGTGGTTCTGCTGAATGTTTTTTAATAGGCGGTTTTTTGTTTTTTTTTGTGTGTTCACATTAAAAAAAGCCGCAAAAAGTTTTTTTACTTTTTTTTGTTCTGGTCATTTTTTTTTCTTGGATCATTATTACTGGCGACGACGACGACGACGACGAAATATTACCTGCCTACTGCTACAATCATCATCATCATTACTATAATTAATAATTTGAATAATTTATCATTTTGTCCAGGTCTATTTTCTTGGTTTTCTTTTTTTTTCTTGTTTGGTGGTCGGTGGTCGGCTTTTTTTTGGTTTTTTTATTTCGTGTGTGTGTGTGTGTGTGTGTTTGTGTGGAAAGAATCGTTTCATAATTCTGTGATCTAAAATTAAAACGAGGTTACCACCGCCACCACCACCAGTGCCAGCACCAGAATTTTCCCCATAATAGCCATTACATTGTGTAGGATACAAAGAATTTTCTTCTGGCTTTCAATATGATTTTAATTATTTCCTACGGATTTTGTTTTTGTTTTTTTTGAAACTTTTAATATCTGGTCCATTTCATGGAACAAAAAAAAAACGAAAAACGGTGACTTTTTTATGTTGAGCAATTTTGAATTTTATTATTATCGATTTGGGTGATTTTTTTTTGTTTCGAACAAAAAAAATGAATAAATTCTCAATCTCACACGCACACAGAATATTCAAGGAAGAGATGAAAAAAAAATATTTTATCGGAAACATTGTTTCCTGGGCAATTTTTGTTGAATTTTTTTTTTAAATTTAAAATGACGATCATAATAAACACAACAAAAAAAATCCCATTACAAATTGCTGTGAATTGAATTTGATTTGTTTTTTTCTCTTCTTCTTCTTGTTGTTGTTGTTGTTGTTGTCCATAGAAAAAAAACGTGTATATAATGGTTGTCACTTGGAACATCACACAATTTCTATTGTAAAATGACAAGACGCATGCTCATTAATTTCAAATTCACATTTCGTTGTTGTTTTTTTTCTTCTTCTTCTTCATTTGTATATTATTGAATTAATCACGTACGTGATTTGAGTATTTTTTTTTATCTTCCTGTCTTCTTCCTATGAACGTGTCTTTTATAGATTATCATCATCATCATCATTATCCGAGATGTTCTATGTTTTTGAATCATCATACACATTTTGAATTAGAATTCTAGGATTCTTTATTTTTTCATTATTCGGATTTTTTTTATCTCATTTTAATCTACTTTTTTTCTCGTTCATAATAAGACACTAACAAGCACACACACACACACACACTAACAACAGTATATGTCGTATGTGATCCAATCGATTTATCGTCATTTGATTTGAATCCATCATCTAGATTCTAGAATTAAAAAAAAAATCATCTGATCAAGAATTATTTATTATTCATCAGTTTATTCGGCATTTTGTTTTTTTTTATAAATATCTCTACAAAGCAAAAGAGTGACAACAACAACAATATTCTTGTCACAAATCCAATCATTTCTTTGAAATTCTACTTCCAGATTTTCTTTTCCTGTTTGTTTGTTTGTTAGTTAGTTTGTTGGTTCATTGAGTTCATGTTGTTCATTCGTTTTTTTGTTGTTGTTGTTGTTGCAGCAATTTTTTTTTTGATTCACCGATTCTGCTATTGTTGCTACCGCTATCGTCATAGAATCGAGGTTTGTATCGAGTTTTAGTCAATCATTTTTTTTTTTTTTTTTTTTTTTGGTTTGCTTTGGTTTGGTCTCAGTTTGTAGTTTTCGTTTTCATTTTCATTTTCATTCGATTCTGATGAATCATTTCGTTTGTTATTCATCTACGTTGTATGTGTGTGTATTGTACTACAGCCATTTGGATCCACAATTGGAACACAGATACAAAAGTTTGTCTTCTTCTTTTTCATTTTCTTGTTTTCTTGAATTGTTCCAAACTCTCTCTCTCTCTCTCTCTCTCTGTGTGTGTGTGTGTGTTCTATTCAGGTTTTTTCTGGTTCAAATTTTTATTGTTGTTGTTGTTGTTGTTGTTCTTATTCAAAGCTGTTATTATTACCTGCATATAAAAAAAACGTATACGTCATTGCCATCATCATCATCATCATTTTAGTCAATTGTCAGATAGGTTAGTTAGTCACTAGTTTTTCTAATACTCCAGTATAGTCTAGCTTAACCTAGATAGATTTTATCGGTCCAAAATAATATTAAAAAAAGTCTACGTTTTCCGTATGTGTATGTGTGTGTGTGTGTTGCACTCATTTATTCATTTATATATATATACTGAATGTAAATGTAGACAAGAAAAAAAAACAAAGAAAAAGAAACGAAGAATCAAAAATGGAAAAGAAAAAGAATAGAAGAATAGAGAGTAGAATCAGAATATAACAGAAAAAAAAGAAAACGACGACGATGATGACGATTGAATTGAATCATCATCAAAAATGTAATGATCCAGAATATTATTGTGTGGTTCCAGAGTGTGTGTGTGTGGGTATAAGAATCAACAACAACAACAACAACGAAAAAGATTTGAAAAAGTAAAACACACACACACACACAAACACATGAACTTCATGTTTTTTTTAATATTACTTTAATATCAACAAAACAATGGCCATCTACATTACTACCAATATATGCACACATATTCAATAATCAATAGTGGACTTGATGGCTTATATTTCATTTTCGATTTCGATTTAGATTTAGATTTTTATTTTCTTCTATTTTCATCACAGTAATTGCGTCATTTTTTCCCATTTATTTATATCGATATTGTACCTGTATATAATACCTGCTTAATGGAACCAAAAAAAAAATTTGATTCCGGTGAAATAAATATGTTTTTGTATGGTTCAATCAATGCAATAAAATCATCGGTTTTAAATTTTTTTTTTATTCATCATTTGTTTCCGTTTTCATATTTTTGTTTTGTGTGTGTGTACACGCACACTTTGTGATAATTTATTCCCAAAATTGACATTCAAAATCGATCCATCATTCTCTTGTCCAAAAGTGTGCGTGTGTGTGTGTATCGAAAACTATTCGTTGATTCATTTGTTTGCATTGTCCGTTGTTTATTTTATATTTCATCATCATCATCATCATCAGCGTCATCATCGTTATCATTGAAATCATTTTTTTAATTAAAACGCAGGAACACAACAAAAAAAAAATCGACTGTTTAAGTGATTAAAGTTTGTGTGTTCGTGTGTTGGTGTGTGTGTGTGTTTGTTGTACTATTTTTGTATATTCTAGTCTTTTTCTTTGGTTTTAAATAGGTTTCACAACTAACAAGAATTTTATCATCTCTGTTTCTGCAATTGACTGATTGATTCTGGTTATCAAACTATGCAGTGTGTGTGTATGTTCGATTTATCGATAATTAGAAACATCTACAACAACAACAACAAGAATCGACCCATAAGCATTGTCAATGATGTGAGTGAGAGAAAATTCAATCATTTTTATGCTCAAATGAATCTGAATAATGTCATGGTCTTAATTTTTTTTTTGTTTGTTGCCATACAACAACGCATCACATATACATTCAATGATCTTTGATACAATTCGCTATCACTAATTTGTACATTATTCTCGTTTTTTGTTTTTATTCTTCTTCTTCTTCTTCTTCTTCTTTTTTTTTTTGATGAAGAAAGAAAATTAATTCTCTAATAAAATAAAGAATCAAGTTTCAGACGAGTAATCAAGCGATTCTTTCGGCAGCAAACACACACGTACACGATTCTGAACAACCAAGAAAAAAAACGGAAACAGAACAAAAAAAAAAGTTGAAAAGAAAAATTTTCAAATGAATAAAATTTGTTGTTGTTGTGTGTAAATAATGTGAAAACAAAAAAATTTTTTTTTCAAATTCTGCCATTTCATTCATTTATTCTTCATTGTTTTTTGTTGTTGTTGTGTGAAATGATTATGAAAACAAAAATATTCGTGTACAATCAATGAATTCGGAATCGTCACCATTGTCATTCACAATCATCACAATGGTGATGGATTTCATCTGAAGAAAATTCAAAAATTCTTTTCTTCCACCAATTCTTACAATGAATTAATCATGTTTGTATCCGAATTTGCTAATGTAAGCAACGTTGAACGTTATGCTAAGTAAGTTTGTTTCTTTTTTTTCCAATGTAAATGTTTCAAAGTTTAAACAATCAAAACAAACCAGAAAAACACCAAAAAAAAAGGAATTTGTCCATTTCATTAATGGACATATGTTCATGTTTTGTTTTCTTCACATGTGTGTTTATAATAACCGAGTTAACCGTAGAAAAGAAACGAAAACTTTTTTTTACTGACCGGTAATGTGATTCAATGATACACTTATACATTGACATAATGAGATTACAATGTTAATTATAAATCAGCAACCAAAAAAAAAAAAAATGTATTCGAAGGTTGTCTGTGTGTCTGCAAATATATGCATAGAATTCTTTATTCTGTTCCATATATATATAATGTCTCTTAATACATGCATACAATTCTTGTTGTTGTTGTTGTTGTTGTCCCCTATCATTTACTCATTTCATCTACCATCGATTCTTTACTATTAAACTTTAATTTGTGTTTACCATTTCTATTATAGAATTGATTATAATCTTATTATCATATAATGATTACATTCATTGGTTATTTAGTTATATTTATTTTTTTTTTTGACATTTTGTAACATTCTTTAAAAGACACGAAAGAATTCAAGTACAGTGTGAGAAATAATTTTTTTTTCAGATAATTCATCGATCTATCTCTCTCTCTCTCTCACTCACCATTCACCGTTATTTATTGAATCATCATCAATTCAACAATAAATCGATCCAAATAACAATATAAACAAAAAACAAACAAAAATTACTCAAGTGATAATAATAATTGATTATTATGACCATTCATGATGATGATTCTGATGATGATGATGATGAATATATTGCGTGTCTATTTGTCATTCTTTTTGTTTTGTTTTGTTATTGTTATTCTGTTAATTTAATAATAACAATAACACACAAAAAAAATATCCAGAAAAGAAAATTTTATTTTATTTTTCATAATAAAACCACCGATTCTGGTCACCAGATGGCGTTATTAATCATTATAAAATCAAAATTTTCAATTTTCTTTCATTATTTCTCTCAATAGATGGCCATCAAAGCGATTGTTAGAATTTTTATAGTCAAGTTTTTTTTTTCAATTCCAATGATAAAAGACTAAGACTAAGAACTTGAAATTTGACCATTTGCTGACAGACAAGGCAGGAAAAAAACACTTGAAAAAATAACCAACCAACCACCTGCCAATTTTCTAATTTCCATATTTTATTCATCATCAGTTTTCTGATCAACCAAAAAAAAAAAAAAAGAAAACTTTTCATCCATTGTTGAAGAATATTCTTTGATCATGATTCGAATGAAGAGAAAAAAAATGATTGCTGTCATCACAAATCATTTTTTTTTACTCACTTTTCATTGTTAAAGTTTTCTTTGCTTGAAATTGGAATATTCTATTTTTTTTTCTCTGCTATAAATGTCAATATATTCTGCATATCATATTCATTTTTCTTTTCCTCGGAATTTTTCGAGAATCTTGTCAACTAAAAAAAAAAATTCAAAAAAAAAATCCTGGTTATTCGATGTGTGTGTGTGTTGTATTGACATATGATGTGCATGATTTTTTTTTTGTAGTGATTGCGTGCATTGATGTGATGTGAATATTGTTTTTTCCCTATGTTATATGTATGCAATTAATTATGTAATGCATTTTTTTCATATTCGTTATGAATACATCAATGGATCGATCAATCGATCAATCAATCAATCATAACGATCATGTGCAGATTTTTTTTTGTTTTGTTTATTATTATCATAATCTTTCATTAAACATATGATAATCAATTTTTTTTTCAATAATAAAAAAGAAATTAACAAACAAAATTTATGTCCTCACACACAACATCTACAACTTGATCCAGTAATAGTTGATGAAAATGGATCTAGACATCATTATCATCATCATCACTATTATGGCTATAATGGACACACAGTTGTTGTTGTTGTTGTTGTTCCAGAATAAATCATCATCATCATTATTCGGTGACTTATGGTGAATTTGAAAACAAAACGATTATATTACATATAATACAGACAAACGTCTAAAACAAAATTTGATCTAGAAGATTGTTAGAGAAACAAAAAAAAATTGTTTTTTCATCTCCAATGAATGAAAAACGAATATAATATATCATCATTGAATGTAAAATGATAATAATAATAATGTTTAATGTTGCTATTATCATGTTGAATATTCAAAATATTCCGAAAGAATCAATGGGGGCAGTGAACAAAAAAAAATTCCATTATAAAATATTGAAATGTTGAAAATGGCAAACAAAAAAAAAATATGAAAACTCAACATTCATACACATACCGACACATTCATTATTCTGTATCATTTTGATATGATACACATAGTCAGTTTTGTATTGTAATCGTTTTGTCGAGTGTGTGTGTGTGTGTGTGTGTGTTTGATCATAATTATTTTTATTCAATTCTATTTTTTGCCATCATGCATATATTCTCATTTTATGCATTCAATTCTAGTATTCTAGTTTGTTTGTCAAAAAAAAAAAAAAATGAATGTCTCAAGAGATTTTTCAACGTTTTACGAAAATAATTTCCAATTTTAGAGTTTTTTTCCCATTGTTTTCCCATTTCTGTATACAGGTATATGTTCACATCAGTTTTATTTTTTTTTTTTAATTTTATTGATGAAAAATCAAATTGATTCTGTCTTTTGTTTTGTTTTGTTTTTTTTTTTTTTTTTGGAGATGGAATTTCATTCATTGTCAATGGCTAATGATAAACTATGATGATACATACGTCATTTGCTTCGAAGATGATGACATTTGTTTATTTTTTTCCTTTGAACGATTTGTTGTTGTTTCAAGTTTTTTCCACACTACAACCATTATCAATTGATTTTCATCAATCGAATCAATCAATCAATTGATCAATAGTGGAAAATGGAAAAAAAATCTCGACAAATTTGTTGAGTGAAATAATAAAAAAAAAATTTCCACTTTGAACAAGAATCAGAAATCACATCCGTTTCGTTTACCATCACCCCAAGTGTGTGTGTGTGTGTGTGTGTTCTGCCTGTCAATGAATCGAATCGTAACATTTGATTTTTGATTTTATTTTGAAATGAAAATTTTTTTCCACTGTTTCATTGACAAGATTGAATTTGATTTCATTTTGAAAAAAAAAAATTTTTTCAATTGAAAGCGCAACAAAAAAAAATCCAGATCAAATTAAATTTAATGAATGAAATAGAAAAAAAAAATCGAAACAAGATGAAAAAGTCGAGATAAAAAAACGAACGAACGAACACAAAAAAAATTCTTGATGTATCACAAAATGGCCAGAAGAATAAAGAGTGAGAGAAAAAAAAATTCTTTTCACATTTGAAAAAAAACATCTTTATCCATCACCGCCACCACCGCCACCACCACCACCACATTCCATTATATACGTCATTCAATCAAAATATTGTCCATATATTCGAGTGTATATGTTTCACAATTGATCTTGTATTGAATTCAAGTGCCATCGTCATTCAATTGATGATCGATTGTGTGAATGGACAACAGAATAAAAAAAAGAGAATCAAATCAACCGAATCGAATACAGAATTGAAGATGTTCTGATTGGTCGTTTTTTTCCACTTGTCTTGTATACCAAAAAAAAAATCCAAGTGCTTGGCTATTGATTCATCATCATCATCATCATCATTTGAATACATTAAACATTCATCATTTATGCAAACACAGCATGCAATGATGATGTTGATGATGATGATGATAGATAAGAATCACATTATACACTCACTTTGATTCTTAGAAGTCCAGAATAGCTTTTTTTTTTCTTCTTCTTCTTCTTCAGAATTCTCTGATATAGCACACTTGAATGCAGAAAAAAAAACATAATTAACGTCATCCACATCATCATCATCATCATCATCATCCAAGGATTATGAATCATTTTCATGCATGATGATTCTGTTTTTTTCTATTTGTTTGTATAAACGCAATTATTGTGAAACGTTTGTTGGTTGTTGGTTGTTGTTGTTACAAACAGAGCACAGAATATGAGCTACACGATGATTTCAAAATGGAGCAAGATTCTTGCCATTGTTGTCATTATTTTTTTTCAGTTCACTTTATTGTTTTTTTTTACTCTGTTATATTTTATTGAACACTTGAGATTTTTGTCATCATCATCATCATCATCATTATTGTTGTTTTTGATATTTTTTTTTCATTGATTTTCATTTGTTTGTTTTGTTGATATTTCCATCAATCTTGAATTCTGGATTCTTTTCAATACCGGGATGAGCTCATTCATTCATTGTCATTATCCTAATGATGATGGTAAAACAATCAAAGTTTAATTTTTTTTTGTTTTGTTTTCCATTTTGATTGATGCCATTTGTGTTAAATTGAAAGAGTAATGGATATGTTCTCTGAGTGTGGGTGTGGGTGGGTGTGGGTGTGTTTGTCTACTGAATGGTTAATTTGAATTTTTTTTTATTTTTCTTCAAAAGAATTGATTATGGTGATGATTTGATTACAATATTTTTTTTTATGGAAAACAAAATGAAACGAAACCCTATTAGTATTCTGATTTTGTCTTTGATTATTTATTATTATTATTATTATTATGATGAAAAAAAAAATTTTCAGAATATACAGAATTTTGCTTCGTTTATGGAAATTATTCTGCGTTTTTTCGAAATAAAATGCATCGATTCTTTTTTTTTGCGTTCGTTCGTTCGTTCGACAATATATAAATTCTGTACACACACCCCCACACACACACACGCACACGAAAATTTTATTGTGTTTACTTTTAAATTGAAAAAAAATGAAATAAAAATAAAATTTATTGTTGTCCAAATATTGATCCAACAAAGAAAAAATTCATTTCATATTTTTTTTCTCACCCCTCCACTATCGATTGTTGTTTCGATTGTTTGTATATTGTGCCAGGCGCAACATTGCAATGAAAAAAAAACTCGAAATTCGTTCATCGAATTTTTTTTTCTCCAATCTCTTTAAAATTTGCCTCAAGCTTTTTTTCAAAAAAAAAAATCGATTCAAGTCTTTTAACTTCCTTTTTTCTGGATCATACAACAACAACAACAACAACCAGAACTACAACAGTAAAAGATTCTACGTCAAAGTATAGTGAGAATCTAAGAGAGAGAGAGAGAGAGAGAGAGAGAGTAACCAACAACAACCAGAATTTCAGAATATCGGTGATTGTTTTGTAGTTTGTGAAACTTTATCATCATCATCAACATCATTATATTGCTTGTAACTTTTTGACCAATAGACAACACATATACATCATTGTTACATAAATGGACATTGTATATATTGGGTTTATTGAATATTTTTCTTCTCTTTCGCTCTCTCTTGTTCTCTGTTACCATCTCATCGATATATATATCGACGATGAATAATTGTCCTCGGAAAAAAAATGAAGAAAAAAAGAATCTCTACAGCCAAAAGAAACATCCTATAGAGAATAATGATGATGATGATATACTATACCAAAGCCGAAAAGAATTTTTTTTTTCGGACAACAACAACAACGAAAAAAAAAACGGAAACAATCGGTGTGTGTGCGTTCCATATTATATGGACAGTACATTTTTTTGTAGAGACAGAGAGAGAGAGAGAGAGAGAGAGAAAAAAAAAACTTTTTCTCATTCTTTATCTTCAATGGTACAGTATTTTATTTTTTATTTTTGTTGTCGTCGTTGGTGAAAAATAAAAAAGAAAAAATTCAGAATGAAAATGAAAAAAAAAAATTTTTTTCCCAACTCTTTTGGGAATTCATTATATGCACATCAATCGTTCGTTCGTTTGTTGTTGTTGTTGTTGTTGTCTTTTTTTTCTGTATGCAAGACAAATAGTTTGATACGCCCGTACAACTCCCTCCCACGCATACACACACACACACACACACAGAAATTTTGTTGTTTTTTATTGGATTTTTTTTTTCATTTCTCGTTTCTGTTTATTTTGAATTTTTTTTTTTTATTTTGATCTCTTCGATTTACCAGTTTGCAAATGCTTGATGTTTTTCTTATTCATCATTTCATTTATTTAACCATCCGGTTTGTAATTCATTTGATGATAATTACTACGAAGTTTCAACGACAATGGTAATGATGATGAATAATCACTTTTTTTTCGGGGCATTAAAATTAGTCAATGAATGAATGAAAAAAAAACATGAAGAAAATTGAGGAAAATTCCCGGGAAATATATGGTTGAAATACTGGGAATATTTTTTTACGACAATTAGTGCTATTATTCCTAGATGATGGTGATAAAGGGTTTACTGGGTTGTTTTTTCACTATGTTCACTATTTATTTGAATTTTTTTTTCCTATCTTTTCATTGTCATCATAATGATCGTCATCGATTATCGAATATCGAATCGAATGATAATCGTTTTGTTTTGTTCTGTTTTTTTTTCTTTTTTTTTATTTGGGGACATTTTGATTCCCATTTAATCGAAAATCATTGTTGAATGATCGAATCTTTGATTATTCGATTTTGTTTTCGGTTCTGTATTCGGTTTCATACATTGTTTCTTACCACCACCACCACCAAATCATAATGTTATTCATTCATTAGCGAAATACAGCCAAATTCTTATTGTATACACAGAATCTCATTTAATTTCACAAACAAAAACAAACAAACAAACAAATGATGATAATGATGACCAAAAACCAAATTCATTCAAGACCTTTTGATGATGATCATGATGATGATTCGATAAAATTATCTTAAATTGTGCGCCGACGCATCCATTTTTTTTTTGTTTTTTCGATATTTATTTGTTTGTATTGAGATAAAAAATTTTTTTTTCACTCTCTTATTTGGTGAGTCGGCGCCTACCTTATATAATATACCTAAACATAAAACAGAAATAATCAGAAAAAAAATGACGATGATGTTGTTGTTGATGTAGAATATGCCGAATTTGAATGAATCCAGCGCATCAGAATCAATCCAGAACTACAAAAAAAATGAAAAGAAAATACAGACAGACAGCATCAGTGATATTGTGGAAGACAACAACAACAACAAAAAAGAAGCAAAATCAAACACAACATCACGCAAATACTAACACACACACACACATGACATGGAATTACCGTTGTATATGTGTGTGCGTGCGTGTTTCCATTGTCATTACATTTGAAAATCCATTGAAAAACAAAACAAAAAAATGTTTCATCAACAACAACAACAACAACAGCAATGGAATCCAGAAATTCTTTAACCAGTTTGTTTTTCCAATTTTATCTGATGAAAATTAATGTGATATAATAATGATGTATTGATGAGAAAGAGACAAAGAAATTTTTTTTGCCATTTTTTTTTTTTGCTTGAAAATTGAAAATGTGTGTGTGTGTTTGATGTCCAGCATATAATTTGTGCATATTCAATCATCATCATCATCATGATCATCATGAACATCGATCGATAATCGATTTATCAAATGTAAGAAAAAAAAAGTTTGAAAAAAAAACAAAAAATTTCATCCATATTTAAAATTGTCACACAAATATCATCAACTGCCCACGGACGAAGCGCGAACAATTTTGTATTCATTATCATTGCATTTAGAAATTGTTTCAGAATAAGTCAGTTAAAACTTTTATTCATTTTCACTATAGTTGAATGTTTGCTCTTTATACAAGAATAAATTCTGGTAGTCCTCAGGAATCATCATCATCATCATCATCTTCAAATTTGAATTTGAATTTCAAAACTCCACATTATCTAGAATGTTCGTATTCATTTATTCATTCATTCATTCGAATTGAATCGAATACCACGACAACAAATGGCTTAAAATTTTGAAAATGATGAAACTTTTTTTTTCCATTCCATCCATTCAGAATAGCAATAGAATAATAGAATATTCACAGCAAATCATACAAAACATTGAAACAAACAAAATGTGTTAATGTATTGTCATATGTCTTGCAGAACAAGAATATTCTTTCGTCATCGTCGTTGTTAGCTGTCGTTGTTGTTGTTGTTGTTGTTCTAGAATGAATGTTTTATTATTCGATTCTTTGTTTGTTTTATTTTCTTGTTGTTGTTATTATTATCCTGATATTCTGGTTGTTTTTCTATTATTTGTCATTTGTCGTGTTTTATTCAAATATCTCTATCTCTTTCTCTCGTTTATCGCTATTGTTGTTTGCAATGATAAGAATAATCTTCTTATCATTAAAAAAAAATTCTCATAAGAATCATGTTTAGTTGGTATCCAGAAATTCTTTAGTCCATGGGCATCATTCATAATTCCAAACAAATCGATCGATATCCAGAATTGAATCCAGAATAATTTTTTGGTCAACAAAAAACAAAACAAAAAAAATTTCATAAAGTTGTCACATCAACATTGAAAGATTTGATCTCTTTTTTTTGTTTGTTTGTTTGTTTTGAGAAAAAAAAAATTTCACACACACACGCACACACACACACACACACATTGAATTCATTCATTCAGGCAGAAAAAAAAACATATTAAATTCCATTACCTTTTCCAAATGGGCTGATGATGATGATGGTGCGGCTGTTACAGTCCAGTCCATCTATGAGATTTTTTCTTCCACCGATGTTGTTGTTGTTGTTGCTGCTGCTGTTTGAGTGCAGTGTTAGATTATTGATAAAAAAAACCATTAAATCACCACCACCACCACACAGAGTATAGTTTCAGTTAGTTGAAATCTAAAATTCTTGAATTCATTTCATTGGTTGAATGTTGGTCGAATAATATGTCCTAAAATATTTAACACTATATAAGGTCATTTAGAAGAAAAAAAAATTCTCTCTCTCTCTCTCTATATTTGATTATCATCATCATCATCATCATTGGATGATTATTATTATTATTACCACAAACACATAAACGGAATACACACATAGAGAAAAAAAAAATTTTCATGATAACATTATCATCATTTTGGAATACTTATGGTTTTCTGTTTTCTTTCCATATAAAGAAAGAAATCTAATAAATGATGATAATACACACATACAAACACACACACACACACATACATCCATGTTTCATGGTCATGATAATCTATATAATTGTGTCGAATATGTATGTATATGTGTGTTTAGTATGACTATTTCTGAATCAAATCCATCTATAAGCTTAATGAACTTGCTTAGTATATACTACATTAGATGCATAATATGAACTCAAGAAATATGAGTATGGAATCAAGTTAACACTTTTTTTTCTGGAATTGTAAATCAAAAAAAAAAATGACGGTGGTGGTGGTAGGGGTGGAAAAGAATATCTGTGAAAAAAAAACCATATACAGTATGATCGCACAGCCACGAAAAAAAAAGAATTCTGTACTAAAAAAAAATTAGGACAGCAAAACGAATTCTAAAAATAGAAAAAAAAAATTCAGCGTTTTTTTTTTTGCTTTTGATCCAGAGAATAAAGAATCTCTGTACACACACACACACACCGTGAGAGATAGAGAGTAAATTTTTTTTTCTGTTATCGTTACAACTGAATTTAATTCCGAGTTTTTTTTTGTTGTTCACAAGGTTGATGTTCACAGTATTGAGTTTATGGGCGTTTTTTTTTGTATTTCTGGAACGATTTTTTTTGTGTATTCATTGCATCTATTCAGTATACATATTGACGGATCGATAAATGGATGGATCATCATCATTTTTTTTAATCGATCGATTACCTAGTTGGTTGGTTGAACTAACTAGAAAAAAAAATTGATTTTTTTTTCATCTTCAAACAAAAAAAAAACCAGAAATATCCGGTATTTTTTCTGCGTGTGTGTGTGTATGGGGGTGTGGTTGTTTACGTTTTTTTTCATCATTATTCTGTTTGGTCATTTTTCATCATTGAATATGTGCAACTAGAAATATTCTCACCTTAGCTTTATGAATGTGAATGGAGAATTTTCTTTTTTCATTCATTCATTCATTCATTCTGTTTACCATAGAAATGGTAATATTTTCCTGATAATTCAATAGATATTCTACAGTCATCGTCGTCGTCATCGTTTGGTTGTTGATGATTGAATTTTTTTTAAATTCCCTGAATTCATTTGAAATTTATTATTAATTTAAATTCAAAAAAAGCAAAAAAAAGAAAAAAAAATTCACCTGAAAAATTCATAAAGCTACAACTATTCAGCTCAGCTTTCAGAATTAGAGTGTTGTCTAAATTAAATTTTTTTTTCACCACCAGAGAAAAAAATTCATTCATCAAAATCATGAGAAAATTGTCATATGTCACACTCACACACATGAACGCATATCAATTAATTTAACAAATCATTGACTCTCTCTCTCTCTCTCTCTCTCTCTCTCTCTCTCTCTCTCTGTTGCTCTGCAATCATCAATAAGAATAAAATTTATTGAACAGCAGAAAACTATAAAACAGACTACTACTAATTTAAATTTTGAAACAAGAAAACATGCCAATTTTTGTAATCAAAGTGAAATAATAATAAAAAAACAACAAGCAATGAAATTCTTTTTTTTACAATGAATAAATGTATAAAAATTCTGAATGAAATTCTGTAAAGTTTGTTTTTTATTATTATATATATATTGTTATTATTGTTGTTGTTTGTAATAAATTTTTCTTTGAAATTTGGATGGTAATTGTCACTAAAAAAACAAGAAAAAGAAATAACAATTGTATATATACAGAATATTCTTACATTCTGCAAATATTTTACAATTATTATTAGACAAAACAAAAATTGAAATTCTAAAAACAAGTTCTGTTTTGGGTTTGTCCACAGAGATTAAACACAGAAAGACAGAAAATCATTCATTTTATTAACCTTGTCATATCTTTAACATTCTGTGTGTGTGTGTGTGTTTGTTGTTCATTAAAATTGTATATATCATCATCATTTGCCAATTTATGGGCGAGAAAATTTGAATCCAATTCAATGCACACACACACATACACACACACAGCTTGATTGATCATCAGTCATTTGAATTCCGATACAATGATTCTGTTGATTATTTGAATTCTTTCTCCTTTCTCCTCTCTTTTTTTTCATTAGTTTACGTTAATTTCATTAGCAGAATCATGTATGTATTTCAATCACTTTTTTTCTTCTTTTTTTTCGCTTGAATTCTTAATAAAAATTCTTTATGGTCACAATACGAAATAATCATCTTAATAGTAATAACAACTTGTATCCACACACACGCACACACACACACACAGAATAAGAATTCAATTGATTCATTCGCTTTGATTATTATTGATAATAATAATAATTTTTTTTTTCATTAAATTAAAATTATCATTCAGGCTGAAATCAGGGAAAATAAATCAAAGTTTCGTTTCATTTTCGTTTTCAGTTTGTTGTTGTTGTTGTTGTTGTTGTGCATGTACGTATATATCAATAATAAAATCACAGTGGTTGTCCGGACAGAGAGAGAGAGAGAGAGAGAGAGAGAGAGAGAGAGAGAGAGAGAAAACAAAAAATTTTTTTTTCTTCTTCGTCTTATTCTGGTTATTCTGATCATGATGACGTTATATACAGAGAAAGAATTTATTACTTTATTTGATATTTTGATTCTTTGTTTGTTTCACTCTCTATGTCTGTTTGTTTGTTTTGTTTTTCCACAGTTTTTTTTTCAATTTTTTTTTCTTCATTCTGGAAACATTCATAATAATAATCATTCACAATTGGTGGTGAATTCAGCAAAAAAAAAAAATAAAAATAAAAAGTTGTAGAATAATAAGAATAACCAGAAATACAATACATAACCAAATTATATTATGTAATTCTATGTGATTCTCTCTCTCTCTCTCTTTCTCTGAAATTAAATAGATTTTCTTCTTTTATTGTTTTCAAGTTTTTACTGTTGTTGTTGTTGTTGTTGTTGTTCTAGTTTCTATATTCATTTTATTGTTATTATCATGGACTTGTTGTTCAGGTTGCTTTTGTTTTTTTTTGTTTTTCATTGTATTCGTGGAAATTAGATTTACACAAAGAATAAATGAATAAATGAATGAATGAAAAAAAATCAATTGTTTAGCTTGTTTGGTTTTTGTTTGGTGCATTCTGATGATGATGATGATCATTATTTTATTGTTGTTGTTGTTGTTGTTGTTGTTTTTGAATTTAATTTACTCTCATTATAATTGTCAACCTATACATGGAATGAGAATAACCTTTATCATCATCATCATCATCATCATCATCATTTTTGGTTTTGTAAATGATTTTTTGATTAAAATCATTACATTCTGAATGATGATGTGGATGTGGATGTAGATGTGGACGATGATGATGATGATGATGATTTTGAACCGACAAAATAAACATTTATTTCCGGTACTTTTTGTTTTTGGTTTATTAAATTAGATCAGCCCTTTCTAGACTGCGGTCTGCGAAAAAAAAAATTTTGCCAACTGTCACTGTATACACATAGTAATCAGCGGCTGAAAAAGTTTTTTTGAAACGCTAGATTAGATTTTTTTTATTTTTTCGTTAATTATGGTTCTGGGCAAAATTATATTGTGTGTGCGTCTGCGTGGGCGTTTTGTGTCTGTCAATTTTATGGATGGAATTTTTGTTTGTTTTTTTTATTGTTGTTGTTGTTTTCTGATTCTTTATTTTTTTTTTTTTTTTGATCGTTGAAAAATCATTTAAACATCATCATCATCATCATCGTCATTATTTGAATAAAATAGTAATGACCAACAAATTGAACAAATTGATAATTGATTAATTTTTATTTTAAAAAAAACAAATCAAAAATGGCATTCTGTTCTGCATATGGTACATATGGTTTAGGTGTACCAGGTACACCACAATATGCATCGGATCGTTCAAATTATTTACCAGGTAGTAGTATTGGACCTGGACAAACCGGTGGTATGATACCGATGTTTTTGCAAGCACCACCACCAGATCGTGCTACCGGTTCTAGTAGCGGTGTTGGTGGTGGTGGTGGTGGTGTTGGTAGTTCAACATTTGCATCATTTCATCATCATCATCATCATTTACATCCAAATCAACAACATATACATCAACAATCACAACAGCCACACCAACAACACCAACACCAACATCCATTATCATCATCATCATCTAATATTGTACAACAACAGCTTCAATTAACAGCACGTAGTTCAAGTATACAAAATTTAGTACCGTAAGTGTATAAAATGCATACAAAAAAAAAAAATTTTAAATTGTTGACGCCAAAAAAAAAAAATTAATCATAAAAAAAACTGGAACACAAACGCCATCTATTGATTCGTAATGGTATTTTTTGGGAATTTTTTTTTTATATTTATTTTCATAACCCAAAAATCTAATAGACATCAATCATCATTTCTTTCTTCCAGTATAACTTTGTTTTTTTTTTGTTTCTTTCCATAAAAAGTAAAATATGATGATGATGATGATGATAATCATAAACCTGAAATGTGTGCGTGTACACTATACACCACTGTGTGTATGCGTAGGTTTCTGGAACAGCCTAAAAAAAAAACAATAAAAAATGAAAAATTCTCCTTTTGTGTGTCTGTGTGTGTATATGTCAGTCATTCTATCATTAGACCAAGAATAAAAATGAACTGAAAAACTGTATCAAGTTAAATGACGTTTTTTATGTGATGTGCATGTGTGTGTGTGCGTACCACCTCATCAGGTTTCAGGAACACTTGCAACACATCTTAACAGTGAAACAAAAAAAAAATTATTATTATTATGAAACAAGAATAAAGAATAAAGAATAAAACTAACTTTGGATGTTTAGAATAAAAATTTTTTTTCTTCACTGTTTCTCTTTCTTTGACGACAAACTTTTTTTTTATCATGTTTTTCTGTGTGTATGTTATATAGATAGATGGATAGACAGATAGATAGATAGATAGATAGATAGATAGTAATCAGCATTGTATGTAGGATTCTTTGGCTGAATTATAAAACAAAAGAAACGAAACGAAACAACAACAAAAAAATCACTCAATATATTCTCAATTCTGGAATTCTGTTATCGGCCATATAATCATCATCATCATCATCATCATAGAGGTTTGTTGTTGTATAGTTTTACTATTTAGATACAAAATATGCGAATCGTTTTGGATTTTTCTTCCTTTTTTTATTTTGTTGTTGTTGTCGTTGTTGTTGTTGTTGTTATATACCAATCATTTGTTCATTGGTGCGTCTAATATGTGCGTTTGTTGGACGAAATAAAATGAAGAAAAAAAAATTGTCATCTTTTTTCGCATACATTCAATGATGGTGGTAGTAGCAGTCGAAATAGTAGATAGTGGTGATGATTTTGGTATTTTCATTAATACAGAGTACAACGGAAGAAGAAGAATTGAAGAATCTATATGGAATCTAAAAATGAAATCAATAGTAGTGGCACACATATTCGTATAACCCGCGGTATTTTTTTTTCACATATATATAAGAGAATTATTATCCAAAAAAAAAGTTATTGCCCGAATTTCTGTTTTTTTTTTGCCTGTCTATACTGGTAGATCATTCGGTTGGTCCACGGATCGGTTATTCTAGTTTGTTTGTTTGTTTTTTTCTGTTTTGTTTGATAATAAAATGTTTGCTTTTTTCCATTTCTATTTGCTTAATAATGATGAGAAAAAAAAATTTCGTCTACTTCTTCTTCTTCTGGATGTGTGTATATAATATTTTGATTTTCATCAACAACAACAACAACAACACACACGCACTGACACTTTATTGAATTTGATGTTTCGGTTATTATATATTTTTTTTTTGTTGTTGCAATTCCCGTTTTATGTGAGTAAATGTGTTAAGATTATTGTGTGTGTATGGATTCACATCATTCAAATCAACGAACAAACAAACAAACAAACAAACGGGAGAGAGATATTGTTTATTTTGTTGATTTTTTTTGTTGTTGAAAATTTAAATTCTGTGATTCACATTCATTCATTTTTTGTCGATTCCTTCTCTCTCTCTCTCTCTCTCTCTCTGTGTGTGTTTTGTGTTTTTTTTCTTGATTTTTCAATTCTTTCTGGTCCACAGAATTTGGAACAACAACAACAACAACAATAATTATCAATTGCAAGATTCAAATTATTGATTTTCTGGATCATCATCATTATCATCAGAATGATGAAAAAAAAATCTTCAACTTTGACATTTTTGTTTCCATCATCATCATAAGCAGCAGCAGTAGCAAAATGAAGTTTACTTGAATTGAGTGTTTTCTCTCTCGCTCTCACCACTCTCATACAAAGATCGAATGAAATATACAAATAAATATTATTTATGCACATTCACTTAATACTATGAAGAATATGGAGAATTAATGGAAAAATGAACAGAAAAAAAACTAAACTAAACCGAACTAAACCAAACTCTGGTAATTCATCCAGACATCATTATTGAAAAATTGAAAATAGAATCTGATTTTTTGATGAATTCAATTGATCATGGTGATGATTTTTTTTCTTTTGGAAGAAATTCGAATCTAAACCTTACACTAATGATTGATGATTGATCGTATTTAATCGATTGATCGATTGATTGTTTGCAGAGAAAAAAAAGAGCAAGAATATTTTTGACTACAAAAATGAAGCAAGAAAAGAATTTTTTTTCTCTCTTTTTCTCTCTTTGAATAATTGGCATAAAGAAGAGATTTGTTTGCTTTTGGAATTTAGAAAACACTTTTGAATGCAAGCAATTAACAATCGAATGATTCTTGTCCAACAAAACAACAATAACAACAACAACAACAATGGCGAATTCAATGTCAAAAGAACAATATACGAATCGTAACTAGAATCATCAGGAATAATTGAAAAGAATCCATCATTACGATACGATCTATTATGGACTATTGAACAAGAAAAACCTGCAAATAGAAATTGATGGCCAATTCAAATGGCAGCACAACTGAACAGAAAAAAAATGGAATTTCCAGTGATTTCATCCCATTAAAAACTTGAAAAATTTCAAAGAATATTCTTGCTGAGAACTTTTTGGGTTTTCTATTCAACCGAATAAAAAAAATTCCTGAATTATCACATCCACGCTATAAAAAAAAATAAAATAGATCGTTTATCATTTTATTGAACAAAAGAAGAAAATTACAGTGATACGTGAATGCTTGAATGGGCGTATAAGAAAATTTTTCAAAAAAAAGCAATGAAAATTCAATGAATCAGAATCGTCGTCGTCATGATAATAAACTGGTTTACTTGGGAAAAAAATAAAATAAAGAAAAAAGATAAACAAACTTCGTGTGGTGAGATTAAATGTCATGACCATAATCATCATCATCATCAATAATGATAATGATATAATGACAATGACAACAAATCTTACAAAACCCACCAAATTCTCATTTAATAAATTTATTCTGTAAACTGCTTCGTAAACATTCCATAATCATCATCATCGTCATCATCCACATTTTGCCATTGTTTTAGTGATTATCATTCTTATTCTGGTGTGTGTGTGTGTGTGTGTTTATGTGTTTATTATCGTCAAAGTGGCAGTTCATATATACAGAATTCTATTATTAAAAAAAAAAAAATATTTTTCATCGTTTAAAAAAAAAAAAATTCAATGATCCTCATCATCTGCAATAATTTCAATTTTTTTTTTGCAAACTTTCACTTTTACAACAAATGTTGAAAGATTCTTCATTATTCTTTATTCTTTTTTATTATCTTGTCGCTGTATATGATATATATGAATGACAAATGGTGCCTGATGATGATGATGATGATGACAAACAGAGAGACAAACACGAACAAGATTCTCAAGAACATTTCTTGTTGTTGTTGTTATTATTACACATGATCATGATCATCATGATGATTATACGAAATCAAATCGGATGAATATAAAAAATCCAAAAAGAAAAAAAATTTTACAACAACAGCAACAATGTTGTTGTTATTCTAATGCCAAAAATCGAGGCCAAGAGCAGCAAAACAACAACAACAACAACAACAAAACAACAACAACAACAACGAAAAAACAGTGAATGAATACGATTCGATTCTTGTAAAAAAAAAAAATTATTCATGTTCGATTTTGTTGTTGTTGTTGTATGTCTTGATGTCTGGTGTGTCAGTGAAAGAAAAAAAAAATTCTTTTTCATTATTCGACCCGTTCATTCATTCATTCAAAATTCATTTATTCATTTGATTCATCGTGTTTGTTGTTGTTGTTGTTGTTGTTTTTTTTTCTGTACAACAAAAATATTCTGTGCATCAAAAAAAAAATTTAAAATAAAAAAAAAAAATTCTAAACATTCTCCCATCACACACACACACACACACACATACATTAGTCATGAGAACATTTTATTCTTCTCAATGATAACGATTCTGATTTTGTGTCTCTTTGTGTGTTGTTGATGATGATGATGATGATTCTTCAACGGTTGAACCATTGAATCATTGAAATTTTTTTTTTCAAAATGAAACGAACAAAAAAATTTTTCGTCCAAAATCATCATCTACCATTGAAATCTGTCCAATTTGATTAAAAACAGAAATTCATTTCCTTTTTTTATGAAATTTCCGGTCTCCATAAACAGAACAAACAAACAAACAGACCATGTGTCATGTTCAGTTCATTTCCGATGTTTACCTGCTGTTGTTCCATCATCATCATCATCATGTGATTTGATATCGAAAAAAAAAAATTTTTTCATTTTAAATTTTAAATTTTTTTTCTGTTTGATTCACTGCTGATGGAAATTGTTGTTGTTGATTATTTAATGTTGTTGTTCATTATTACATCATCCAAACAACGACGACGACGACGACGAAAAAGAAAAAAACGACGAAAACATTCTTCATTCTTCATTATCAGTGATACTAAATGCCAAAAATTTTTTTTTTTTCGTTTACATTTTCATTTTTATGAATTTTGATCAAATAACACTTTAAAATATCTCTAAATTCCACAATTTCAATACGTTTACACATTACGATTAATAATGGCACCATTATTTATGATATTCATGATCATTGCAATATTGGTTTTATTCTTAATTTGTCTTTGTAGATCGATACCAAAATCAGCACAAGATGATTCTGGTGGTGTTGGTGGTATTGGCGGTGGTGCCAGTGGTGGTATGGGTATTGGTGGCATGGCCGGTGATTATGATCCATATCATCATCCTGGTGGATTACAATATCATGAAGATAATGAATTATTAGCTGGTTGTGAACAACAACAAGATCTATTGCAATTAGCTGGTGGTTTTGGTTCACGTTTTGAGCCATTATTACATAGACATGATCTATGTGAACGTGTTACAATTAATATTAGTGGCTTAGTGTTTGAAACACAGCTTCGTACATTACAACAATTTCCAAATACATTATTGGGTGATCCGGCCAAAAGAATCCGGTAAGTTTATAAAGAATTTTCTTTCGTTCTTTTTTTTTCATGCTTACCATATGACACATACACACACACACAGACACAAACAAATTTGACATTATCAAATTTGGACGGAAATATGAAACAAGAAAAATTCTTGGAATATGATTCTCTCTCTCTCTAGCTCTGTTTCATATTCTTTAGTCACCAAATCTAGAAACTTGACTTTAATTTTAGCTTTCAAACTAAACCAAACACACACACATGACACCAAAAAGAATGAACAACAAAAAAAATGGAAACCAAATACCAACGAACAAATGAACACAAACAGACAAACAAACAAACAAAAAATTGATGATGCTGAATGCTTGTTAAACTGCAAAAACAATTCTATTTCCATTCTATTATGATTGTGTATAAAGAATCAGCTAGCAGTAAATACAGTGGCCAGAAAACAAAAACAAACAAAAATTTAATTATTAAAATGGATTGCCATTTAGATTTCATTTTCTTTTCCATTTTTTTTTGTCGGAAATTTTCCATTTTTTTTTTTGGTTCTGTTTTGTTTTCGCACAATCAAATTTCTCTTTTTTTTTTCTTTTGTCCATGTTCATTTCATTCGTTTCAACTGATTGATTGATCAATTGATTTTCGATGATTGGTTTTTTTCTTTTTTTTTTTTTTTTTGATTGCACTGAACCAAAATTCAATTCAAATTGATTCAGGCCAGAAAAAAATAGGATCTAGTATACTAAATAATAACCGGAAATAATTTTTTTTTAAATCTAATTTTTATGCAAATTTTCATTGATAATTAATGTTCATCATCATCATCATAAATATCGTTGTTGTAAATTATTCAAGTCAGTAGGCGGTACCAGAATTTTCATTCTAATTCTGTTCATTCATTGTTTTTTTTTTTTGTTTTTTGAACACTGAATTCCAGCTTGAATTCGTTATATGATACACACGCCTGATATAATAACCATTATTATTATTATCATCATCATCGTCATCGATAATGGCCATTCATTTATTCTGGAGATAAAAAATACACACACACAGAAATTTGATTCTTTACTTGATCATTATTTCAATTAATTAATTACAATATCAAATTCCAACGACGACGAAAAACGATCCAATAGAAAAAAAATCATATTAATAACCAATATTATATGAGGTTATTATTTGGAAAAAAATTTTTTTTTTTCAAAAAACAAATGGACAAAGCAATAAAATGATCATGATGATGATGATGATGATGATGATGATCATGATGACTGTGAGAATTGAGAATTGAGAATTGAGAATCTAGAAGGCCATAGACTATAAATCATCATCTTTTATTTTTTTTTTTGCTACTATTCTTGATAGATAATAATTTCATTTGATCGTCAACAACAACAACGAACAACAACAAAAAAATGGTGATCATCATCATCATCAAATTCTATAGATTACAATCCAAATGATAATGTTGATTGCCATTAAAGAATGGGAAATTTCGGAATTTCTTTTTTTTGATTATTATGAATTCTGATTACATTTTCTTTTATTCAATGATTTTTTTTTCATTCTTAATGTCATCATGGACCAGAATAAGTTATTATTGGATTGGATATATACTCTATTAAAGATCATCATCATCATCATTTGTTTAAAGGTCATAGCAAAACAAAAAAAAAACAAATGCAGTGAATAAGAAACGGAAATAAAATTCAATTAATCAATTGCAGACCAACTGAGACATCTTACTAATGTGCACTGGCAACAAAAAAAACATTTCAAACACACACACAGACACACGCAGAAAAAAATCAATCTTGTTTACAAACAAATAATTATGGTGATCAATATTGAGTTCCGTGTGTGTGTGTGTTTGTCCACACTTTTTGACCATATGACATTTTTATCAATTACAAACAAAAAACAAACAAAAAAAAACAATAATCGTTTGATTCATTTCATTTCAATCGATATAAATGTGTTTGTCTTTCAATTTTGATTCTTTATAATTTAATTTAATTTAAACTTTGCCATTCACATGTATTCGTTCCATAATAATATTCTTCAAAAATTCTGACGAAATTCTGTTATTCTAGAGATGTGAAAAAAGATGGCCAAGATTTTTTTTTTTATTGCCCACTTTTTTTTATTGAGTGTTTACATTGAAAAAGTTGACAAACAACAAGACAAGACAAGATTTTTCGATTCGTTTTCTTATTACTTGCATTTTATTTTTTATATTCATTCATTCATTACAAATCAAGTCAACAACAACAATTTAAAAAAAATAAAACATCAAATTCGTTTATAATGATTTTTTGTTGTTGTTGTTGTTGTTGTCGTCGTCGTTGTTGTTGTTGTTGTTGTCCAGCATTTTTTTTTTTTATGATCATCATCATGGATTCAAATTCCAATCGAATGAAACCAGTCGTTTGTTTCAATCATCAAATTAAACCGGCTCAAAAAATAAACATTCAAACATGGTTTATGACATGAACAAAATAATAATAATAATAACACTGAAAAAATAAAACTTTACAACATTTACTTTTGTTCGATTGTTCCGAATAAATTTCTGATGATGAGTACTTGATTTTCTATTCCAATCTGTGATTCATTCCACCCACGCATACACACAACGATTTGCTCGTTAATTGAAATTGTAAACAACAACAGTACAAAAAGAAAAGTTTTTTTTCCCGTACATTACGAATTTCCAATCATCATCATCATCATCATCATCACATCTTCATGATCATTGATTGCACAAGAGCAGCAGCAGCAAAAAAAATCCCATTTTTTAATTGGCTAAAACCACACATCATCAGCAGTGGCGAAATTTTTTTTCTTTTTAGACCAGAAAAAAAAATTCCAGTAAAAATTTTCTTTACCAGAATCTAATCTGAATCCACTAGAGACCGAGATACACACACACACACACACACATATGCAATTCATTTTGAGCATATTTCAGCAGTAGCAGCAAGGACAAGAAAAAAAAATTCTGTAGAATAGAAAATGAAAAATAAAAGATTGGAAGGTTGGTCTGTCGGTCTGCAAGTCTGATTCTGAAATATTCATGGTTATAAATTAACCAATTCACAATTGAAGAGATTTTTTTTTTTGTTATTTTTTTCATCAACCAACCAAGTAGTGAAACATTTTTCCGTTTTATTCATTAAGTTTGTTTTTTTTTGTTGTTGATCCAGAAGAATTTATTATTATTCCACAAGAACGACAAAGGAAAATTTTTCTTTTGTTGTTTTCCATTTTCACACACACACACACACATCAATATGATGGATCGATTTCATTTTTTTTCTTATTATCAATTTAATCAATAAATCGATCAATCAATCAATATGGATACAGAACACACATATGCACTTGGTTACATTACAGAATATTTTAAAAATTAATTAACACATAAAAAAATATATCTCATATTTATTCATAAAAACTAATTGATTTGTTGTTGTTTTTTTTTCCATTTTCGTTTCTCTCTTATTTTTTCTGAATATCCACTTATTTACTTACTTACAGCTATTATGATCCGCACACAAATGAATATTTTTTCGACCGTAATCGTCAAGTATTTGATGCCATTTTATATTATTATCAATCTGGTGGACGATTACGTAGACCAGTGAATGTACCATTGGATATATTTGCTGAAGAGGTGAAATTTTTTGAATTAGGCGAAGCAGCATTCAACAAATTTCGTGAAGATGAAGGTTTTGTCAAAGAGAAAGAAAAACCATTGCCAAAAAATGAATTTAAAAGAAAAATATGGCTATTATTTGAATATCCAGAATCATCACAATGGGCACGTGTTGTTGCCATCATATCTGTGGTTATTATCATATTATCAATATTAATATTCTGTTTGGAAACATTGCCAGAATATAAACATTATAAAATATTCAATACAACAACGAATATGACACGTGTTGTAGAAGATGAAGTACCATCATATACGGAACCATTTTTTATCATTGAAACCATTTGTATTATTTGGTTTTCCATAGAAATATTGATCAGATTTTTTGCCTGTCCATCGAAAATAACATTTCTAAAGGTAATCAATATATTGATATTTTTTTGTTGTTGTTTTTAGTAACCAAAAAAAATTTCTCTCGTTATATAAATAGGATATAATGAATGCAATCGATTTTTTTGCCATAGTGCCATATTTTGTAACATTAGCCACAATGATTGCCAAACAACCTGAAGATGATGAATTACAGAAATTACAAATGTTACATGGTAATACTGATTCAAAATCACAATCATCATCATTAGCAATATTAAGAGTAATACGTTTGGTTCGTGTATTTCGTATATTTAAATTATCAAGACATTCAAAAGGATTACAAATATTAGGAATGACATTGAAAGCATCGATGAAAGAATTAGCATTGTTAATATTTTTCCTATTAATCGGTGTTGTCCTATTCAGTTCAGCTGTTTATTATGCTGAAGCTGATAGTGAAAGATCAAATTTTAAATCAATTCCAGATGCATTTTGGTGGGCAGTGGTTACAATGACCACTGTTGGTTATGGTGATATGCGTCCAGTTTGTGTTTGGGGTAAATTTGTTGGTTCATTATGTGCTATAGCCGGTGTATTAACTATTGCATTACCAGTGCCGGTTATTGTATCAAATTTTAATTATTTTTATCATCGTGAAAATGATCAGGAAGACCTAGAATCAACAAATTTTAACCACGTCCGGTGTTGTCCTTATTTACCTGGTTATGTTGGTACAAATCGTTTACGTCGTACATCATATTCTGATTCAAATATAACACATAATAATAATGATGATGATGAAGATGATGATGATGATGATGGTGATATTATTGGTGATATTGATGGTATTAGAATCAATGATAACGATGATGATGATGATGGTGGTAATGATAAAAATAATGATGACGATGACGATGATAATGATCATCATAATAGTGATAATCATCATCATCATCATCATTATACAAGTAAAAATGATTTAATCGATACTGGAAATACAAAACAACAACAACAACAATTGAAAAAACCATTTTATCATCGTTCATTATCATCACAATCAACACAACAATTTCAAGATAATTCAAATGACCAACAACAACAACAACAACCATTATTATTAATGGCTAGTAATACAATAAAAAGTCCATCATTATTATCATCATCATCATTATCGAATCGTTTTCCAACAAAACCAACAATTGCTGAAACTTGTGATTATGAAAAACAATTACAATTAATGATACAACGTACAAATAGTGTACGACAGGCTAGTAATAGAAGAAGATCTAGTAATCAATCAACAAGTCCATTATCGGCTGCTACATCATCATCAGCTATTGGTACATATCAACAACATCAAAATCATCCATATTCATATTCACCATATCCAACAACAATGTTTCCAACGACAATATCATCACCAATACCAATTACAGCAGCAACAATAGCGACAACAACTGGTGGTGGTGGTATTATAATCGATCCAAATGGATCATCAACATTACGTTCACCAATATCTGAAACTGGTGGTATTAATCTTACACGTACAGCATCATTTCATCGGCAACAATCACAACAACAACAACAACAACAATCATATCGTCGACGATCATCAACACGTAGTCCACAATCAAATTATTCATCACCAGAATCGCCGACAAAAAATAAGCTCAATAATACAAATTTTTTAAATTTAATAACCATATCAAATACATCATCATCATCATCATCATCACCACCATTACTACCACCAGGTTGTCAGGCACCACCAAGTCCATCATTAAGATTACATTATATTGATAATAATCGTAATTTACGGTCACCATCAATTGAAAAAATAATTCCAACAACAACAAAACAATCGATAACATTGACACCGCCACAACCACAACAGCCATCATCAACGGCAACAACAACAACAACAACAACAGCAACAAAATCGGCCAAAAAATCACGTGTATATCTAAAAGCAAAACATACAATGATTAATATAATTGCATTCATGTTTTCAATATTCTTATGACATTTAATAATAATAATAAAATATATCGACAACAACAACTACAGCAACAAACATATCAAATTTGCAAAAAAACATTCGATGATAATTCTCAATACACAATACACACACACATACACACAACACATCGATTTTTTTCTCTTGAAACCAAAAAAAAAATTTTTTTTTCAATCATATAAAAGGACCATATTTTAAAAAATTTCTTTTGTGTGTGTGTTCAGGAGCTTACTCTTTTACAAATACACACACACGACACATACATGCCCGCATGCCCAGCACATATTATAAATCAAATATGATGATGATGATCAAAAAAAAGGAAGAAAAGAATATTCACTGGAAAAAAATACATGAAAGAAATCGGTGAAAATGAATCATTTTTTATCAAGAAAAAAAAATAGCAAATATCGAACCCGTATTAGATGATTTGGTGATATTTTCTTTTCATCATGATGTTTGATGATGATTTTGTTACAGCACAAAAAAACGAATTTCAAAGAAAAAAAAAGACGGCCCAAATGAATAACAAGAACACGAACAATGAAGCAGAATCTACAAAAGAAAAGTGAAGAAAAGAAAATGAATACAGAATGGAATGGAATTCTTGGTAAAAATATCATACCATATTATCGATGGTAGAAAATGTTAGAATTCGTGAATAATGTTAAACATCCACGAACGACGATGACAACATAATATATAAAAATGAAATGGGAACATTAAGATTTACTGTTGTTGTTAAAGAGATACTTGCTGCTTAAACTACTAAATAATACTATAGATCATTTGTAGTGATTGTCATCATCATTGTCGTCAGAAATTTTTCTTTTTCTTCTTCTTCTTTATTTTCGGCGGTTTATTTTTATTTTTTCGATTCTGTTCATTTATTTTCCTTTATCATTGTCGATATCTTCAATTGTTGTTGTTGTTGTTCTTGTTGTCATCGGTTTATATACATGTCCATCTTGAATTATTCATTCATTTGTTGTTGTTGTATGTTTCCGTTGTATTTTTTTTTTTTGTTATTTCATTCTCGGCAATGATGATGACCCTGTGGTTTAGTGGACTATAGTTATGGCTGGCTTTGGTTATCATCATCATCATTATTATTATTGTGTTCATATATTACATATTGTTATTGTTGTTGTTGTTGTTGTTATTATTAGCGTCAATTTAAATGGAAAAACCATTTATTATGATGATGATGATGATCATCATCATCATTTTGATACAATAATATAAAGGCCATGTTTCTTTTTTTTCTTGTTGCCGCTTGTTGTTTTGGCAATGACCATTTGATGATGATGATGATGGTTTTATCAAACCAAACTGATTATATCGATCAACCAAATGAAATGATATAAAAAAATACTGATATTTTATAATAAAAGAAATTGTTATTGTTAAAATTTGTTTTTTTTTCTTCTTCTTCTCAATCTTTCACTTACCATTATTTTCTGTCTTTTTTCTCTCTCTTTGTATTTACCATTATCAATAATGATGATTGTTGTTGTTGTTGTTGTTGTTATATTTTTTTTCTTGTTCATCAATTTTTTTTTTTGATTTTTCATCATAAATCGATTATCAATGATTGATTATAAAATAATTTAAATGAAAAATAATAAATCAATGAATGTTGTTGAGATAATAATTGCCCAAAAAAAAGAATCAAATCAAATCAAAACAATCAAAAACAAAAAACAAACAAAAAATTCGAATATTGTTCGAGTATACATTCATAAATGACGTATGTGATTTTTTCTCTTTAATTTTTTTTTTTGTTGCGCATTTTGAAGCAAAGAAAATCAGTGTATGTGCGATTATTATATGTATTCTGGAACGTATACGAGTCAAACGCGTTTACACAATTCGTTTTCGATTTTTCTGTATATTTGCGTGTAAGCGATTGCATAATAATAATTTTTAATCTTTGTGGTTAAACAAAAAGATTTGTCGAGAGAGAGATATTTCAACTTTTTTTTTGGTATTGTATCGATATAATTCATATATATGATACCTGATATTATATTCAGGAAATGCCATTGCCATAATGAAATTTTTTTACATTACGCCTGTGATTTTCGAACTAATCATCATTATGAATCATTTTTTGCCAAAAAAACCAAATTTTGTTATCAACCAAATTGAATCATCATCATTTAATGATGTTATTAATAATACTACTACTACTAATGTGATATCGAACCAGATGACAAATTTATCGTGGTCATTTTTCGAAAAATTTATTCATCAATTATCATTGGCATATAATGAAACTTGCCACCATTGGTATGATGATAATGATCGATTATTATCGTTGACGGCCACTATCAATATTGAAAAATCATCATATATTGATATGATACCTCATTTACAATTTGCAATTAAAAATGATACAAATTTTACATTTGATGATAATTATCTACTACTTAATCGATTTATTGATTCAATTAATTTCGAAATTTCAAAACGTCCATTGGAACTTTATACAATGTTTCAACCATTATTATTCATAATTATATTGATTATATCGATATTCTACAAATCTTCTTTCATTGCACATAATCTTTATTACTTGGCATTCGAATCGATGGGTATAATAATTTATTTTCCTTTTTTTTTATTTATTAACTAACCAGAATAATAATTTGATTTTTTTTGTTGTTGTTGTTGCTGATTTTAGTTATCATACTTACCGATGGCCATGATTCTTCAATGTTTGCTTCTTATTACGAATCATTCATTATGTTTTTCATTTTTTGTCTTTCAATCTACATCGCTATTATTGGTTTTTCTTTTTTTAAACAAAAATCTTACAAAATCTGTACCGTTAAAATTGATGATATAATCGATAGTAGTAGTGATATGATCAGCATCGAATCATCATTATATAATCATGATAATGATTATTCGATCTCAACCGAAATGGATGCTGATGGTGAATCTGATCTCGAAATTATGGATAATCAATCACATATGGAAATGGAACACATTTTCGATGAACAGCTATTAATGCGATCAACACCAATACGAGAACTGTTTATCAATCATCGACATCTATTTCCGCCATTATTTGTTCATAATGAATATTATCATCCAATATCAAGTGATTGTTGTTCATCAATATCATCCACAACGAATCTTAATACAACAATTGATTCAAAACAAACAAATGAATCAATCATAAATCGAATTCATTCATCTAATATAGTACGAAAAATGCCATTTAAATCATTAATGGAACAATCATCAAATACACAATCGTTAATTAAAACGGATGTTTCAACCGATCATGATGATGATAATAATATTAATTCGTTTATAATCGTTGATAGTGATGGCGAAATTGATTGAAAAACAAAACAAACAAACACATACAACACAGATATTTTTGATATTTTTATATATAATCATATAACACAACATTCTCTCTCCTTTTATTCATCATTCAGTATTTCACATGGCTACTTTGTTATTTTGATTCAAACTTTGTTTTTTTTTTTAATTATATAATAATTTCAACAGTTTCTTTTTTTTTGGACATCAATAAAACAAAACAAATACAAATTTTCCTTTTTATGACATATAAAGGTAGACAACAATTTTTCTGTTTTGAAAGGAATCATTAAAAAAAAATTACAGGCTGGAAGTATAATAACCGGGGATGATATATAGGGATCCATCATCATCATTATTATCGATGGCCATGACCAAAATCTACACATAGAAATTCAATTCAATGCAATATTAAGTACCATGGTAAGAAATTGTTCATAGGAAATTTTAATCCAACCATCCATATCGGTATCAAATTGACGAAAAGCATTGGTCAAACTTTGTAGCTGTACACAAAGTTGAATAAAATCATCGAATGTAACGTGACCTGTTTATAAAAAAAATATAAGAAAAACAAATGAAATGAATAAAAAATTTTTAGCCAAAAAATTCATGCAGAAAAAGGGTAAAACATGTATAGCATAGAGGAGGATATACAGAATCATCGAATGGTCATAACAAGCAAGTATATGAAAAAAATGACGAAAAAAAGCTTAGAAATTATACAAATGGGGGATTGCTACTGGATTAGTTTCAAGTGGTGGGAAAAAAAAGATGACTGAACAATATATTGCTGGGTATGTGATGATTTTCTAATTCATTTTTCAGGGGGTTTTTTTTTGTTTACATAAACGAAGTTCAAAAGTTAGTCATTGGCCACTATTATATATTACATATTAGAGACGTTGTTTCGATGAGAAAAAAAAATGTTCCAAACAAAACAAAACAATAATTTCATTGGGAATGAAGGTGAATGAAAAGAGAGAAAAGAAAAAAAAGCATTTTAAAAATTTTATCATTCATTTATGATTGTTTGATCAATTTAGAGTGATCGATGCTTACCTTTACCTTCACGATCATAACGTTTCATTAGAATTTGTAGAAAACTATCGGTAAAACGATAGCCAAATGTTGTCAATGCTTGTCGTAATTCGGATGGATCAATATTGCCAGAATTATCACGATCAAATGATCGAAAACAGTTAAGCCAATCGGTTACATAACGCCATAGATGAGAAAATTCTTCGAAATTAATTGAACCAGTTTTATCTTTATCAAACATTGCAATCATCAATCGAACCTGAGATAGAACCATTATTGGAATGAATATTTCAAAGGTCAAAAAAAATCAATCAAATTTATTTACGGTTTCAGGATTGAATGGTTTCCATGTTCCATTGCTTAATGCACCTTGTAATTCATTAGCTGATATTTGACCACTTCTATCTTTATCAACTTTATCAAATACGGAACGTAACCATTCTTGGTTAGGCATCTGATGGGCGTTGGCAGCAGTGTTTGTCATTTTCAATTAAAAATTTGTTTGATTCAAAAACAAAAAAAAAATGAAACGTAAAGAAAAAAAATTAATTCAAGTTCAAGCTGTTAGATTGATCGATTGTTGTAATTATAATTTACAAACAACCAGTGATGATGATGATTCACAAACAACAAAAACGTTTATCGCCAAGGCCAATAGACAAAAAAAACGATGCGAAAAGAACGAAAAAAGAAGAAAAAATTCTCAACTCGAACATCAACAACATCGCCGTTCATAGACAACGTTACGGAATATTTTTAAAATTTTCAATTTAAAGATCCAAATGTGAAAATTTTTCAATAAAAAATAAGAATATTCTATTGAATTAGAATTCATGAACAGTTAGAATATTTATTCATTTCAGCAAAATGACATGTTGACACACACACACACCTACATTGTTCTATTAATAGTACGCCCACACACACATTTGAATTGAGATATTCTTTTTGAGAATATTAAAAGAAAAAAAAATTCTTATTCAAAACAAAACTTACATATGGTTGATTCTGTGGATACGATGGATAATGTGGAAGGTTATATTGATTAAATTGTTGCTGTTGTTGTTGTTGTTGATATTGATTATTATAAGAAAAAAAAATTCTTATTCAAAACAAAACTTACATATGGTTGATTCTGTGGATACGATGGATAATGTGGAAGGTTATATTGATTAAATTGTTGCTGTTGTTGTTGTTGTTGTTGTGGATATTGATTATTATAATATGGATTATTATTATAATGATGACGATTATTATTGTTCCAAGACATTTTCGTTGTTGTTGTTGTTGTTTGGATTTCGATAAAAAAAAATGAAATAATGAAGAAATAAATTCGTTTGATCGATAATATTGTTGTTGTTGTTGTTGGGTAAAAATCAAAGAAAAAAGAAGAAAAATCAAGTTCAAACCATAAACAACAGCAGCAGCGATGATTTGGCAAAAAAAAACAAACAAATAAAAAACAAGAACAGTTGATCGAGCAATAAAAATGGATAAAAATGGAATGTATATGGTAAACAGCAACCAATGATGATTGTTTTCTCTTTTTTTTTCTAGAAAAAAATTTTTTTCATTTATAAAAATAACAAAAAAAATGGGCGTTTTATAATGATTTTATCATCGATCGATCGATATATATGTTGATGATGTTGATGATGATGATTACATCACGGTTTTCAATGATGATAATATGAGTCATCATCAGTGGTTTTTTTTGTCCAAAAAAAAAAACAAAAAAAAAATTTCAATTCTTTGTATATAAGACCAATGGATGGCGCATCTGATATATACCACAATATTTTAAGAATTCAAACAACCAATTCATTAATCAATCGTTGATGAAGACACCGACCATGGGTAACCATCATTGATCGAAAAAGATTGGTTTACCTGCGCGAATTGCAAAAGTTATTCATGAGAATTTTTTTTCTTCTTGTTGTTGTTGTATTAATTAACTGTGTGTATGTGTGGATGATTTGTGAACAAAAATATATTCGATATATAAATCTGATCAACAACAACAACAACAACAAAAATAACGGAATGGATGACAGATTCGAATGAATTATTATTATGATGATCATTATCATCAAGAAATTGAAAAAAAACCATGTTGAAATCAAATCAAAAGATGTGGATAGATTGAGAAAAAACAAAATTCTAAAGAAAGTTTTTGTTTTTGTGTGTGTGTGTGAAATTTATTCAATTTTTTTTCTATTAGTAATCTGTTTAGTAATACATTGGAGATTTTTTTTTTATAGGAATTTTACTTTCTCATTAAAATTAATTAAAAATTCAATTGATTGATTTATTGATATGTACCATTCCATTTAGCAATAGCACCATTGAATGGTTTAGGTTCCTGTTCACGAATGTATGCAGCAATTTTGGGCATCGATTCAAAACGTTTAATGAAATTTTGTAGATTTTCAAATGGTTCCAAAATTTCCGATGTCAACACTTTATATTTGACCAATAATTCATAGAGACAGAAATCTACATAGCTTAGATTTGTACCGCCGACGAATGGAAGATCGCCAATAAATTTTGACATTAATTCCAATTGATTTGGTAATGTACGAAGATATTCTGGTTTCAATTTTTCACAATTTGGATCATATGAAACACGTGCCATGGCAATGACCATATCGACTGTTTGTTGTTCACAAAGTGATATCCGTATACGGTCTTCTTCAGTTTCACCATCAAGATTATGACGACGTGCCAAATGCCGTAAAATGGCCAATGTTTGGGTCAATTTAATATCACCATCAATATAATATGGTAGATTTGGAAAATCTAAACCAAGTTGAAATTTTTCATTCAACCAATCGGATCGATCAAATGTTGGTGGTTGTCCATAATGATAACGTTTATCGATGAAATCAACACCAACATATGATAATAACATACGAATTGGCTGTGCTAGACCACGAATATCCCAATAACCAACTACTGGTTTTGATGGTTCCATTTTATCTTATCAAAAAAATCTTTAATACTTAATGATTACAAACGAATCCGTCAATGGATAATCATAGAAAAATGACAAAAAAAATAAATAAAACCAAGATAAAAGTGAACAAAAAAAAAGCGAACCAAACAATAAAAAAAAAATTGTTAAAGTCACACACACAGTGGAAGCATAGAAAAAGGCGCGTAAGAGGGTTGTAGTTGATGAATAAAAAATTCCATTTATCATTTCATTATACTACTACAATTTTCATTCACCACTACCATTTCACACACAAACATGAACAAAAAAAAAACAAATTCATAATTCTATTCCACTTCCTCATAAATTTTTTCAAAGAATAATAATAATTTTCAAAATAAAAAATAACAAAAGAATTTATTTTCGAATAAAATAGTAGCGGTATATATAATGAGACATTTTATTAAAAAAAAAAAATTGTAGTAGCATAGTTATTTGTATAACACACTGGTTGCAATGCAACAATAACAACAATAACAACAACAACAACAACAACAGTAGCAGCAGCAACAGCAACAAAAAAACTCGCATCAATTGAAAGAACAAACGAATAAAATCTGTTGTCATTCTGTCCATCCATCGAATGGAATCGAATCTAAAGCATCGAATAAAAAAATATGTATCCATGTTTTTGTCTTGCTATCTTTTTTTCTCTGTGTTTATTATTATTAAATTTCAATATTTTTATTTGATTTTCAATTGAAAAATTCTTAATGAAACAACAACATTTCAAGACACAATGATACACGTATATTTTATAATGAATTGTTAATCAATGTGTTGTATTGAATCGATCGCTATTGCATCGATATTCATTCATTTATTCATTCATTTTAAAATTGTAGTGGTTGATGATTAGTGATTGGTTTTTTTTCCTACATTTTGTCAGTTAATCACAAATGAAGAATTCCACAATTCAATTGATTGGATTCATCATCATCATTCACCATTGGTCAACAAACATATACATGTGACGCATATATTCAATTCATTTATTATATTATATTATTGATGAAAGAAAAACTGGATAATAAAAGAGAAAAAATTCAGAAGCAAAACAAGAAAAAAAAGCTTGAAGCAATTAATTAATTCAGAATAATTTTTTATCATCATCATCATCATCATCAAGTATTAAATTGACTATATTGATTTTTTGTTTTTGCGAAACTGACAGTATATATAAATAATAATAATTCAGAAAAGCTAAAAGAGCCAAAAGAAAAACCTGTTAGCTCTTGTTTGTTTGTTTGTTTGTTTGCAATTATCATCATCATCATAATACAGAAATTGCAAATAATAATAATGCGAGCCATATGTATCAGCATTGAATTTGAGAATTGATGGTGTTTGCATGAAGAAATAATGAATGAGCAAAGATCATGTGCCTTTATTTTTTATTTTTTTTTTTTTTTGAATTCCAATTCCAATTACAAATCAAATCAATCATCAATGTTTATAAAATTCTAAAATATTCATCAACCCAGATAAACAAATAATCATTATATCTAAGACATATATACAAAATCGATAAATTGAAATTCAATTTTCAATGTTTAAATCAACATTATTTTCATTTTTTGAATCACCATCATCATTGTCATCATCATCATTCTTTATGATTCAAAAACAAATGTCATGTGAATACAATCGTTATCATCATCATCATAATAGAAAAAGAAAAGTAAAATAAACACACACATATATAAAAAATAAATAATGTTGTCCGCTGATACAAATAACAAATGTATGTTTAGCGTAAAAATTTTTTTTTCATTGATTCATTTTAATAATCTATTTTTTTCCCCTCATTGTTAAAATCCACTTTATAGCATCAGGTCTTTATACATGTCAAACATGTAATTCAATATTCACATGTTTGAATTATTATCAAAAACATCGACAACAACATGCCGAAACGGAAGGTGTAAAGCTATTAACTTGTTCACATTGTACATATGTATCGGATAATGGATTCCATTATAATTGGCATATTATGTCACATGCATCATCACCACCACATCGGTGTGATGTTTGTGCACCTAATAATCAACAATCAACGAATAATGAACAGTTTTTAACATCATCCACATCATCATCATCATCATCAACAACAACGACGACGGCGACGACGATAGCTTCAAATACGACCACGATATTATCATCAACAACATCATCATCATTGACGAATCATCAATTGAATAAAAATTTTACCAATTTTAGTGATTCAAATCATCATATTCATCAAAATAATCATTTATCATATCATCATTTTTCTAATAACGGTTCTTCCATCAATGGTATTGATCAATCATTTATACCGAATCGAATATCCAATACAATCATTTCGAATGATGGAAAATGGTATGATTTGTTTTTCGTTTTTTTTAATTGTTTGTTTGAAAAAAACAGCATTTTATAATGATTTTTTTCCATTTCTAGTCGTTCGATTGCAACTGAAACCGACGATGATCTCATTCTTGAATCACAGCTTTATTCACCGACACCTGTAGATGAATCGCCATGTCCAACATTTTCAATAGTGAAAAATTCATCACCCATTTTGAAAGGAAATAATTTTCCTTTATCTATCAATCGTCATCCTCATGATAATTATGATACTAGACAATTATTTGATTCACATTTACAGCAACAACAACAACAATCTGATGATCAAGATCAAGATGATAATGCTACAATCATCGATGAAAGTGTTGAGGATGTAGAAGAGGAACTGGTTTTAGATAATAGTAATCATTGCGATAATGAGAATGGTGATTATGATGATGAAGAAACTGATGAGGAAACCGATGTTGATGAAGAACCAACTCTGCAGTATCAACAACAACAACAACAAGTGTGTGATATGAATGGTGGAATTTTACATCAAACTCAACAACATCAAGACTATTATGGAATTGATGAAAATGTTGATGACAATCATATCGGCGATGAAGAAGAAGATGATGAGGAAGATGATACTGGTGATGGTAATGAAAATGTTATTCATCAAGAACAATTTCATCTACAACAACAACAAGAATTTGATAATAATCATCAACATTTCGATATACAAAATCATCAATTAATTTCGAACGTACATAGTAATGAGCAACATATGATTGTTACGGCTGCTGACAATGATGACCTTAATAATGAAGACGATGATCATCAGCCTGATCTTATTGGTTTCGATGATGATGAAGACGATGATGATGATGATGACGATGATGATGATGATGATGATGAAGATGATGAAGACGAGAATGATGAGGAAGCGGGAGAAGAAAATGGTGAAAATATAACCAAAAATAATTGTGATATACAAATGCCACAAACTCAAACACAGCAGCGTCAACAGGTTTCTGCTGATATTTATGATTTTAATAGTGATGAAGATTTGGATCAACAACATCCACCACAGCTCAATATTTCGTCTAAATCTTTTAATTTATCATCTTCAAATCAGCATCAACAATTACCAAATTTATCTCATCATCATCAGCATCAATTGCAGCCCGAACGATTTTTAAATCAAGCTCAACCACATCATCTTCAGCACCATCATCAATCCATTGCACAAGGTCTTCCTATACAAATTCCCAATTCGAATGCTAATGGAAATCAGCAACAACAGCCTCAACCTATTCATCACAATTCAAATGCACAATCATCGCATAACCAGACTCATTCAGGTCAATCATTACCTACAGCGGCGTTCACAATAGCTCATCCTAATTTTTTATTTCCAAATGCTGCTGGTGCTGCAGTCACTACTGGTCAATTATTAGCGGCAGGTCCTCATCCACAAACTAATCCAACAATTGCGGCTACAGCTGCAGCAGCGTCAACGAATCCACAAGGTGCTGCTGCAATATTTAATCCTAATGCGACATTTACAACCGCTAATGGTCAGATGGTTCAATTAGTTTCTTTACAGCCATTTGCACATCGAACGGGAAATCCCGGACAAACAGCAACTCCATTTTTACAATCTGCTCAAACGAATGGTGGTACTCAAATCAATAATGGATTACCAGGCCTCTCCAGAGTACCATCATCAGCTCAAAATAAAATCGTGCATTCGCAGCTGCCATCAACAAAGACTTCTAAAAATCAACAAGTTCCATCAGGATTGGGGGTAGCCAAAAAAACGCAGAAATCAATTAAGCCTCATTCATCTTCTTCCGCCTCAAATAACACGAATATCGCAGTGTCAAGGTTTGTTTCTAAAAAGAAGATTTGCATTTATTAACATGATCGATTTTTTCCTTTCACTTCTTAGCCCAAATGGCTCATTATCTCCAACAGAATTAGCGAATACCCTCGGTAGTGCCATCACCAAAATTATTAGCCCCAGTGATTATAAACCGATGAAAGGAAAAGGAAAAGGAAATCGAAAACCAAGAATATCATTCATTTCTGTAGTCAATGGTATAACGCTTGGTTCCGATGGTATTCGTAGAAAATTTCATTGTTCACATTGTGGTAACGGTAAGTCATTTGCCACCAATTATTATTATATTATTTATTCACCTTTGTTTCTGAACATTAGGTAAAAGTTTCAAGACGAAATCACATCTTCAACGTCATATGTTAACACATACAGGAGAGAAGCCATATCAATGTCAGGAATGTGGTTCGAAATTCAATCAATCATCATCATTACGTAATCATATTATTGCTATACATACGAAAAGATTTCCACACACCTGTACGGTTTGTGGTAAAGGTTTTTTAATGCCGGCCGTTCTACAGAAACATCTTTCTGCTACTGGCCATCAATCAGAAATTTGATCAATCATAATCGAATATACTGATGGAAATGATTATATTGATAAAACGAAAATTCAAATCACTAATAACTGCGACAACGAAAAAAAAATGCAATAATCATATTCGAAACCAATTGATGAATTGATTGAAAATAAATATGGCCAAATTACTTTTTATGGTTGCCATATTTAATCCCACCCACCAGCAAGAGTGTTTCAAATGAATACTTATAATAGGTCCAGTTTTTTTTCGAACATCATTGCCAAATATTTTTTTAAAAAAAAGCAACATATTGGACCAAAAAAAAAAAATGGCATACATGCCATACAATTGAATATTTTTTAAATCAAACATTTACAATATTGAAATTTCCATTTTTGTTTTATCAAAAATGAAAATGGTCATTTGTTTTTTATATGAAATCACAATCATTTATCGCATTCTTCCTCTCTCTCTCACTCTCATTTGCTCGCTCTGTAAAATAATTTACATCAACTTTTTTTTTATCGAAAAAAAAACAAATGAGAAACAAGAATCTTGTTCTGGTTCTCATTTTCATATATATCCATATTATTATTATTATTATTGATTTTATCATTTGAACGATGATGAAAAAAAAATCTCAAAGATTTATTCATGACTGAAAATAATTTTTATTATTATTATATTGATGATGAAAGTTTTTAAATAATGATGATAATTCAATAATTCAATTCAATAATAAAATTATTTTTGTACATCAGAAAAAAAAATTTGTTTGTTTGTTTTTTGCTTGCTGGTTTGTTTGTTTGTTTGGTGATGATATCTTGGTTTTTCAGATAGAATTCACATTTTTGAAAACAGAGATACAAAAAAAAAATAATGGAAAACGGTTACTGATGATGGTCATCAATAATTTCAAATGTGATCATGATGATTTTTTTTTGGATGTTTGTTTGTCATATATATAATTTGTATCTTCAATGAATGATTTGGATCTCGAGAAAAAAAAAGTTATAAATAAAATGATGATGATGATGATTGATCAAGAATGATGAACGAATTTTTTTTTCGAAAAAAATGGTGATGATGAGTGTTATGGAAAAATGGTTTTTTTTTGTTCATTTCAAAACATTAAATTGACGTGTATATGTGCGTGTGTATGTGTGTAATTGTCAAAGTTCAAAAAAATTACAAAATTTAAAAAAAAACAACAAATTCAAATTCAGACTTATGAAATGGCAATTAAACTAAAAAAAAAAAAAGTTGTTGGTAGTTGAAAGGAAAATGGTTGAATTACAAAACAAGAAGAATTAGTTAATGACACACACACACACACACAGAGAGAGAAAGAGAAAATGTTTTGTTGGATTCTACATTCTGACAAATTGGTGATTTTCTTGTTGATCCAAATGGCCAATTATCATTGATAAAAAAAAACATTAATTATTGCCAACATTTTAAACATGATTATAAATGGCAATGACAAATTGCAATGAATAATTCTGGATAAAAAATCACCACGTTTATGATGATGAGCTCCTATATAAGCTCATTGCGTGTGCAAAAAAAAAAAATTCAAATCTCTTTTGACAGTTTTCATCACATCAATTGATTCACAAATTTTTGTATTTAGTAAATTTTGGAAAAAAAATGTTTTTATCGAAGAGTTTTTTAGCTGGAAAAAAATTTCTTCTTTCTTTTTTTTTTGATTGATGATCTAAGCGATGAGGAGAAAAAATTGATTTGATTCGATAGGGCAGATTTCGATGAATGTCACACATACACACAAACAAAAAAAACATTTGTAGATTTGTAGACAACAACAACAACAAAAAAAAACTGTACTTTTGGTCTGTGTGTGTGTGGTGTGTGTGTACGTGCAAATATAAAGTTTCAAAAAAAATGATACTAAATTGATTTGAATTCATGCAAAAAATAAAAATAAAAATAATTATGCAACTTTGAATGATAAATTTGATTGCTAATTTCTACAAGTATTTTGGCTATTTAGAAGAAAAAAAATTGACAAATTCAAGTGAGTGTTTGTATATGTTTGTATTTTGATCACTATGGTTTCTGGGTTCAATCACATTTTGTTGTCAATTGATTAGCGGGATTTGATAAATTATTGAAAAAAATTGGGTCGATTTGTTAGTTTCCGTGTTTGTGATGTGTGTGTGCATGTGTTATATGAGTTTTTTTTGCAGTGGATGATTAATTTTCATCTTTTGTTCACATACAACAATTCATTGTGATAAAAGATGGATGTAATCGATATGAAATCAATCACCATCAGTATCTGATTGATCACTTTCTTCAAATTTTGTTAAATTTACATTTTCCAATAGACCTTTCCACATTGCATATTCAAGTACGGCTAAACAACAGAATACATATTGATCGGGCATCTGAATACTATAGGCACGTTGTAGACGAATTTTTTCAACAGTTTTTTTAATATCAATACGATTACGATCATCTAACGTTGTATGCTGATATCAATAGTGATAAATGTGCCTATATAAAGAAAAAAAAATAGAAAATGAGAACAATGAACAAAAAAAATACGAAATAAAATATTTATTGATCGATCGAAAAAATATAGGGGTGATGACAACAACACACACACACAAAAAAAAAGTCATCACACACATATCAATCAATCAAATTCTATCATCAACAAAACAATCGACAAAAACAACAAAAAAAAACATACCAGTTCGACCAATGCCCGCACTACAATGGACAACAATTGGTGGTCCTAAAGGATGGCCTTTCCAATCAATCGTTTTTAGATATTGTTTCTGATAATCTCGAACTTTTTGTCGAAATTCGAGCATTGCAATGGCTGATTGTGGAACACCTGTTGTTTTTATTGATTGATTGAGAGAATTTAAAAAAAAATTAATTTTTTTCCTTTTTATTAAAAAAAAAATAAATAAATAACGAACCAAAATCAGGCCAACTAGTAAATTGCATATGAACAATAGTACGACGTTCATTCGTATCAGTATTGACCAATGTTAGATTGGATATCATCCAATCTTTATCCTGATCAACATGATTATTGATGATAAGAAAATTACCAAATTTCAATGTTGCTTTCTCATCTAATGGCCAATATTGGCCACATTTGGCACGACATCTTTCCATTGTTCGTGTAGTCATTACAATCACAATTGTTTTATTATACCAAATACATCTCCAAAAATCAACAAATGTTTTTGTCAATGGACCTTTTTTTCAGGAAATGATTGGAAAACATATTAATATATGTAAATATTAAAATTGGATTCAATTACCTTGTGTTGAAATGAAAGCTCGTTTCTGTCGATAACCATCAACATAATTGGCATTAATATAATCAGAATTAGGATCATTATCAATCATTGGTAATCGTACACGGCTATGATCATAGCTCAATACATCAACATAACGATTTTTCTGTTGATTAGCTTTATTACGTGCCGTATCAAATGTACCGGTAGGTGGTGTCATTTTTATTTCATTATATTCATCAAACATTCCTTTACGTTTTTTTTGATTAAGATGTTGTAGAAATTCTTCTAATGTAATGCCTTCAATATCATCATCAATTTCTTCATATATTTCTAAAAATGATTCAATTTCATTTGGTTGACCAATCGGTGATGGACCATTATCAACATCAACATTGTTATTATTATTATTATAATTAACATTATTATTATTCATAATAGTCTGTATTGTTGTCATATTATTACAACCATTGATTAATGGTGAAGGAAATGATGTTGTTGTTGTCGTTATATCTGAATTATTATTATTATTACTATTCACAGAATGGTTATCATTGTTTAGAAAATTATTCATAAATGAATGTTTGGCCAATGTTGATGATAATATTGTTGTTGATGATGATGATGATGATGATGATGATGATGAGGATGTTGATGAAAATGTATTATTTTTCATTGTACCAATTGGTGAATTATTCAATGATGATACATTCGATGATGGTGGTGTTGGAAACAATGTTTTATCCGATGGTAATGATGGACATAGATCACCCATATCATTTTTATGTATCTGTAAACAATGTTCTAACCATTGTTGATGATTAATTTGATATGTACCACCGAGATCTATTGGTATTAATTCTGTTGTTATATGTAATGATAATTGTGATAAATTAATCATATGTACACGATCTCTTAATTTATCTCGTATGAAAAATTGTAATATTCGAAACGGTGTTTTAAACCACATTGGTGCCGATAATATTAAAACTTTTTTCAATCTTCCTGGATATGCACCTTTTAATAGATTTAAAATTTTATGACTTAGTTCATAATCAAAATTATTATATTTTGATCCAATCATATTATAAATAAATATGATTCCGGATTTTTGTGCTTGAACATCGTCTAATGCAACATCCAATTGATAGACGACACCTTGTAATGTTGTTTGATGTGTCGTTTCCTGTGGTATATGTTTGCCAGCGGAAAACATTGCAATCATTGAACCAGTCCTATCCGGTTTTGGCTTTAATACATACATAAATACACAGAGAGACACAGAGAGAGAGAGAGAAAACACCAAAATCACAATCAATGACAATAATGAATGACAACGAAATGTGTATATATATTTTCAAAAACGAGGACAGCACATGTGGATAAAAGAAAAAGTGAAATGAAATGAAATTGATTGATAGTTGAATGAATATAAACATTATATCTATATATACTTACAAGTATTGTAAATTTTCCCGTTTCCAATTCATGTTTTAACGGATCCTTTAATGGATCAAATTTTACTAATCCTTCACGAAATCTTATCGTTTCATGTGATTTATATAACATTAATGAACGATCTAGATCAAATTTACGTGCCATTAAAAATTTACATGCTGTACGTGCACGCATTAATGGTTCATTATTCTGTATACGTGATCTATTGACCGCTTGAAGAAAATTATTTAATATCTGAAAAAAATAGTAAACAAAAAAAAAACAAAATAAATTTTCATTTTCATATAAATATTGCACTTTATCAGCTGACTCATGGATTGGCCGAAAATGATAAAATATAAAAAAAAGAAGAAAATTCTTTCGACACACACACACATCATGATAATCATCTATTTTCACTTTCATGCAGTGGTATTCAGGTACAGGTATTACCAAATACCATTATTTATCATTTTTACGGTTCTAATCGACTTTTAAATGATTTGAATGATGAAAAAAAACAATAATCGATAATAACAATAACAAAGCAGTAGGTATAAGTGGTTACAATGTTTATAAAAAAAATCATCATATTTCTTGAATCAAATTTTTCTGATGAAATCTACTAAAGAAACCAGAAAACGTATTGTAAGTGAAAAAACAAAAACTGGTAAAAACAAGATACAACTAGCTATATAATAACTACTCAAAATTGAAACAACTACACTACTGCATACATACAGAGGTAAAGATAATATTGGAAAGAAACCAGAATAGGTATTTTTTGTAAAACAAAAACGACTAAAAATGAATAAATGCAAACCTTTTCTTGTTCCGGTGTAATTATATCAGGTAAAACATCCATGATAATGATGATGGCAAATTATTATATTATTATTATTATTATCAAACAGTGATTATTATTGGCAATAATTCAATTTTTTTTTTTGAATTGGATAAAAAATTCGAAGAAAATGTACTTTTCTTCGTCGTCGTCGTCGTAGTTGTTATCGTTATTGATTGAATGCACTCACTCACTCACTCACATACACAATTTGAATAAATTAAAATTCAACAGAATGGCCAATAAGATTTCCGTTGACAAATCAAAAACAATATATATTGGTTAATGTTGATTGGCTATATAATACAAATGAATATATATGAAATTGACATGTGTAGAAATAATAAGAAAAAAAAGGTAGATCGATATTTAAAAAAAATGATCATTAATTGATTGATTAGAAATTTTTCTTGTCATCATCATTATTATTATGATTGTCGTATATGCTTATTATACAAGTATATGTTGTTTCCATTTTCATTCAGAGTTTTTTTTTTTGTTTTGCTGTTCACCATTAATATCACCATTTCCGTCGTTGTTGTTGTTGTTGTAGTTGTAGTTGTAGAAAAGATTTAATCAATTGATGAATGGCAAAAAATTTCAAATTGAATTGATTTTCAATCATCATTGATCATGCCGGTTTGCCGTATCCTTTGTTGTTGTTGTACTTGTTGTTGGTGATAGAAGCCATAGAATTCTAGAAAAAAATAAAATTAAAGAAAATCAATCAATCAATCATCATATATAATGGATAAAATGTTCACATCTAATCATCATCGATTCAATTATCGATTAGATGATAATAATATTCAAAAAGTGTAAAAAGAAATTTTAGCCAAAAAAAAGAACTACATTATAATTGATCAATGATGGTAAAAGAAAATTTTTTTTCCCATCATTTTTCATCCAAATAATACTGACCACATCAACAACAAAATAACAATCAACAAGTGAAAAAATTAAAATTTTCCAATTTTTTTTTTAAAAACAGGAATACAAAAACGAATTATTATATTATCATCATGTTGCTAAAGCGTGACACACAATGTGCACATTTCAAAATTAAAAAAAAACACATGCCACACATTTTCAAAATATAAAGACATGTAAAGCGTGTGTGTGTGGGTTACATTACAGAACCAACAGCAGCATATTCAATTCAAAAAAATTGAATAAACGTCTTGGATTGATTGTTCAATCAAAATTCATGTAGAAAAATTCGTGTAGGTTGTGTGTGTTTACGTGTGTAAAGGTGTGATTTTTTTTACCATTGTTTTTATAACGAAAAAATTAAAAATAACCACAACAAAGTAAAAAGAATCGACAAAAAAAAAATTTTGCTCACACACACACACGCATCGTAAATTCAAGATTCTAAAACATGAGAAAAAAAAACTATCAAATTCTGGATGTGATTACAACACAAATAAATAATCGAAACGGAAATAGCAGCCGATATTGTTGACGTTTTTCAATATTGAATACCATTATAGCATCAAGTCAATGAATGATTTTACACACACACACACACGTGTTACACAATGCTTTAATCATTTTTTTCATTTCTCACTGATTATATAAATGATGATGATGATGAAAACAGTGATGATTGACATATTGAAAAGATTGGAGAAAAATCCACTTATTAAAAAGAAATTGAAAAGGAAAAAAAATGATAACGATGACAAATTGATGATGATTATTGAAAATCAAGTGTATTTCAGATTCATGAGAAAAATTGAAAGATAATGATGATGATGACAACAATCTAATATATATATGAGTAACGAAAAGGGGAAAAAAACATTCGATGAAAAATTCTAGAGAAAAAATCAGTCATAAACACAAGTAAAGCAGTAATAAGAAAAAAAAAGGAATGAACAATTTACATGGAATTTGTCTTACACAAACAATACAATACAATACAATCATCATGACAGACGAAATGACTAAAGCTAACTCTACCAGATAATAATATAAAATTGAAAGGACAATATAAAGGGGCTACACACCAAAGGATGCAATATATTTCTAAATGAAGACAAAAAAAAAGAAAATCAGGTATTTTAATATAATAGTATATAGTATATATAAAACAACACATACCACAGACACTGGTGTACAATGAAATTCAATGCTCATTGTTGTTGTCGATGATGATGATGGTCATCATCATCTTCATAAATGGAAACCCACCACCACAACAACCACTTTCATCATCATCAACGATGACGATGATTTCATATTTCAATTGAATTTTGACTATTTACGATATTATGATTTGATGAATTGTTTTCTTATTCTTTTAGCTTTGATATAATCGTGGCCTTGATTGATTTAATATATATTACATAAACAGGGGTATATTATAATGATTGCCATTTTAAAATTTAAAAAATGAATGAATGAATGATAAACAGTTAAAAAAAAGAAAAAAAAAGAATGCCTTACCAAAACTACAAAAAATGATAATTATCGATAGTATCGATATATATATGATTCAAATGCAAAGAAAGTGAACATGTGTGTGTGTGATGATTATCACTGTGATTAACAAGAAGGAAAAAAAATAAAATTGAATTTTTTTTTCAAAATTAAATAATAAAAAGAAGAAAAAAAAATTACATAAACATCTGAAATCAATTCCAGTGAAATGAAATGATACAATGTTTTTATTTTTCTACTGATGTTCTTTTTTTTTTGGTTCATGATGATGGCCAAATAACAACGGTTTATATACAAGAGAAAGAGATAAAGAAAACAAGCACTTGTTCAATGAAATTCTTCAAAAAAAAAAAAAAAAAAAATCAAATTCAATCATCATTATCAACAAATGAAGATGATTGAAATTCTCAAGAAAACTTTTTTACATTTGAAGGTTATTGTTTGTATTTGATCTGTATGTGTGTTTGAGTGTGATCATCAATAGATAATCGATAGTAATTCTAGGAAAAATTTATTTATGTTTACTGTATAATATCTTTTCATCATCTTCAATGATAAGTTATGATTTTCATTCAAATATATAAATGATTATTATCATCATCTGATCAAAGTTAACGGATTAGATTTTTCTTTTTTTTCTAAAAAAAAGAAACCAACATCAAGATTAAAAAAATAAAAAAAAATGATCAATTTAATTGGAAATCAAATACAATGACAATCAAGAATTATATGGATCAGAAGACAAGATAATTACATCATCATGTTCATCAAAATATAACTATTCCACATGCAATAATAACCAGGAAAAGTCAGAATCGTTTCAAAAATAAAACATAGACATTTTTCTTGAGAACTTTGAATCATAATGTTGTTTTTTTTTTTTTGGTTCTGTCATTAAACTGATTTTGTTTTTGTTTTTTTGCAATCATTCTAGTCATTAATATTCTGGAAACAAATTTCCAATCTATCATATTAATCAATATAATATATAAATCAGTGTATATGGAATAAAGATCCAAACAAAAAACATCAACAACAACAACAACAACAATGAAACATAGTAGACAGATTACATTGGAAAAAAATGACAATTCATTCTCTCACTCTCTTTAGTCATTTACATTTATTTATTCATAGTTTGAATCAAAAAAAAAATAACAAAATACAACACATTAGACCTCAAGTATTCTGAATTTCAATTCAGATTCAAAGAGATGATGATAGTAGTAGTGGTGGTAATTCTTAAGCATTATATTTTCATTTATACAACAATCCATCATCATCATCATCATCAGGATCCTGATGATTCCAAGGAAATGCAATAAAAATGATTTTAAATGAATGAAAATTTTTTATAGTTTCACTCTGCATATTCATTTTTTTTTGTTTTGTTTTCATTGAGACGAAAACTTGAGAAAAAAAATGTCCATTTCATAGACAAAAAAAACAAACAACAACACATCTAATGTGCTTTTTCCCTAATGAATACCTATACCTACCTATACAGCCCTCCAACAAAATAATAAGAAAAACTGTTAACTGGAATACTGGATTGTAAATCCGTAGAGTAAAAAAGTAAATTTCCAGAGAACTGTTGTTGTTGTTGTTGTTGTTGTCGTTTGGATTTATGAAAGAATCTATCACGCAATATCAAGAATCATAAATATGATGAATCGAAAAATTTTGTCCATAGCAACTCGATATCGAAGTTATTTTTTTCCAACTGAACATTTAAAAAATTGAAAAATAAATTTCATTTTCAACATCAATGTTTTTGTGTTTGCGTGCAGTTAAGTCTACAGACAAACATACACACACACACATTATAATAATGATGATGATGATGAAGGAAATTTAGACATGAAAAAGAAAAATTCATTGGAAATTCAAACAAACCAAGAATCGACAACAATAACAACAACAAAAAGATTATTATAATTTGAAATTCAAACCTAAAAAATTACTTCAAAATAAAATTAAATTTCCATGGAAAAATAATTAATTATAAAAGAATTTTTTTTTACTCAATTCAATTTTTTTTGTTTTCTTTGTATTTTTTTCATATTCAAATTACTGCCATCATCATCATCATCATCATCGAAGAAAGGATCAAAAATTCCTTGAGAATAAAATTCTAAACCAGAATTGCAAAAAAAAAATGAAAGAAAAGAAGATTATATTCATTATGGAAAATTTTAGACAAAATAGCGAATTTTGTCTTTATTATATATTATGATCATATGATTCATTTTCATTTTTTATTTTTTTTCCAATGAAAAATAGAAAAAGATGCTCAACATTGATATCGATATTTGTCGCATAATCCAATAGTATAATGTTACCATATTTTACATGGAATCTCTTCTTCTATCGATCGATTGATATTGTTCATCGTTTCTATAGTTAGTAGTTAAATAAGTAGAAATTATTGAGAAAAAACAAAGTAACAAAAAAAAAAAAAAAAACAATTTCATGTACGCATTTAGTTTCCATTCCTTGTTGAAATGCATACATTTTTGTTTGTACTATTCCTGGAACCAAGAGGTAGCTTTCTCTTTTCTAGATTATGAATTTAATGGAAAATTTTTACTTCATTCAATTCATTGCAATCAAAAGTGTGTGAAATAAAGAGAGAGAGAGAGAGAGAGAGAGAGAGAGAAAACATGTACATTGATAAATAGTTACAAATAAATTAAATTCCGTATATATTATGATGATCATGAATGATATGATATGAAATTCTTCAATTAATGATTTATCTATAAATAGTCTCTTTTCATATCATGATGATTCCAACATAATGATGGTCAGCAATTAGAAATTGGACATTTTGTTACAAACGGAATATACACACACATACACGGAGAGAAAGAAAGAGAGAATATTGGTTATTACATAATTCAGAATCGGGTTTTGATCGAAAATTCCAAAGAATTCATCAATATTTCTATTTTGTTGTCGTTGTTGTTGTTGTTATCATCATTTTAGATTGGCATGACTCTCAAGAAATTATTCTCATAATTCTGTATATATAGATCGAGAAAAAAAACAAAGAATCTATAGGGATATGGAAAAAACCTTTTTCCAAAGAATATTAATTTCACCAATTTTTTTCATGAATAAAAAACAATTTTTCTTATTAATGACGATTATCGAGAATCATCTAATGATGATAATATTATGTAAAAACAACACAATTCTTCATCATTGAATAGAATAAGCATTATGTGTGGCAAGAAATAATCATTGAAACGTTGTCGTCGTCGTCGTCGTCGCCACAATATATGAATAAATATTTTAAAAATATAAAAAAGTCAAATTCTAAAGAAAAATTTACACAGAATTCATTCATTCATGAATGATGATAATATATACATGTTTTATGATTGATAATAATAATGGATGGACTTACCATTAGGCTGTATATAAACTGGATGATTCAATCAGGAAGAAAAAACCACAACAACAAGAAAATGCACAAGAAACAATCGATTTCTTCGTCTTATTTGTTGTTTACTTTAAATTTTTTTTTTCTTATTATTATTACTACACTTGGAAAAAAGAACGTTTTCATTTCTTTTGTTTCATTTCATTACACAAAATGATGATGATGATGATGATCACTATTTCGGGCGTTGTTATTTATCATTTTGTTTTTTTTCTTTTGTTTTTAGCTTATGAATTGGATTCACAAAAACAAAAAAAAAATTGAACGTAAAAAAAACTGATGATTTGTAATGATTTTTTTTCTTTGTATTTTTTTTTCTTCGAGAAAATAATAATATTCCAATGATCCACAAATATATTCTTCCACTTCTTCTTCGGGAATGCTCAATACAAACAAACACAAACACACATACACCCACAAAACAAAATACACGGAAATCTAGAATTCTCGAATAGCTCGAAATGGACACACCAAACACACAGATACACATACACACACAAAAAGATAAATAGAAAAACAACACGACGACTTCGAATGAATGATTTCGGCAAAAAAAAAAAAAAAAAAAAAAGAAGCAGCAGCAGCAACAACACAACACAAACCTGATTTATTCATTTTTTTTTGTTTCTAATCTAGTGGTAGTGGCAGTTGTTATGGTAGTAGTAGTAGTAGTAGTCAACGTATATGTGAAAAGATTCAATATTTTTTTTTTTTAGAATTTCCTGATTATAAATTCTTTTATCTTTATATATATATATACTGCTACTACTGGAATTATTGGATATGCCACTTCCCCACCATTATCACACACACACCTTTTTTTGTCATGTGTATTTTTTATTATTATTATGGTGGTGGTATTTGATTTCAAATACTATTTTTAGAAGAAAAAAAAAATTTTTTTTTTGTTTCCTATTTAAATTCATTTCATTTCATTATCGTTCGAAATCTAATCTTGATTTAATGATATATGTGGTAAAAATTAATTAATCAAGATTAAAAATAAAAGATTCGATTTCATTTCATTTTTCAAAAAAAAAAAAAAAAAAAAACAACAAAATCAACAGAAAAGACACAAAAATTATTAATGCATGTAAGACGACGACAACGTAAACGTAAACAATCATCAAAACATCATGATGAGCCAAAATTTTTTGATCCAGAACGTGCATCATATCTACAAGAATTATATGATGAATTCAAGACAACAAAATGTCAAGATGCACGTCGACAAACATTGGCCAATTTGGCAAATTTTGCATATAATCCTGAAAATTATGGCCATCTAATTTCATCAATGTCAATACATTGTTCATTTTTACAATCAATCAATTCAGCTGATGATTTTATTGCCATCATATCGATAAAAGGATTATGTAATATGGCCATGCATCCAATGGTGGCTGAATTGATTGGAAAAAATGAATCATTAATGAAAATATTATCATGTATTGAATGTAGAAAACATTTAATCGATTTTATCATCAATGGATTACTTTTATTAATAATCGTCATCAAAGAAATGAATCAACCAATCGGTAATGGATATACAATTATGATTTGGAATTTATTTTTAACAACAAAAACATTTTTTGTTTTCATTTTTTTCAGATGAACAGATACGAATTCGATTGAAAACAATGATGACAACAATAAATAATGAAATTGATGATGTTCGTGTTCGAAATTATTGTCATTTGTTGTTAATGGATAATGTTGATGATAATAAATTATGCTAAACGTGGTTTTTTCAAATTAATCACTTTGGATGCAACAATAGCTTTAAATGTGGATAATGTACGTTCACGACTAGATTTAAAATCAATTATAGGTGCTGGATAATTATTTGGGCGAAGATTTGGTTGTTTAAACATATCTTGATGATGTTTCGTTTGGTTGGAAAATCAACAAGTTCTGGTAACCATTCACGTACATAGATACCTTGTGGATCAAATTTTTCACCCTGTAACATTGGATTAAATATACGAAAATATGGTACACTATCCGTACCACAGCCGGCAACCCATTGCCAACTGAATGGATTAACAGCTGGATCAGCATCAACAAGACAATCATAGAACCATTCTTCACCATGTTGCCATGGTATTAAAAGATTTTTAACCAAAAATGATGCAACCAACATACGAAGACGATTATGCATCCAACCGGTGGCCCAAAGATTACGCATAGCAGCATCAATAACCGGATAGCCAGTATTACCAGTTTTCCATGCTTTTAAATGATCATCATTAAATTCGGGCCAAAAATTACGATATTTTGGATTTAGTGGTATTTTCGTTAAATCCGGATGATTTCTATAAACATGATAAGCAAATTCACGCCATCCAAGTTCTGCACAGTAACGTTCATTTGATTTTTTAATATTCAATTGATCATACATTTGTCTGACACTAATTTCACCAAAACGTAAATGTGGTGATAATTTTGATGTACCATCTTCGCAGAAAAAATCTCTTTTATAATCATAATCAGACAATTTTGTTTTCACAAACAATTTAAATCGTTGCTGTGCTGCTTTTTCACCAATTTTCCAATATGGTGTCATTTTATTCCACCAATTAGTATCACCGGTCATCATTGGTAATTCATTATATTCATCAAATTCAATATCAACATGATGATTTTTTCTATTCCATTCAGGATTCGATAATGGTTTTACGGGCGAACAATTGGCACGAATAAATTTCCAAAATGGTGTAAATATTTTAAATTCTTTTGTCATATCTTGTGGTTCGAATATCAAATTAGCCATAAATGATTCATGAATATTAGCCATATCATCTGGTAATTCAAAATCCAATCCATTCGAATAGATTGTTTCAATTTCAATACGATCATTCAGATATTCAAACATTGTTTGAATGTTGGCTGAATCCGATAGATGAAGTAATGTTATCGCCGATTCATTAAGCTGTTGACGAAATAATCGTAAACTTTCACATAGCCACCATTTTGATGCTGAACCTAAACGTTTTTCCATAACATGGACAATGATTATCGGTTTTTGTCGTCGTGATGCATTATATAATGCTGGATTATCAAATTCACGTAGATCTTTTTGTAGTAATACTAAAGTGGCCATTTGTTTTTTTTTTGTTTTCGTTGATACAATATTGATTTCTAATTTTTTTGTTTTCCAAATCAAAATTCGAAATTCATGCCGAATGTTTGTGAATATATTATTTTTAAAACAATAACAATCGCAACGGTGGCGCCAACCAGTGTCGATTACTCGCAGTTATAAATTTCGAATTTTTTTTTGTTGTTGAAATCAATCAAATCTTACAAAAAGGTCAATGAATTGTATTGGTGATTGTAAAGCTAGTCTCGAATTTTTATTTTATTTTTGTTCGTATTTTTTTTTTATTTAGAAAACCAAGATCAATAATTTGATAAATGGTTGGCCATCATAAACATCAACGAAATCATTATTCACCGGATCTTGAATCCGGTAGTGTTAGTGGTGGTGGTGGTGGTGATGGTTATTCAAATTTAGATTCATCAGGTTTTACTGATTCATTTTCACGTGTTTCTATACGTAATGCATTTATTCGTAAAGTTTATGGAATATTGGCAATGCAATTTGCATTCACTACATTGGTTATACTGTTGATTAGATACAAGTGAGTATTATTCAAAGAATATGATCAAAGTCATTGATTTTTTTGTTTGTTTTCCATTATTGTAGCAAAGATTTCAATGAATATTTTAGTGGTCCAAAAGGAAATATAATCTATATTGCTTCATTGTAAGATCAATGTCAATTTTTGTGATTTTTTTTTTAAACTTTTGATTTACACACACACACACACAGGGTCGGTTATTTAGTCATCTATTTTATATTAATGTGTTGTGAATCATGTCGTCGTACGGTACCAAATAATTATGTTCTACTCACGATATTTGTAAGTTTTCGATTGATTGTTTTTTTTTGTAAAATTTTAATCATTGTTTTTTCATTTTACCATTCATCCAGACATTTTTCATGAGCATAACACTGGGTTGTGTTTGTTTACAATATGATTCAGATACGGTAATGTATGCAGCCGGTTTAACATTTATCGTTTGTTTATTGGTTTCAATATTCAGCGCTACTACATCGGTAATTACATTGTTATCGTCGTATAATAATAATTCTTAATAATGATGAATATTTTTATTTTCGCATCATCATTAGTTTGACTTTACAAAATGGTCATGGATCATGTTTATAGTTTTAATCATATTCTTTGTAGCTGGTATTGCCATGATGTTCATACAGAATCGTACTACACAAATTATTTATGCCGCTATTGGTGTTGTGATTTTTACCATTGTAATTATCTATTGCCGATTACAATATCATAATTCAATTGAATCTGAATTTTTTTTTCTGATTTTAACAGTATCTAGCAATCGATACACAAGCAATTATGGGTGGACGTGAAATAGAAATATCACCAGAAGAATATATTATGGCCGTCATTCAACTTTATATTAATATTGTCAATCTATTTATTTTGATATTAAGATTGATTTCGCTATCACGAAATTAATAGTATTTTGATGGTGTTGTTCAAATTAAAATCCGTAATAAAAAAAAAAAATTTCTTACGTCCTTTATGAACATGCCACGCGCGGTTGTATGGCAAAGAAACAAAAAAAAAAAATCAATGTTTACGTTGCGCTCGCCCGAATTTTTTTTTATTATGAATTCGACAAAGTAAAACAAAAACTACGACTACGACTACGACTACGACGACGACGATAATTGACGAAATATTCATTCATCATCATCATGCATGTGATTTTTATGTCTTATGAATGATAAAAAAAACCCGTAATAATAATTATATCGTTCAAATAAATAAAAAAAAACAAGCAAATTGATGCCACAGTTGTGCTGATCGTGGTAGTTGTGGTAGTAGAAGTGAATCCAATGATATATATTTATGATGTTCATGAACTCCTCTTATATTGATGATTGAAAGGAAAAAAAAAGAAGATCATTTTTCATTATCATTCGGGTATATATCTTATATATAAAACGAAGCAATCAAACAACGACAACAACAACAACAAAAAAACCGTATAACCCGTAGGTGTTTCGATGACGATGCTCCAAGTTTTTGTCATGATTATGATGATGATGACGATGATGTCTATATTTTGTCTTCTCCACTCCTCCTTTTTGATCATGATTTGATTTTTAATTTTTTTCTTTTTCTTGTTTTATCATCATCATCATCATCCAATTGGTATGTCACATCATCATCATCAACACTACGCATCGTTCTTCATCGTTTGTTGTCCTTTGTAAAGAAAGAAAGAAAAAAAAACTTAAGAATCCTTTTTTTCCTTCAAATGAAAAATTGATGAGAAAAATTATTTGAAAACAAGAGAAAAAAAAATCCATTTTAGACATTGAAATTTAAATTTAAAAAAAATTGTTTTCATCATCATCATCATCGCCATCAGCATCATCATCGTCATTATTATTTATCCACCAATTCTGAATAAGAATTTCAGGTATTTGATTCATTTGTTTTGGTTTCTGGTTTTTTTTTGGTCCTAAACTAACCTATAAGAATTTATGACGAAATCTATCTACGTTCTATTTGATGATTTATATGTGATTATTTTTTATTTTGTCCAGTTTTTTTTTCTCTTCTTACATTTGACATTTTCTTTCTTTATTTCTCGTTTCATTCTGTGTTTGTGTGTGTGTGGATGTTTTTTTTTTGCTACTTTAATAACAACAACATCGATGACGTCTTTTGTTTCTAAATTCATTTTTTCTTATTTTTTTTCCTTCTAGATTCTGTGGATTTACAAAAAAAAATTTAACGCCCACCGGAAAGTTTAATTTTTTTTCCGTCTTCACGATATATATATAAAATGTCCACATCAAATTCATCATCAGCAATGACTAGTCAAGCGAATGTTAGTACTATTCGTACATTGGCATTAGAATTTAAAAGGTATGTGTGGGTGTGTGTGTGTGTGTTTTCCAAATTCTGGTTTTATTTTTCATTTTTCATTTTAATTTTTTTTCCACTGGTTTCAGTTTACAAGAAGAACCAGTAGAAGGATTTCGTGTTAAATTATTAAATGAAGATAATCTTTTCGAATGGGAAGTGGCCATATTTGGACCACCTGATACACTTTATCAAGGTGGTTATTTTAAAGTAAGTCTATGATTGAATGAATGAATCCAATGAGGAAAATTTTTTTTTGTGTTGTTGTTTTTTGTTATTGTTGTTGATTGAGAAGAAAAAAAAAGACAGATGTTAATGAAATGAATGTGTAAAGACCTTGATCTAGTTTAGTTTTTGCAATTGAAGTGTGTAATATTTATTTATTTATTTTTTTCGGTTGCTCTGTCTCTCTCTCCGTATAGACATTGACCTTGTTTTTTTTGATTTATTTAAAAATGAAATTTTAAAATTTTTTTTTTCTAGGCCCGTGTTGCATTTCCACCGGATTATCCATATAATCCACCATCATTGAAATTTTTAACCAAAGTATGGCATCCTAATGTATATGAAGTAAGTTTTTTTATTATTATTATTATTTTCCTGATTCATATTTTCATTTCAATAATAATATTGATGATGATGATGATGATGATATAGAATGGTGATCTCTGCATTTCGATATTACATCCACCGGTTGATGATCCACAAAGTGGTGAATTACCATGTGAACGATGGAATCCAACACAGAATGTTAGGTATGAATTGTTAATTAATTTGATGAGTTTGATTTGTTAATTCTATCTATTTATTCATTAAACACAAACAAACATGGTAGAACAATATTGTTAAGTGTAATATCATTGTTAAATGAACCAAATACATCATCGCCAGCTAATGTTGATGCATCGGTTATGTATCGTAAATGGAAAGATTCAAAAGGAAAAGATAAAGAATATGAAAATATTATCAAGTAAGTACATGGTTTATTTTCATTTTGTCTATGATGATGACTAATTGTCTATTTTTTTTTAATAGAAAACAAGTTGCAGCAAGTAAATTGGAAGCAGAAAAAGATGATGTTATTGTGCCTACAACATTGGAAGAATATTGTATTAAACATAAACATAGGCCAGATTTAGATATGGATATAGCCGATTATTATGTTGATGAAGATTATGATGATGATGATGATGATGATTATGATGTTGATGATGATAATGATGAAGAATATTGTGATGAAGAAAAAGATGATGATGATAGTGGTAATGGTGAATCATAAAAAACAAAAACAAAAAAAATTTTGTCTCCAGAAAAATCAGAAACATTTTAGACATGTAAACAAATCAGCTGATGATGATGAAAATTCTTTCTCAATAATGTAAATTATTCTTTTTTTCTCTCTCACACACACAACCACACTCTTTTTCTCATTCGATAAAATTTTTAATCGATCATTCACATTTAATCAATCAATCAAACAAACAAACACAGTGACAAATGAGAATTCGCCTTGCTACTCATCATGATCATCATCGAAACTTATTGGATTGATCTATATATATTTTGTGCTGCATGTAAAAATGCAAAAAAAAAAAAAAATTTTGTCAATTCATTCATCAATTGATTGATTGATTTTTTGCCATCTACTAAAACTCATTTCATCATCATCATCATCATCCATAATCTACGTGATAAATAAATTTTAGGACACACACACTTACACACACACCACTAATTGTTTTAACTCATTCGATTTTTCTTTTTATTCAACAAAACGACAAAAAAAAGAAGAAATCTGACACATAAGGCACGAATACCGAAAAAAAAATGACCACCACTACTACCACCACCACCATCATCAAAACAATCACTTATCTACCGAATTTTAATCAATTTTCATTTAGCTTGAATTTTTTTGTTTTTTTTCTGACAAATTGACATTGTAATTCAAACACACAACACAGACACACACGCTAAAAAACAAGATGGAAAAAAAATTTTTTTCCCATACGAATACGATGATTTTGTATTATTACGAATTATGATAATCTCACACCACACACACATATGATACACTTTTATTGATTTGAAGAAAATAAAAATTTGACATTTTTTTCCAAAAAGAAAATCATTCTAAGAATGTTTTGTTTTTTATTTTTTTATTTGATAAATCTTAAAAATCAATTATTCATTTTTTCAATGATCTAGATTTCCGTTTCCGTTTATTACTTAAACTGCCACTACTACTTTTTTTGCTTCTATTATGATGATGACGACAATGATGATGATGACCACCACTACTGCCACCACCACCACCACAAGATTTATTCGAACGATTTGATTTTTTCAATGTTTTAATTGTCGATCTACTACTATTATTATTACTACTTAGAGCTTTTGATGAACCTAATGAAAACAATGTTTTCATCGATGATGATGATGATAATGATAATGATGATTTACGTGAACGACGACTAAATGATGATGATGATCTTGAACGGCCACCACAACAAACGTAAAAAAATACACCGAATAATATTGATATCATAATACAAAGGCCAGTAATAAAATCGAATAAACCCATTTTGTGTTGAAACAAAAAAAAAAATTCGACAATGTTTTTGAAAATTGGAATTTTTGATATATATCGATTTTAATAATAAATGAAAATCAATCGATTGTTTAGCTATTTGATTGAATGAAAAGAATTTTTTTTTTGCTCAATCATTTAATCATTTGTTTAACAATTTTGACCTGAATTATTATTGATTGGTGATGATGATGATCGATGAATATGCAGAACAGAATGCATATCATTTCGAATCTGAATTTTGCCTTGAATCAATTGATCCTAGTCATTCAAAAATCAATGGCTTTATCGATGAAAATATTCAAAATCATTTCATTTGCAATTGTGTCGTTGTGTGTGGAAAAATATTTTTAAATCAATCAATCAATCAACCAATCAACCAACCAACCAACCAAAAAAAAAGAAAAAAAATCATGATACAATTTCATCAACCATTATTGGTACGATTGATCAATACACCAAGAAATAAATATGTTGTATACATGTTTTTACATGTGCCAAGACATTGGCTAAGTATTTGTTATCAAATTTTCATGATGATGTTGATTACTGTATGTATACTGGTCACAATGTTTATGCAAATTGGTAAGTTTTATTGTTTGTTTTTTAATAAAATTTTTAAAAATTTAAAAAAAAAATTCATCTACCCATTCATAGATGTCGGTAGTCAAACTGAATATATTGTACTTTTCTGGTTGGATCTTTCCTGTTTGATCATATTTTGTTCAGAATTCATATTGAATGTATGGTCATCTACTGTATTGCCACAATATTCTGGTCCATATGGAATATATTGGATGTTAATAAATCCATTATATATGATGGATATGGCTGTTATCGGTGTGACGATTGCCGTTGTTGCAATGGATTGTGTTTGGCTACCATTGGCAGCTGGTTTACGTGGTTTTCGTATGATTTGGTTTCTACAGAATCGTTCTGTTATGATTCGATTATTATGGAAAGCAATTTGGTCAGAAAGATTTCAACTAATGGTATCCATTTATTATTGTGCTGTTTGGGTATTTTCATTCGGTTTTCTTATGTATTTCATTGAACAACCATTTAATTCATATTTTAATACTGTCGCTAATTCAGTATGGTGGGCAGTGGTTACATTTACAACCGTTGGTTATGGTAATGCTGCTCCAAGTAAGTTTTTTTTTGATGTCTTATTTCTTCAATTTATTGATTGATTAATTATCATTTGATTGATAGTAACGACTGCCGGTAAAATTGTCACTGCATTTGCCATGATACTTGGTGTTTGGTTATTCGGTCTACCGGCCGGTATTGTTGGTGCAGCATTAGCATTAAAATGTGAAGAAGAATGTAGTACAGCTGGAACATTACGACAGAATTTTGGCGCTGCAATGGTACAAAATGCATGGAAAGTATATCGTATACGTAAAGAAGAAGATCGCCGCCAAGAAGATGATCCACCATTATTGGTTCGTGTATCATCATTTGATCATTCATTACAATTTATTAATCAACCAAATGCACCGCCTGTTGATATGCGTGAATATTTCAATCCAATTGCCGTTAAATTTGTATTCCTATTGAAACATGCTTATTATAAACGAAAATTTATCACTAGTGAAGAGATAAATGATTCGAAAAATTTTTATGCAACATATATGCAAACAAGTTGGCAACAGACAAATATGTTGTTGAATTTACATTCAAAAATTGATCATTTATGGGATTCAATGACTGAAGCTCGTCGACAGATTGATATAATTCAACAACAACAACAACCACGACAGCGAAGAAGTTTACCCGATGACCAAGACAATGGTGGTGGTGATGATGGTGGCGATGATCATGATAATGGTGGTGATGATGATAATGATCAATCGCCTCCGGATGGTGGTAATAATCAACCAGTTACAACCACCAATGATGATGATGATGATGGTGTAATAACAAGTAGAAGATCCAGTGAAACAACAGTAAAAAGTGGCAATACCGATGATAAATTCGATGGTAAAAATAGTCCATTTGTTTTATTGAAAAAACATCGAATTCCATTGCATAGATTATTACGACGACAAATTCATTGTTGGAATTGTCTTTATCGTCAACATTTAAAACAACAACATAATCATCATCGTCATAGTCATAAAAGTCCAGAACCAAATGAACAACAAACAGAAACAATGCCACAATTATTAGTGGATCTTTCAACACCACGATCATCACAACATGATCTTTTATTATGAAATGTGATTCTATATTAGTATTCTATATTCATTTATAACAATCAATGTTTTCAATCATGACCAATAACATGGGCCCAATCAAGAAAATACAACATACACCATAATACATTCAACATGATTGACATAATCATAAGATTATATTTCAATGATTTTCTCATCATAAAATCCATCATACCAATAGCACAGCCTAAAGTTGTACCGGCCACTAATGCCCAAACGGTAGCAATGTTTACTAAGGACAAAAAAAAAGAATTTCAAATTAAAAATTATTAACAATTATTTTTTTTACTTACATAAACCCATTAATGGATGATAAACATATCTTAACAGTTCATCGGTTGCCTGTTCCGGTATTGGTCCTTGATATATACCATTTATACGATATACATGATAACCAGCATACCAAGCGACCATTGTTATGGCAATATAAATGGCACAGAATAACCAATGAAGTCGTTTGTCCATCATAAATAGTATATATTGACGTGTGATTGTAAAATGATCAATATTTGATACAAAATTTGAAATGAAAATTTCATTTCAACATTGTAAAAACTGATGATCCAGATGAAATGTATGAGGAAAATCGTTCGAAATCTATATATATTGATTATATAGGAATCATCATTTTTTTTCCTGGTCCTTTACATTGCTGATTTTTTTTTGATTTTTTCCTTGAATTTTTTTTTTCTTGCTGTTTGTTGAATATTGAACAATTGAACAAAATGAACAATTTCGATTTTGATTTGATTAAAACGAAAAAAATTGAGAATGTAGAATTTAAAAGTACACAAATCAAGCATTAAATTCATATTTGACGATTAAATTGATTTGTTTGATTGATTGAAAGCAAGGGGATAGAAAATGGAAAAAATAAACAAACCAAGAATGAATAACAAAAGAAAAAACATTATCGTTCATCATCATCATCATAATCATCATCATCAGAAGCGTGATGATAAATCTAAAAAAGATTATTTTCGATTAATTGTAAGTTTTTATCATCATCAATAATCAATAATATTAATCACCCACATATGATGATCATTGATTCATTGAAATTTGACAATTATTATAGATTAATTTTATACTTGATGAAGATAAATTTCGTTCGAAATTATTGAATTTATCAATACCAAAAATATCCGTTGGTTATGAACAGGCATTTCCGAAACGTTCGAAATTCGAACGTTTTGAATATATTGGTTCTGGTTCTTATGCACAAGTTTATAGGCATAAAATAATGGATCCAAGTGTTGCTGCCAAAGTCGTCGATGGTATTGGTGGTGTGGTTTCCAATAATCATCATCATCATCATGATGGTACACAATCATCATCATCATCATCATCGATATGTGAAGATAATATCATTAAATTTATTGAAGTTTTCAGTGAAGGAATTATTAAAAATTTGTTTGGCGTTAAATCATCTAGTTCAGTATCAAATTATAAACATGCTTATAATGAATTTCGTATATCGATTAGCCTATCATATCTGAATATTGGTGTTCGATATAGAAAACTTGGCTATCAATGTCCATTATTTCCAATTGTTCATGGTTGTTATGTAATCAATCAATCAATGATGCCGGATTATTTTGAAATTCCAGCAAAAAAAACGGATAAAAAAACAAAATGTGTTTTTAAATTTGATTATCGAAAATTAATGGAACCACCATTGGATGGTGGTAAAGCAAAAAAAGATGCCAATGAAGATGATGATGATGATAATGTTAATGATAATGACGACGATGGTGATGAAAATGATGATGATGATGATGATGGCAATACAATGAATAATTGTCAAAGTAAACAACCATTATCAGTTGTAAAAAAACGTATTGCACCTGAAGTAGCAGCAATACGAATGGAAGATTGTGGCCAATCATTATATGATCAAATGGAAAATTATCAACCATTAGAAATTCTATCGGTGACCAAACAATTGTTATTGGGTTTCATGATTGCTGAAAAAGTATTTGAATTTGAACATCGTGATCTTCATTTGGGCAATATACTTGTGAAACAATCACCATACGAACAATTGACATATGTTTATGATGATCAATTCATACAGATGCCATCCAATAATCTATTGGTCAAAGTGATTGATACAACATTTTCACGTCTAAAAATCAGTAAGAATTCAATTCAATGTGTATTATTAAATAATTGAATCATTTTACATACATTTTGTTGTTATTATTTTTTCAAAATAGAAAATCGAATCCATTATCGTGATTTATCGCATTTATTTGATCCAAAAGATTTTGAATATTGTGCCGGTCCAAATAATCAATTAGCACATCAAAATGAAACATATAAAGCAATGGCATCAGAAGTACAAACTGATTGGTTAGGTTTTTATCCACGTACCAATATGTTTTGGTTAATCTATATAATTAGAAAATTTGGCCGTATAATGCGTAAACAATATCAACAACGACAATATACAAGTGATTGGTATCAGGTACGATCCATATTAAAATGTTATATACATTCATTATTTAAAATGAATGATTTGAAAACATTTTATCGTAAAATAATGATACGGCCACAATTTAATCTAATAGTACCGATTCGAATAATGACAATGAATGATTCAAATTCGAATCATCATCATCATCATAATTATAGTTGGTGGTGTAGTGGAAGTTCATCATTATCACGTTGTCATACTATTTCAACAACATCAACTATTGTTGGTAATGTTGTTAAAGAATCGAATGTTAATGTTCGTGAACACAATAATGATAATGATGAAATGATTGATGATCGAAAAAAAAGACAAAAATCACAATCAACATCATCACCGACAATTAGTTGTCATCAACATGGTCATATTCATTATCATCATGATAATAATCTACAATCAACAAAATCTATTCAACAAGAATATGTTTCCGATTCTACTTCAAATTTACAACAACGACAAAAATAAAATGCAGAATTGAAATGTTTTTATTATCAATCAATCAAAATCATAACATAATAATACATATATAATAGTGTGGGTGGTAGAGGAAAGGGTGGGTGTAAAATGCAGATAAAAATAAGAAAAGAAAATCGGCTAACCTAATCGAATATTTCAAGGTTTTTTTTCATCATTTTTTTTTTGTTTTTCAAAAATCTAAAATTTGATTAAACTATCAAAGTAGAGTATTATTATGATCATCGATATTATTTGAATCAAGTAATGCATCTTTATCATCAATTATTTTACCACCATTTCCATCATCATCATCGTCATCATTTGTACCAACAATTGCACCGCCACCATTATCAACATTATCAAACATCATCATCATTGATTTATCATTATTATTATTATTAGTATCAGCTGGAGGATTATCATCAAATTTTTCTGCCGATTTTGGTTGTCTTTGATGATCATTGTTATCATCAAATGAACCAACATTATTTTTAATCAATTTTATAACTGGATCAATTTTTGGCTTTTGAATTTGTTCATTTGAATGATGATGTATTTGATCAGAATTTTGTTGTTGTTCTGGTGGTGGTTGTTGCTGTTTATGTATCGTTTCTGGAATAGCAGCAACAGCTTGTGATTGTGCTTCAACAACAATACCAGGTGCTGGAATATTATTTTCATTATTATTATCATCATTATTATTATTATTATTATTATTATTCGAACCCATTGAAGATGATGGCAATGATGATAATTTTGGTGGTAATGGAATCGGATTGTTATTATTATCATTATTCAATGATGATGGTGGTGAATGTATCACATTTGTTAATTGAGATCGTTCCAGTTGTTGTTGTTGTTGTTGTTGAGCTTTTAAAATTGATTCATCAGCATTTTTAATAGATGATGATGATGATTGAATATGTTGTTTAGATGATTGTGAATCTAAACGTGATTTTACATCCATATAATCAGATTTTAATTTTTTATTTTCATCAATCAAAATTTGATTTTTTTCACGTAATCCACTGATAATGGTTTCTTTTGTTTCCATTTTGTTACGTAAATCATTCACAGTATGTTCAAAATCATTATTGGTTTTTTTCATCGTTATCAACATTTCTGATTGTTCATCAAAACGTTTCTGTAGATCTAATAATTCTTTTTCTTTTTTCTGCAGATTTACTTTAGCTTCACTGAAATTTTCTTCACGTAATTCTAATTGTTTACTGATGAATGATTCATTTGCTTCTAATGAATCTTTTTTCTGTATCAATCGTCGTAGCTGATCTTCAAGATCATTATATTGAATACCAAGTCGCCAATAACTGATACCCAATACACAAATACCAACACATAATGTTGCAACAAGAAATGGTGGACTACGGCCACCAAATGGACGCATATGACCACGAGCTGCCGATGATAATCCCATAATTTTTTTTTAATGAAATTTTTGGAACAAAATATGATTTGTATTGAAAATTTTTATGCCATCCACAAACGATAATATTAGTGATTAAAATAAAAACAAATTCAACACTTTGAATACAACTTTGTCATCATCATATATAAGAAAAAATTTTCTTTTTTTATCCAAACTAAATAGAAAACAAAAATGAGGACAAATTTTCTGCCACAAAAACAAAAAAAAAATCTTCAAAGGGTCATTCACTGAAAACATACAGCGGTATCTCGCTATATATATATCCTCGTTATGATGATGATTAAGTATATGCATAGTGAATCTTTGGATCTTTGAATCATTGAAATCCTGTAAATAACGGTTTCGTCCTTTATTGACGGTTTCATGTTTAGTGGTGTTTTTGGTTTGTTTTGTTTTGTTTTGGTGAGAAAAAAAAAGTTTTTATTTATTTCGTTTTTTGTTGATGATCGAATCGTTGAATTTTTTACATTTAAAACAACAATTTCAATCTGAACATAAATCATCATCATTGAAAGATTTTTTTTTTACAACGAAAAATTGTAACTAGATGATCAACAACAACAACAACAACAACAACATTATTTTTTGATGTTACAAAAATCGAATCATCATCATCATCAAATGTGTTATGATAATGAATCATTTTGAAAATAATAACAATAATAATTTACCGGAAAAACCGGGTGAAGTAATATTACGGAAATTATTTCATGAATTTACCATATTAACTGGTAAAAAAATCGATACAATACTTACGTCTGAATCGTTGGAAAAACCATTGGCCAAATGGTTACAACGTGGTGAAGATCCAATATTTGATCAATTGTTGACGGCATTCGGTACGGCAGCCGAACATTGTTTGCCATCACAATTACGTTTATTATTTGAATGGTATCAACGACAAATCGATGCAACAGATGTGTTTGCTGAAGAAAATCAACGAATAATCAAAACAAATCAAGAGGCACAATTTTCATCAAAATCTGGATCATTAACCAAATCAAACATACAATCATTGGATAATTCGGATATTGAAATCTATTATTTGTTAGAGAAACGTGATCTTGCCGTTGAATTTATATTTTGTTTAGTATTGATTGAAGTTCTTAAACAATTACCATTACATCCTGGTTATGATGATCTAACTAATCATATTGAAAAACTTGCATTCAAACATTTTAAATTTCGTGAAGATGCACAATCGAATCCAAATCTGGTCAATATCAACATGATTGCCGATCTTTATGCCGAAGTTATTGGCGTGTTGGCACATTCTCGATTTCAATCTGTACGTAAATGTTTTATGAATGAATTTAATGAATTACGTTCACGTGATCCTGGCCCTATTACAACACATTCCATAATATCATTGTTGATGGGAATGAAATTTTTTCGTATAAAAATGGTACCAATTGAAGAATTCGAAGCATCATTTCAATTTATGCATGAATGTGCACAATATTTTCAAGAAGTCAAAGATAAAGATATTAAACATGCATTGGCCGGTCTTTTTGTTGAAATTCTTGTGCCGGTTGCAGCGACCGTTAAAAACGAAGTAAATGTTCCATGTTTAAAGAATTTTGTTGAACTACTATATTCACCATGTTTGGATCTTTGTACAAAGAAAAAACATTGTCTTGCATTGTTTCCATTGGTCACCTGTTTATTGTGTGTTAGTCAGAAAGCATTTTTCCTTACAAATTGGCATTATTTTTTGGCAATGTGTCTTGGTCATCTAAAAAATCGTGATCCAAAAATGTCACGTGTTGCATTGGAATCACTTTATCGTTTATTATGGGTTTATATGATACGTATTAAATGTGAATCAAATACAGCAACACAAACACGTCTACATTCAATTGTTAATTCATTGTTCCCGAAAGGATCAAAAGGTGTCGTTCCAAGAGATACACCGTTGAATATTTTTGTCAAAATCATACAATTTATTGCACAGGAAAGATTAGATTTTGCAATGAAAGAAATAGTATTCGATCTATTATCTGTTGGTCGATCAATCAAAATGGTATTGACACCCGAACGAATGAGTATTGGTTTACGGTCATTTTTAGTGGTTGCCGATAGTTTACAACAAAAAGATGGTGAACCACCTATGCCACGAACATTGGGCGTACTACCTTCTGGTAATACATTACGTGTGAAGAAAACTTTTCTAAATAAAATGCTTACCGATGAAATGGCTAAAAATATCGGTATGAGTCATTATTATCCATATGTAAGAAAAACATTAAGTGATATATTACGAGCATTGGATCAACAATTTGGTCGTCCATTAATGATGACATCAATACAGAATGTAAAAGAACCAGATGATATGATTAGTGGTGAACGTAAACCAAAAATTGATCTATTTCGTACATGTGTTGCAGCCATACCACGTTTAATACCGGATGGTATTTCAAAATCTGATTTAATCGATCTATTGGCAAGATTAACCATAAATATTGATGAAGAAATGAATGTTCTTGCATTTCAAGCATTACAGAATTTAGTGGTTGATTTTGCCGATTGGCGTGAAGATGTCATTGAAGGATTTATAAATTTTATTCTTCATGAAATACAAGATTCAAATCAAGATTTATTAATGAATTCATTACGAATGTTGTTGCAATTGTTAACATCATGGAAAAATACTGTTCAACAACAACAACAACAACAACAGCAGCAGCATCAACAAACGAATCCAGTACTATTGAACAATATACCGGAAATAATTGGTTCATCATCGAAATCATCGATTCATCAAAATTTACAAGCTAAAATGGATCAAAATGCAAACGTATTATATAATGTAGAAGGATTAGCATTGGTAATGTTATGTCATTATCGACAGCCAAATCGTCGTTTAGCAAGCTATATATTGAAAGAAGTACGTTTCATATCGAATCTATTATTACATGGTAATAATAATAATAATAATAAAAATTATGATGAACCTGTTGCAACAATAATCGATGTTACATGTCCAATGATAATTGAAAATTGTTTTCCATACATTAGTTCAAGTGAACGTCAATCAATTATTGCAATGTCATATCAAATTGATTTACAATGGTTAGCTGAACGTACAAATAATTCATGGATTTCTGATCGTGTAAATAATGAAAATAATAATAATCAACAACAACAACAACAATTGAATCAAAAATCTACAGTAACAAATTTATCAAATACCGTTGTCAGTGGTACTGGTGTTAATCATCAACAAATGATTATTGATTCAACAGCAACAACAACAGTGACATCGACAACAACATCGATGAATAATAGTGGTGGTGGTAATAATAATCTACAATCCGGTACAATTAAATCTATTCATCATTCATCGCAAACAGAGAATACAATATTGGATCAATCGTCGATAACAGCGGCATCAACAACAACAGCAACAACAACGACAACATTAACATCGATGACCAATACAGTGAATTATGATGATGATCTTAAATTGAATGCATGGAATATATGTTTAATGTCATTAATGGCTGAAGTTATAAAACATTGTCCAAATGCTGTTGCAGCTGCATGGCCAATTGTTAGGCAACGATCAAATACCCTATTTCAGAATATTGATCCAAATCCGGTGAATGATAATCGTGCATCATCAATATTGCGTACAACATCGAATCTGAAACGATCAATTTCATCATATGAAAGAAATTTTTATCTTGAATTATGGAAATCTTATCTGATGTTTGCCTGTAGTATTGCACCATCATCAATAGCTGTATCATCATATTTATCGAATGTTAATAATGATAATTGTGCATCACCGGATTCATTATCATCAGAAAAATTATCATCATCAATTGAAGGTAGTCGTTCACCGATAATGAATCGTGGTAGTAGTGCACAGAATCTTTTTAAACAAACTATTCCATTGTTACGTGCCGAACAATTTGATCTAAGAAATGCTGTCATATTGGGTCTTTCACAAATCAATCCATATGCATTGCCAGATTTATTGGAAGAATTGATGCCTTATTTTCGTGAAGCAATAGATAAAAAACAGGAAAATCTACGACGCCGTAAACGACGTGAAATGTTACGTATACAGATTGGTCGTTTATTTAAATTTATTTCTGAAAGAAAAATATTTGCTCAATGTCCTATTGGTTTATCATTAACATTGATTGAATATATTGATGGTTTACGATCATATTTTGAAAGTGAAACAGATAAAGAATGTAATACAAATGATATAAAAGAATCATTCTGTCATTTTATTTGTAATTTAATCAAAAGTTTTCCAATTGAAACACGTGAATCAAAATTATCACGTGAATTACGTTCAAATCTTTTTAATTTATTTGCTACTTGGAGTGGTAAATATGGTAATATGTTATTGATAAACAATCATCATAATCATCATCATCATCATAGTCCACATCGTCATCATCATCATCATCATTATCATTATAATCAACAAAAAAATAATGATACACAATTATTATTGGATTTTAGTTTCATTAATGAATTGGAATTTTTATCCATACGTTCAATGGCTACTGTATTGACGGCTGGACCTATGATGTTTGATTCAACGAAAAATTATCTATTTGATAATACAAATCTTTATCAATGGCTATTGAATCTATTGAATGCAACGGAAAAACGTATCAATGATATTGGTCTCGAAACATTGATTTTATTATTGGAAAATAATAATGAAGCTGGTCCATTACTTGAATGGTTAATTGAATGTTGTTATACAAAGCCATCGAAAATTGCTGATAGCTGTTTCATTGCTTTAGCGACAATATTTTCCATACGTGAATATCCATGTGATCGTTATATTGCAATTATTATTGTAACCATGATCAATGTTGCCTGTCCAAGAATTGAAATACAACAATTAGCATTACAATTATTGCAAATATTGGATAATAGATTTTTTTTCAATTCATCAAATAATTTTCGTGATTATAATAGTCGATTATTACAAGAACAGCCTAAAAAAACATCATTATCACCATCACAACAACAACAACAACAACAGCAGCAGCAACAACAAGATGTGATGATGGATCAAATCAATGTGCAACAACCAATGATTACAGATGATCATAATCGTTCTGGAACAAGTATAAAAGGTTTTGAACCATTATTAATTGATCTTTATTGTTATTCAATGTTTACAATATCAAAAAGAATGGCCATTCTACATCCACAGCTGACAATGATTGTATTTAGTGAAATAACATATCGTATTCAAACTGCATTGCCAAATGTTTGCCATAATCTATTACAATTTCTAATACCATGGTTATATAATATGCAATTAGTTGGATACAACATGTCAGCCAAATATTGCACAACAGAATCCGGATTATTCATATTCACATGATGATGATGATCATCATCATTATCAACAGAATTATTATCGCTATGGTTGGGGATCAATTGAATCAACACAAATGATATTGAATAATCTTCTTTATATAACGGTAAAATTTGGTGATAATTATCCAGAAGAATTGGAAAAAATTTGGGCATCATTATGTCAGAATCGACCGGCAAACCTAAAGATTATATTTCGTTATCTATTCATTTTGACTGGTCTATCACCAAATGAATTATTACCATATGCAAAACGTATTGCCATTTATTTAGCACGTGCACAACCAGAACGTGTAATCGATGAATTAATGGCCGATTTACAGGCTGTTGAATTATTAAGTTTCAATGCTGAACGTACCGAAGCGTTTCCATATTTTCGTATTGTTCATCGAAAATGTTCAGCCACACATCTTGATGATAATGATTATTGTAATAATAATAATAATAATCATGGTAATGGTAATAATCATCATAATTTTAATTATGCAATTCATCGTCGTACAACAATTGGTGGTACAACATCGGTTACTAATGATAGTCGTGATACATCGTCTAGTGCATTAATTACCGAAATAGGAACATTACATACAAAAAGACATAGTAAAGATTTTCATACAAAATCCTATGATCATGATACATTAAATATGAATGGTGCAGCGACCGCCACTACCACCACCAACAACACCATCACCACCACCACCACTGCCACCACCATAACGAATAAATCAATAGATCAATATAGAAATTTTGATAGCCTAAATGGTAGTTCATCATCTGATGAATATAATGGTTCAATTGAATTACCAAATGATGATTCATTACCAATATCTGATCGTTATATAATGAAACCATCAACACCACAGCCAAGACCATTACCAATGCCTGAATATGGTGGTTATTATGCACCATTAAAAGAATTATTAAGTGGTAAAGATTGTACAAATAATAATAATAATCTTGGTTTACCTGGTCAACAACAACAAGCGATCGGTTTTCATCGATGTTTTCTTGCATTAATGTTGATGAGTGATGTTATTACACAGGATATCCATGTTGATTGGACACCACATATACCGCTTATGTTGCATATAATATTTCTTGGCATGGATCATAGTAAACCGATTGTATATGAACATTGTAAACAATTATTATTGAATCTATTGGTTGCTTGCTGTAAACATGAAGATAATCTTACTGTGGCAAGAATTCTGCTAAAAAATCGTATACAACAACAGAATTTTGGTCTTTCCATACAGAATAATATTTTATTGAATTTTCAATCCAATAATGTTAATGATCAATCAAATAATAATAATAATCATACAGCAGGTGGTGGTGGTGAACGAAAGAATCCAAGTGAATTGGATTTGGATAAAATTTTTACAAAAAGTAGTGAAAATCTTGTGTCAACAACAGCAGCAGCAGCAGCTGCAGCAACGACAACAACAACGGTGACCATTTCTGATTCTGTTCATTTGAATGATATTCAATTGAAAATTGATAAAGATGATTCTGATAATGTTGATGATGATCAAATGGCCTTCAACGACGACGATGATGATGATGAAGAGGATGAAGAAAATGAAGAAAAATCGACCAATCGAAATGATGAAAATGTGGATTCGAAACAAAATGATAATCGTCCACAACGATTTTCATTAGATCTTTATATAAAAACATTAATCGATTTTATATCATCAAAACGTGGTGGTCCATTATGGAATAATGAAGATATTACGGCTAAAGTTTGGTCAATTCGATCAGCTGAACAATTGTCAACATTTGTTGAACATGTTCTTTGTGTATTCAAAGAATCATTGCCATTTGCTAAAATTGAAAATCGTTGGGCTGATATCGGTTTATGGCAAGCATTACAATGTTCATCAAGACATTATGCTGGACGTTCATTACAAATATTTCGTGCATTGAAAATTCCAATTAATCGTTCAATGTTATCGGATATTTTATCACGATTAGTAGAAACTGTTTCTGAACAAGGTGAAGATATGCAAGGCTATGTAACAGAATTGATGTTGACATTAGAATCAGCATTGGATACATTGGATCTGAAACCACGTTCTATATTGGAATTGATAAATCAATATTTTCATTTTGATACTGATTCAAAAACTGATGTCGCTGCTGACAATTCAGAGCAGCCGCAACAACCACAACAAGATAAAACTAATGAACAATTGGAAGAAAAACAAGATTTTCAAATCGATATTGATCAACAACTACAACAACAACAACAACAACAAATGGTTAATCGCCTTTATCCAGCTGAAAGTTCAGCAACATTAGTGGCCGGAACAAATACAATAAGACCATCACGTGCAATGGCTAAACATTTGATGAAAGTTCCTGCTCGTAGTAATACTTCATATTCAATGTCATTTCCAACAAGACGATTCAATTTTCTTGATGAACATCGGCCACGTTTCTGTACAACAAAAGATGTTGATTCATTCTATAATGATAATCGTAATTCCAAAGGAAATTCATTGGCCAATGTATCGTTGGGTCGTTCACAATCAGCACAATCATTGAAGAATCCACCCGAAGAAGAAGATGATGATAATCAATCATATTCATTGGATGATAAGAATTCAATGTTGGCACAATTTTTCTGCATTGGTGTCATTATATTGGAAACTGATTATGAACATGAATTTTTATTGGCCATTCGATTATTGGATAAATGTTTGCAAAAAATGTCATTAGATGATCCTGAATGTAGAGAGAAAATTGAAAAAATTTTCGTCCACATTAAATGGCCAAATTTTTCCGGTGTTCATCAATTATTATTGAAAGGTTTAGCATCGAATTTGTGTTATGAACCAACAATCAATTTATTGCATAAATTAACACCATATCTAAAGATATCGGTTATTGATCCAAAAAAATCTGAAACAGCATTTCCATTTCATGTTATGGCCATGTTACCATATCTGTTACATAATTATGATGATCCAAATGTACTTTGTATACAGGCGGCTGTTAGTTTTGCTGCATGGTGTAATGAACATTCGAATATTAATCTGGAAAATTTGGCCACCGTTATGACGTTGTATAGTAAACATTGTTTTAGTAAAGAAAATTCACAATGGACAAAATGTGTAGTGAAATATCTATATGATGCATATCCCGGATCATTTGTAATGATTATATCGTTTTTGGTTGAGGTAAGAAAAATGATAATTTTTTTTGGCCATTTTTAACTTTGGATTTTTTTGTTTTTGTTTTTATTTGTTAAAAATAAAAATAGGTTGCCGAAAAAGGACCAGCCGTATTCTTAAATCATATATTATCGATTTTACATTTTATGCTTAACTATATCGATCTGAATAGTAGTAGCCGATCGATAAATGATGATCTAATGCGTGTGGCCACTAAATATATTGAAGGACCACAATGGAAAGAAGCATTGAAAATATTAAAATTGGCTGTTACACGTTCATCAACATTGGCTGCACCATCATATTCATCGAATTCAACATATGCATCATCTATTATATCTAGTATTGTGTCTTGTGGTTCATATTCGGATGGTATGAGTATGACATCAAGTACATTTAGTGAAAGTGAATTTGGTAGTATTGGTAGTAGTATTAAACGTGAATTACCTGGTCGTACAATGGATTTTACCTTTGATATTAGTCAAACACCTATTGTTGGTGCTAAATTCATTGCCAAAAGACAAGCAATGACAGAAATGGCCGCTAATCATAATACTAGTAAAGATTTTGGTACCGATTCTGCAATCAGTAGTATTGCTACATCTATTGATAATAATAATGGTGGTGGTGGTGGTAGTAGTAGTGGTGTTAGTAATTCGATTGGTGATCGTAATGAAAAAAGTGATTTTATTCTACATAAATTATTCGAAGTTCGTGATAATTTTCCCATCGATAATAATGATAATGAATCAATACCAAGTAATGAAAATTCCACTACAAATGCCGATACAATTGGTGGCCATAATGTAAATGTGGATAATAATTCTACATTGAAACGAAGTAGTCTAGTAGCTACACAGACTAGAATCCGTGAACGTTTAGTCAACCTGTTTAATCGTTGTGGTAAACGAATTGTTGGCCTACCAAAATCACCATCGGTCATTTTTAGCCAAAATAGTGATGTTGGTATGGATAATCATAAATCATCTATGGCTTCATCAACAGAAGATATGTCAGCAACAAATAATGATGTATCCGGTGATAGTAAACATGATGATACGGCACATGGTGAATTTGCTTATTTCAAAGAATTTGATTTCCTAGAATATGAACTTGAAAGTCAAGAAGGTGAAAGTTTAGATAATTTCAATTGGGGTGTACGACGAAAATCGTTATCGAATCTTGATAACGATGATATTTCATCAAATAAAACGAATAAAATGAATGATGAAATAACCAATGTTACATTTGAACCATCCACATCATCGATGATGATGATGATGAATTCATATTCACCACGATTATCTAAAAATGATGTCGACGAATGTTCATCGGATGATGAAGTGGAAAGTGTATCACCATTATATGATCTTTCATCACATCATAATCAGATTCCTGTATTTAATGAAAATTCTTCAACACATTCAAGACCAGCTAGTCTTATATCGCATGGATCATCACATAGTTTGGTATCGGAACCAGAATTATCATTAATGAATACTGTTTCATCATCGATTGCAGCGGCTAATCATCAGCCAATAATATTGCTGTCGAATCCAGAAGCCGAAGAACAATGTTCAAAATATTTTATGCAAATAATCAATGATCATTCTGGTCGTATGATGGCACAGGCTAATTGTTTGATTGTGAAAATTTTAAAAAATACATTCAAACGTGTCATATATTTAACACGTGAATCATGTGAATTACTTACACAGAATGTTAATAATCATATGGATAATAATAATCAACAACAACAACAACAATATGGTTCAATTGCTAATCGTTTTATGGATCTATTGGATATAATTTCAATGCAAAATGATTTTCCATTCATCCATATGAATGAACGATTATTCACAATGATTGATAATTTATTAAAAGAACAACAATTTGTCATTATGGGTTTACATGCACATTGGGAAACATTTAATGAGAAAAAAGATCAACTTTTTGGCTGTATTTTGGAATGTAAAAATTTTAAAATGAACAACAACAACAATACAGAATCATCATCATCATCATTGGATTCAACATTAATTTCGAAATTATGTCAACATTTATATCGAATGCATTTTCAGCTATATTTATTATATGAATGTTATTTAAAATTTATCGATTCAATCAAATCAATACACAATTATCCAATGGTTATTAATCATTCAAATGAAATTGGTGAATTGAAAAAAAATTTAATTAAATATATTGGTGATGACCATCACACTACCACTAGCACCACTGATCAACAATATTCATTCTCATCGATTGTATCATCAATGACAACCATAAGTAAAGAAAATGAAGCTGAACTACGTGATTTAATACAAACAAAACAATATTCAAGTGCTATACAATTTGTAAAGATTTTAAAAAATATGATGATGATTTCATCAGGTATGGGTAAGTTCAATTTTCAAAACAAACAAAAAAATTAATTTATTTTTCCTGTTTTTCTATCGAATAGATTCGATCAAAGAAGATTTAATTGAAACATTGTTGAATATTTATTGTCGATCAATATTACCATCATCATCATCATCATCGAATGATAATTATGTTGTTGATGGAGCCAGTAATGAAAATGAATCCTCATCATCATCATCATCAGCAGCAGCATCAATACATCAATCGCAATCATATTTGATTATTATTGAACCAGAATATAATTTAGGCGATATTATTCGTCAATTAATGGATACTAGTTTTGTGATTTATAATAATTGTCCAAATTGATTGATTTGGTTAAAAAAAAAAAATTTTTTTTTCATGTTTTAAAAAAAAAATAAAATAAAATCCAATGTGATATCCAATTTTCTATTTGTTATTGGTTTTTTTTCTGATTGCAATAATAAAAATTAATGAATTGACGAGGAAAAAAATGATTTAAAAATCGATTGACGTATTACTACACTACATGAAAAATAAATTTTTTTTTTTTTTTTTTTTTTTGGTTGACAGGAAAAATAATTTCCCATTTCTATGCTTAAAATTATCATCATCATCAGATTTAGAAAGTTGAAACAAAACTTGCTTCTGAATGGATATTTAGACACATAGTGTGTAATGTATAAATATAAAAGTCAGTTTCAAGTTTTCAGTTACTTGTTTGGGGTAAAATTCATTGATTGGTTGGTTGTTGTTCTCTGTGTGTGTGTGTGTGTGTCCAAAGTGAATAAATCAACACCAACAAACAAAAAATCGATGACCACAATGAATGAATCAACAATTGAAATGATTGTGTGGAAAACACGACAAACATATTGTACTGATCGTACGAAAAATGTTCAATTTCGTATTAAACAATTGAAACAATTACGAAAATGTTTAACAGAAAATTATGACCAATTTATGGACGCTTTATTGGCCGATTTGGATAAGGTATTGTGATCATAATGAATAATGATGATGATGATGTAATATTCTAATTAATTTTGACCAAAAAAAAAAACTAATAGTCCAAACCAGAAGCAACAATTTCCGAAATGCGTCCATTGCTCAATGATATTGATTATCAATTGAATAATATTTATCACCATACACGATTACAATATACAAAAACTAAACATATGACGAATATTTTTGATTCTACATATATTAAATATGAACCATTAGGTGTTGTATTGATTATTAGTCCATGGAATTATCCATTGATATTGTCGATACGTCCATTGATTGGTGCAATTGTTGCCGGAAATTGTGCCATATTGAAACCATCAGAATTATCACCAAACACTGAAAGATTGTTGACGGAATTATTGCCAAAATATTTAGATGAGGTAATAATAAGTTTTCTTATAATTTCAAATACAATGATGATTTTCATTGAATCTCAGGAATGTTATCGTATTGTTATCGGTGATGCTGATGTATCGACACGTTTGTTGGAAAATCGTTTTGATCTAATATTCTTTACCGGTTCACCAATGATTGGTAGAATTGTTTATAATGCTGCTAGTAAATTTCTAACACCTTGTGTAATGGAATTGGGCGGTAAAAAGTAGGTCAACTAAATCAATCAATTGAATGTATCAATGATAATTTTTCATCATATATTAGTCCAGTATATCTAGATAATAATGTGACCGATTTCAATGAATCAGCCAAACGAATTCTTTGGGCAAAATGTGTAAACAAAGGACAAACATGTATTGCACCGGATTATTTAATATGTACGAAAAAAGTTCAGGATCGTTTCGTTAGATTGATACCAGAATTTTTGCAACAATTTTATGGTTCAGATGCAAGTAAATCACCATTTTATGGCCGTATTGTTAATCGTAAAAATTTTGAACATTTAAAAATACTTTTGGAATCAACTAAAGAAAAAATTGTCATCGGTGGCCATATCGATGTGATGACTGGTTTTTTCCCCATTACAATAATGGCTAATGTTACATTCAATGATCCAATAATGCAAAAAGAAATATTCGGACCAATATTACCGATTGTCACTGTTGATTCATTAGATGAAGCATTGGCATTGATCAAACAGAATGAAAAACCATTGTCCATAAATGTTTTCACCAATAATGATCATGTATTTGAAAGATTTCAGAATGAAACATCAAGCGGTTCCATTGTGAAGAATGATTTATTTTTTAATCTACTTGTCAATGAATTACCATTCGGTGGTGTTGGTAATTCAGGATTCGGTAATTATTTTGGTCCATATTCATTTCCAACATTTTCACATGCAAAAAGTGTCATGATAAAACGACATAATTTTATCACCAATATTTTAATGAAAAGGTAAATTTTGTTTTTCTGTTCTACATTGAAATTCTAACTTTTTCCTGTTTTTTTTTTTTTTTTTGTTAAAAAAAATCAGACGTTATCCACCACATAGTGATGCAAATCTTCGGCTTTTTAATTTTCTATTGGCACGTAATTTTATCGATGATATTGATTTTTGCGCCACATTCCGTTATCTTCTGTCATTCGTGATTGGTGTGCTGATCACATTGTTGGTCGTATATTATTCGGATGAAATTTTTTGACAAAAAAAAACCAATTTCGACGAAAAAAAAATGAATATGAATCTTGTTTTTTTTTGTCATCCAAAATGGCTAATAAAAATTCATGTTTTTTTTGCTTTGTTTTTGGTATCCAAAAGATTTACAGAATCAAATAAATCATTTGCCATGTTTCAAAAAACAATGTAAATTTTTTTTTTTTGCCAAATGTTTCTTCATTTTAAACCATTGATCACAGAATCGTAGAATTTTATCTTATTTTTTTCTATCATGGTATAACCAGATTATTATCATATATTATTATTATTATGGAATTCATAATATTCTGAAAGTAAAATGAAAAACTTTTGCCCATTTTTTGTTTTTTGCTAAATCTTATTTCATTTTCTGACATCTTTAACTTTTTTTTTCACGTTTGTGTGTGTGTGTGTGAATGCGTGCGCATATTTGATGTTTCATGGCAGGCAGACAGAAGATGTGCGCGCATACACACACACACACATTATTCATAGAAAATCAGCAGAATAAAAGAATCCTTAGAATATCGCCAATACCCTACTTGGATTGTATGGTATGGTATGGATAGCAAATGAATGATTTTTTTTTTTGGTTCAGTTTGATCTGGTCTAGTTTGGTTCTTGTTTATTCTTGGTCCAGTCGTTTATGAATGTGTGTGTACGTGGGTGTGTGTGTGTGTGTTTTGTATACGTGTGTGTTTGACATTTGGCGCCTGCCATCGATTAGTGATGATGATGATGATAAAATCAGCATTTGAAAATAAAAACAAAAGTTTAAAATTGTTAAAAATCTATTAAATTGAAATTTTCATAAAAAATGGACATTTGAATTTAGAATCTGTTTGTTTTTGTTTAATAACGTTTCAAATATTCTAGTCTAGTGGCCAATAATTTATATACAATATAACAACGATGAAAATGAAAAGAATTTTTCATTGTTTTAAATTTCGTCATCGTCATTATCGAAATCAATGGAATTTAGTATCAACAGCATCATCATCATCATCATCGATATTCATCAATTTAATTATAAATATTCTATACATTTTCATCATCATCATCATTACATTATCAACAACAACAATACCGACTACTACTACCATATTGGTAGATTGTTTACCAAAAATGATTAAAATTGGCAAGTATTTTTTTTTCTCTCGTTGTTGTTGTTGTTGTTGTTGCATTGAATTTTGATTTTCAAAATTCATTTTTCATTCAAATTTTTCATTCTTTTTTTTGGATTCATATGAAAAATTTTGTCAATCAAATGTGTGTGTGTGTGTTGGTGTGTGTGCGTTGAACTATGTTATTCTCTTCAATTATACAATACAATAAACCGATTATGGGATTTTCTCGTCGTTGTTGTTGTTGTTGTTGTCGTTGTTGCCATTGTTTGAAACTTTGAGATTCTCAATGAGATTATATGAGTCGATTGTTTGCAAATGACAACAGAGAAACAAGATCTCTATGATTCATTTTCATATATATATATAAATGTCATATGCAGATGCCTAAAGATTTTACCTGTCATCGGATGATGATTTAGCTGATTTTTTTTTTTATTATTCCTCTTTCCATCGTCATCATCATCATCATCATGTTTGATATGTAAATTTCATTATTCATTTTGATGGCTATAACAAAGAAAAAAAATGAATGAATGAATGAATAAAAATTGGCAAAATTCAAATTCTTAACATTTCTCTTTCCAACGCGTGTGTGTGTGTGTGTGTTCATCATAAAAAAAAATACAAAAGAAAAACTGTCTGTCTGTATGATTTTTAATTTTATGAAAAAAAAATAAAAAAATAAAATTCCATATTCAATAATAATCATATGAAAACAGGAACAGAATAATTTCCATCATATATTATTCTGATTCTGTTCCAATGATAGTAAGAAACCAAACCGATATTATTATTTCATTCATTCATTTATGGTAGCTTCTTTACACAAATTGATTGGGAATCACTGTCGTTGTCGTTGTCGTTGTTGTTGTTGTTGTTAGTGGCTAATGATGATGGCGTGGTCCAATCCATTAGTTTTAGATTAGATTTATTGTTTAGGGGAAAAAAAGAGCAACCAAAAAAAACATCATCATCATCAAAACAGGTGACAACTAAACTTTTTTGTTTTTTTTTTTTTTTTTGACTGTTGGTTCGCCATTATTCTGGCAATGTTTTTCGCATTTCGTTGTGTGTTTTAACAGTTTTTTTTCTCTGGAATTAATTATTATTACATACACACACACAAACACACACATACAGGTACATACAACTTTTCTTGTTGTTGTTGTTGTTATTGTCGTTGTAATTTGATTAGCTTGCCCATGATAAAGAGGAACAATGGACAAAAGTTTTTTGTTTTTCTTGTTGTTGTTGTTATTGTTTTTTTTTTTTTTTTTTTTTTGTCAATGACAATATTTGCAATGCACAACAAACTTTGTACATTGTTGTTGTTTTTTTTATGCTGATCGTTGTTATTGTTGTTGTTGTTGTTGTGGCCAGTTGGACAACATCGAAAAACAACAACAACAGCCAAGAAAAAAAAGGACAATCAATTTCTTTTCCATTGAAATGAAAAAAAAAGTTTTTTCAGTAGAAAACTTAAAGAATTCATCAGTTAATGAAAATGAATACAAAGATGATTCGTGATGAATGAATGAATGAATGAATAAAAAAAATGTCATCATCATCATCAACGTCATTCGTAGTTGGACTGCCAAAAAAAAAAAAAAATAGATTAATGAAAAAATAAACAACAACAACAACAACATGCTATGCTAAAGAATTTGATGATGTGTAGATGGTGACAATCTTTCTAGACAGAATAAATATATTTCTTTTGTTTTTTATCTATTTGTTTTACATTCTATAAGAATTATTCACAGAAGAAGAAAAAAAATGAAAAAAAAGAATCCACACACTCACACACATATCATTTGATGTTATTGTTTTTCTATCATCAGAATATTCTTTTATTTGTTTTTTTTTGTTGTTGCTGTTGTCATTAATATTATTCTGACACATAAATTGGCTTTATTTTGTTGACCTTTATAGTCATGTCTTATACAATTCTGTGATTCTGTAATCTTGTTTATATTATATTGTTTTCTGTTATTGCCTGGCAGCTATTGGATTTGATTCTGTTTTCCTAGCTCTTTGTCTCTATGTTGTTGACAAATATGAAATCTCTCTCTCACGTAATAACAATGATGTTTATAGATAATCAAGATTGATTATCGTAGAATCACTTACCGTATATTCTTTTTGTTTCTGGTAAAACTATTGTGTTTTCACATCTTGGAATTTCATAATATATGAAATTTAATTCAAAATGAACGAAATTACTATTTTTTTTTCACCTGAATTTTAAAATCAAATTTTCATTGTATTTTTTTTACACTATAGTGAAATGAACAATTCTTTTTCATTACCAACCAGGTAATAGCAAAGTATTAGTGTGTGTGTGTAGGTGGAACAAATGATTGATGACGAACACGAAATTTGTTTTCCTTGTTAGTTCTATAGATGTGCACTAATGATAAAATCATTAGAAGATCCGAAATTCACTGAACCGAATTTTCAATCGATTTTATTCGATTAAATTCAAATTAATTTATTTTGATGTGTTTTTTCTCTTGTTGGCCATTTTCCATTGGCCTTGATCATCTTTTTTTTGTGTGTGTATGTGCATGAATCACTGAATCATAGAATCAAACAATTTAAATTTTAGAATCTGTTTTTGATGTGAAAATAAAATGAAATAAAGATTCTGCAATTGTCACAAATGAAAATGATATTAAAGAAAAAGAATCTGTTTATTATTCTATGAATGGGCAATTTTTTTTGTTTTGTTTTGTTTTGTTTTGTTTCACTTTTTTTTCCGCCACATGAACATTTATTTTATTTTGTTGCAGAATATTCTCTCTGTGTGTGTATATAAATAGTGAATTTTTAATGATGGAAATTTTAGAATTTCGTTACAGAATTTTTATGTTTTCAGCCAATTTGTTTTTTTTTCATTTTTATTTTCATATTCTAAATTCAGGATGAATTAATTTCTTTTTTTTTTATTTCGCTCAACGAACAACGAAATTTCAATGCATCACATTAGTAAGGTTTTTTTTGGTCGATTCAATCCGATTTTTTTCCCGTTTTTTTTTGTGTGTGTTTGAACAATTTCCATTCAATTTGTATTTTTTGTTTTCTCATTGGAATAACACATCACATGATTCATTTGAAGTGTGTGTGTGTGTGTGTGTGGCCTAAGGGTTCTCATTGTTGATGTTTTTTTTGTTGTTGTTGTTGTTGTATGAAGAAAAAAAAGAAAAATTTATCAGCCCAATAATTGAAATGAATGATCAATGTTTCCATCATCATCATCATCATCAGCATCAATGATTCGGATATGAAAATCAATAATAAATGTTGACAGATAAAATGGATAGAATCAATGAATGAATGGTCAATGAAAATGAGAAAACCAAAATTTCTCAATTCTATAAACGACCAAAAAAAAAAAAAAAAATGAGATCCACTTCAAATAAGAATATGAAATACGATCACCACCACCACCACCATAGATACAGACCAAAAACATTTGGTTCTTTTTTTTATCTTTTTTTTTTCTTTTTCGGTCCACTGGTCAATGTATAACGATGATGATGATGATGGTGAATAAATATTCATATAACATTAAATAATTCAATAACAATGCAGCATCAGCAACAGAATCAGCATCAGCATCAGCAACAGAATCATTATGATTTGATCAAACACGACGACAAAAAAAAATATACTTATGTAATAATCTGACTTATATTCATTCATTCATTCATTATTTCACTATTTTCATTTTGTTCATTTCATGCGCATAATAATCTTGGTAATCTTTTTTCCTTTTTTTTTTCTCGTTGCATTCTTAAGTCCTTTTTATTTCATACTATATTTGGCTCTCCATAACAAATTCATTGATTATTATAATGATTGTTATTATATGTGTTGTATTGGATAAAATAAACATAAAACAAACAACAACAACAACAACAACAACAACAACAACAACAACAACATTACATTTTAGCAATTAGATTTAATGCATTATTCACACACACACACACACGATAATAATAAGAAAATAATGTGTTTCTTGTGCATTTCAATAAAAAAAAATCATCATCATCATCATCATCATGATGATCATCGTAAAATGAAAACAATACGTATTTTGTGTGTGTGTGTGTGTTTGTATTCTTCTAAATATTCCTAATTCTCTCTAATAATAATAATAATAATAATATTTTAGACCAAAAAAATTCAAACAGAATTTATTCTTGTTTTGAAAAAAAAGAATTTTCTTTATACATACATTTTTTTATATATCTAAAAAAAAAAAAATTCTAAACTCAAACAAAAAATTCCTGGTCTCAGAATAAAGCTTCAATTCGATACACACGTTATTGTGGGATGATGATGATGATGAAAAAAAAATTTTTTCTTTTCGATTACTTCGTGATCTTAGTATGAACGAAATCGACCCGAATTAAGTTTACTTGATATGGTGCAAAAAAAACTGATGATGATGATGATTAAAATGAAAATGAAAACAAAAAAAAAGACACAGATCAGAAAAGTTAAAGTTAATCAAATCAAAAAAAAAAAAAAACTCAACAAAAACGAAAAAAAAATAAGTAGAGAAAAACTTTTTTTTTCGTCAAATTGCTGAAGAATGAACCATTTATATATATATGTAGTGGTTGATTCCGTGAAAACATTCAATTTGTATTTACTGGAAAAAAAAGACCATAGAAACTTTGTTGTTGTTCACATAGACAGTAAAAATAAATCATTTATACAATAAATGATGATGATGATGATGATAAGAGAAAAAAAACCAAATAAACAAATGAAACACCGGAACTATGTGGCAATTTATGATTATCAAATTGTGATTTATTTCATTTCACTTTCACATTTTTTTTCCATCATCATCATCATCATCATCCATTTTTTTCAATAATACTTAACCATTGGATTAATTGATGATGGTGGTAGATTGTAGTCGATAAAATCAACACATTTTTTTGTGTGTGATTAATAATTGATGATGATGATAAGAATCTTATATATTACTGTTTTTTTCCATTTATTCTGGAAATTTGAATTGTCTTTACTTTCTCTAATTATTTTACTGTTGATTTTTTTTCTTTATATTTTGTATTTGTTATTTTTTTTTTATATCCAAAATGATTCTTATATTTTTTTTCCTTCGTTTCTTTATATAATAATATATATAGGCGGAATATTCTCACCGGATCAATTTGAACAGGCGACTGTATTTCGTTATGCAATCGATAGGCTCAATAATGATAATAATATGGCCATTGGGAGCAGCGGCAGCAATGGAAACAACAATGCAAGAATATTGCCCAAAACAAAACTACAGGCAAATATTGTACAAATCAATTTGGATGATAGTTTTCATGGCCATAAACAAGGTATGTTGATGGTAATTAGTGAATAATGATGATGGTGATGATGAGAAATTTTCATTTTGATCGGAAACATTAGCAACATTATCGATTTGAATACAAGAATCTAAATTATATTCAAACTGCTAATATTCAGGCCATTGTGATTGCAGAATATTCTGATGAGTCTGATTGATTGAATTCATTTTTTTTTCGTCTTCAGGTTTAGTCATACAGGAAAAGAAATTGATGCTTCAAGCACATGATAATGATGATGATGATGATGATGAGGTTATGGCAAGAATAGAATTCTTGTCATCTTCACTGTCAAGAAAAAAAACGGATACGTTATTTGAATATAGAATTTATGGTGGAAAAAAAATATTGATGGAAAGCATTTCTTCCGGATGTTTTTTGTGTGTGTGCAGTTTCAAAAGTTTCATGTGAAAAAAAACTGCCAGCATGAATAACAAAAAAAAAAATGAAAAAAAATTCGCCCTTATTCTTGCGACAAAATAAAATTCACGTTTATTTTTTTGCTATTTGTGTTGCTGTTGCTGTTAAACAAGGAATAATTTCCATTGAAAAATGACATTGATGTGATGTGATGATGATGATGATGATGATGATGACATTATGTGATGCGCAATTGCGTATAAATTTGATGATGTTTTCACTTTTTAGCTGTAAAGTGCTTTTTTTCGATGGCTCGAAAAAGAGACAGAGAGAGAATATTTTGCATTCAATTTGGATAAATTATTGATGAGGATTTTGGGATCGATGATGATGATGATGTGATTGTTCCACGAATGAATGAATGAAATATGAATCTTTATTATTGCCCAGTTTGTAGATGTAGATCGACAATTTTTTTTTTGACGATGATGAGATTCCGTCAAGACAGAATAAGAATATTATTGATAGGCAACGAAAACGAGGATTAATCTGGCCATGGTTGAATTTCTAATCATTTCATTCGAATAATAATCAGCAAAACTTGTTTGTTTGTCTGATTTTTTTTTTTTGCTGGCGCTTAAATTATTATTTTTTTTCCATTTCTATCCATTAGTTTTATTTGGAATAACTAGCTGTTGTCCAGAATTTGATTTGAGTTTTCTCTCATGAATTAATGTTTGATTTATATAATGTAATGGTGTAGTATTTTTTTTTTTTTTTTTTTTTTTTTTTTTTGGTAGAATTTGAAATTCCAATTTCGAGATTTTCATCATCATTATCATTAGCCGGAATAGAAACCGGAATTTGAAATTTCGAACGAGAAAAAAAAACACGGCCGACATTTAAATAATGACACAGAAAAAGGCCAAAAAAAACTAAACTTTTACAAAGTCTTGCCATTTCATAAAAACATTTTGAATCTTTGAGTAGTCGCTTTTTTTTCGATTCTTAATCTCATTCTCAAAGTTTTTGGTTTATCGATTTTTATTCTGTATGTGTGTGTGTGTGTGTGAAAATCTCATTATCACTTTTGTTTGTGCGAAAAACAAAAACTTTTAATATATCCAGATGATGACCAGAACAATAACAACAACAAAAAAATTCGACCTGGACAAATGAATGATTCAAAATTAATCAATTTTTCAATGTTGGACATGTTGATTGTTGTCGTTGGCAACAACGATATTCCGTATACACACACACATGTGTGTGTGTGTGTGTTATATAATTCTCTCTCCAAGGATTCAACACGATGAATTTTTTACATTTTCATTCTGTCATCAAATGATGTTTTGTTGACACACACACACACACACACACATAAAAACATGATTGAAAAAGAATCTAAATCAAACTTTTTTTTTCATTCTGGTGATTGAAATTGTGAAATTCTTTGACTAGATGAACGGAAGAAAGTTTTTTTTTCCTTTTTTGGTTGAAAGTCCATTTGGATTTCTCTTTTCTAAGAAATGGACAAATATCAAAAAAAAAAAAAAAATGTCCGGATTTTTTTGTGTCTGTGTGTATGTGGTAGACCATGATTGAAAAGTTTTTTTTTTCATTGAAATTGAATTCGATGATGATGATTGGGAGAAAAAAAAGTAAACAAATTTCAGAATGAGAAAAAAAAATCCACGTTCAGACAGAATTTCGCCATTTTGGAACACCACATGTATATTTGTGTGTGTGTGTTGTGGCATAACCAAAAAAAAAAATAGGCAAAAAAAATTACGACCAAATGAACATGCAGCTGTCAATTGTCAAATGAAACAAAAAAAAAAGTTCTCTGGTGTGTGTTTGTGTGTGTGAATAAATCTAATTATACGAATAAATTGTTTTTACCCAAACGGGTAAATGTGTCATATTTCCAGACAATAGACACTGCTGCCACTGTTATTGATATTGGTATATGTGATCAGTGTCAATTTTTATATTTTTCATTTTCATTTCAAGAATCAGGCATAAATCGATTCATATAAATTGCGTTCAACGAATGAGAATGAGAATGTGGTGGTTGTAATAACGTTAATAATAATTCTGTTTTTTTTTTTTTTTGTTTTCATTCGTTTTCTTCATCATCATTTTTCAGCTTGTGGGTAATTTGTCATTTTTTTTTCGTTCATAAACATTTCACTTGCACACAAAAAAACACACACAATGTCTAAACATTTTTGTGCAATATTTGTGTTTTTGAGTAGCGAGAAAAAAAATTACTAAATCCCAAACCATTTTATAGAGTTTAAACGTAAGACAAACCATCATGATGATGATGATGATGATGATGATGATGGTTATAGCCCATTAATCGTGTTGATGATGAACGATGACGATGAAACAAATCGTTTCTGTTGTTGTCAAATGTTGTCAGTGTTGTGCCATACATCCAAATACATCCAGTTTTGAAAACAAAACAAAAAAAAATTTAAAAATTTTTTTCTTCCTCCTTAAAATACAAGTGATTAATCAATAATGAAAAACTGGATATAGAATTTGACCGGTTTGTGATTTTTGTTTCATCGTCGTCGTCGTCGTCATTTTTTTATTGATGATAATGTTTTTTTTTCTCTTATTCTTTGTTCTAAATTTGATTCCGGAATTGCCGTGCCGTTTTTTTTTCTTATTGTTGTTGTTGTTGCTATTCGTAATGAAATTCAACTACACAAATTACCGATAAGAATTTCAAATCGAGAGAAAGAGAGAGAGAGAACGGATGAATCCATTATTATCAAGTGATTCTTGTACACACCGATTCTGAAAACTTGGAGAACCAAAAAAAAAAAAAAAAAAAATTTCCATTTTTGTCTCTGGTTTTGTCATTTATTTCTCTTTTTTTTGCTCTTGACAATTTTTTTTTCTCCACTCTGATTCTCTTCGCCCTTTCATTTCATTTCATTTCATTTTTTTGTTCTTGAGAAATTTCCAAAGAAAAAAAATGGAAATTTTCGAAAATTTTTCTTGGAAAATCAAAAAAAAAACAATCAAATCTCGAACATTTCCATCAATTCAATTTCTTGTTTTTATTTTTATTTTCTTATTTCTCAATTTGACATGTTGTTTACAACCAACCAAAACATCAAAAAAAAAAAAAAAAAAAACACAGTATGTTCATTATTGGAAAATGGTTCCATTGCATTATTTGGGCCATTAAATGGTAAATTATATCGTCATGTACAATCAATATTGGATTCATTAGAAATACCACATCTTGAATGTCATTGGAATACAATGAAACAATCAAATAATCAATTATCGGTGAATATTTATCCAAAACATGATTATTTAAGTATGGCATTCATAGATATTGTTAAATCATGGAAATGGAAAACATTCGTTATTGTTTATGAAGCCAATGAAGGTAATATTACATATATCCATTTTCATTATTCTTGATTCTTCATTTATTTATTATATATAGGTTTAATGCGTATACAAGAATTTCTTAAAGAAGCAGAAAAAAATGAATGGAATATACGTTTATATCAAATACAGGATCGTATGTATCGTGATATATTCTGGGAAATCAAACAGAATAATATTAATAATCTATTGCTCGATTTGGATCGTGATAATATATTTTTGGCGCTCAAACATGTAATGTCCATTCATTCATTTTTTTTTGTCTAAAAAATTTTCATGATGATTTTTCATTCATTTTATTTTTACACAAAACACAGGCACAACAAGTTGGAATGATGACTGAAAATCAAAATTATCTTATTACATCATTGGTATGTGAAAAAGAAAATTTTTTTTCATTTCATTTCTAATTTTCTTATCCAATCAATCACTCAATCAATCAATCAATCAATTAAGGATCTTCATACAATAAATTTGGAAAATTTTCAATATGCTAAAACAAAAATTACTGCTCTCAGTTTAATAGATTTTTCATCTAAAGAGCTTCATGATGTGATTAATCATTTACGTTTTAGTTATCGTTTTCGTTCATTACCACAGCCGTCATCATCATTATCATCAATTTTATCAAAATCTACAACAACATCTACATTTCCAGATCCACCCATAAGACTTGCCAATACAATTTTGGTAATTTTTTTTTTTTTTTTTTTTGCTAGTCAATATTTTGCTTGTATTTATACAAATAATAATAAATTCATTTTATCATTTCATCATCAACAGACAGAATCAGCATTGTTATATGATTCAGTACGTTTATTTGCAACAGCATTAAAAGATTTGGATCAAAGTCAATCAATATCGATGCCAACCACATCATGTACAAATATGAATCCATGGTTATATGGTACATCATTAATGAATTATATGAGACCTGTATGTGTGTGTGTGTGTGTGTAAATGAATTGATAAACTGGATTCACAATTGGAATTTTTTTTTTTTTTTTTTTTTGAAGATTTCATTTCAAGGAATCACCGGTCTAGTTGGTTTTGATCAACAAGGAAAACGTAGCCATTTTCGTTTACATTTAATGACAATCACAAGACAAGGACTTCAAACTGTAAGTTTTAATAATGTGAAACAATCATTTTTTTCTTTTTTTTTTTTTTTTTTTTTTTTTTTTTTTGGTTGTTCTTGGCAATTTCCGTTTTTGATCCAAGAAAAAAAAACGGAAACGGAAAATCATTTTTCTGCTCCATAAATTATCATCATTGAACGATGATGATGATTATGATTACAATGTCGATTTTGAATCAACATTCAGATTCAAAAAAAAAACATTCAGATTTTTTTTTCTGTCTGTGTTCATTCAATTAGAAAAAAAAATGAAAATGAAAATGAAAATCATCATCATCATCAATGTCTGCTGTTGATGATCATCATTATTGAATGTCTGTGCGTATAGAAAGAATTGCCGGCAAAAAAAAATAAAAATAAAATAAATAAAAATCCGGAATGATTCTTGTTGAAACCATGAATTCGAAATGGACATTGTTTAAACTCAAAGAAAAAACAATAACAACAACAACAACAATCGACTGGGCAAAAAATAGACGAAATAACTTGTTTCTAACATTCTTTCGATTGTTGTTGTTGTTGTTGTTTTTTTTCTGGAATATAGCTCTGTTCCAAAAATCCCTTTTTATTTGGATTTTGGACCATTGGTATATGTATAGAGAGAGAGAGAGAGATTAGTTTTTTTATATTAAATCGAAGTGGTCAGCAATGGCAGCAGCAGCAGCAGCATCTGTAAAACATGTTTTTTTTTGGTGAAAATTTCAAATGATCAGTATAATGAAGATATAGATCATTTCGGTGAGATTCAAACACACACACACACACACACACACACACACACACACACACACACACACACACACACATACATTTGAGATATTGAATTGATTTTCTGTTTATCCGTTTTAATGTTTTTTTTTTCTTGGTTTATTTACCCGGATTCTTCTGGTTAATGTTTATACATTGCTGAATTCATCGGCCAAGTAATTCTGATTTTTTTTTTTTTTTTTTTTTTTTTGATTACTACTGATGATTATTGTTGCCAAGCTAAGCAAAAACTTATTTTTTTTCTTTTGGCTTAACAACAAACTTGGTGGAAAGCAAGCAAAAGAAAAAAAAACATTAAACAACATCCACAAAAACAGCAACAAAATATTAATGACAACATATATAAAAAAAAATTCCTTTGAGAATTCTGTTTGTGGAGAGAGAGAGAGAGAGAGAGTGAAAAAAAATCAAAGAATCGAAAAAAAAGCCAATAATTTAGTTCGACATTCTTTCAATTTTTGTTTTGATTTTTCTATTCGATTCACATTTGATTTATATTTTATGAGATGAAGAAAAAAAATTTTAACGAATTTTTTTTCCAGACATTTCATTCTACAATCGATTCTATCGATAAAATCTCGGCCATCCTATGTGATTCGATTTTTTCGTTTGAATTTTTTTTGTTTTCATTTTTTTTAATTTTTTTTTTGTGTTCTGAAAACTTTTGTTCTTTTGGCAAATTTTTTTTTCATTTCATTTCACCGATTTTCATTAATGGCCCGGCATCATTAATATTTATATATATCACATGTGTGTGTTAGTGTGTATATAGTGCAGCATGTTACCAATTTCAATCGTTAATATAGCATCATTATGGATGAAAAAATATCGAACGAACTGGATAATTTTTTTTTTGCATTTTCTATTTCTTTGTTTTTGTTTTCATTTTCTTCACTATATAATAATGAACATATATAGATGATGATGGCTCCATTTTGTGTGTGTGGAGATTGTCTATTTTGTAGTAGATTTTATTCAAAATGATGATGATGATTATGTGATGATTGAAACATTTTATATTATATGTAGATTATTTCATTATCAATCAAAACTTTTTTCCGTAGTAGAAAAATCCTTACTTTACTTTGGATCCAATTTCGTTGAAATTGGATCAAAATTTTAACGATCATCTGGCCAGAATATAATGATGAGCCACAAAGACCATATGCTACTGCTCAACATCATAGTCATCATCATAATCATGCACAAATTGATTTTCTTTTCCATTTCTTTTAATAATTCGAACAAGTAGAGAATGCAGAATGGTGAAGATTCAAAAGAAAAGAAAAGAAAAGAATGAATGAATGAATGAATGGAAAAAGATGTATTGTTTAGCCGGAAATTATAAAATTTCGGTTTCTTCATTTTAGCAATTCTCTTGGGGCCATTTTTTCTTTCATTCTCATTCATCTTGGTCCACATTTTCAATCCAATAATAATTTGTTCTTTTGTTGTTGTTACTGATTTTCTCTGTCTTTTTTCATTCATTCGTTCATTCATTCATTTATTTACGTCATTTATGAATGAGAATCGAATTTAACAACGCAGAAGCAGAGATCAAAAAAATCAGAATCAAAATTCATTGCAAACAAAATCAGAAATTATTTGCTTAGCTTTGTGTTTTATTTGAAATTCGCTAATCCGTAATTTTCAACACATTCGGAAATTATTTATCTATAATATTTGACAATCAAAAACAACGACAACAACAACAACAACAACAAATTGCTGACTATTGAAAATCATCATCTGATCTATTAATCATCATTATCATCATTATCGATTTGATAGATGAAAAAAAAGCAAAATTTTATTCCAGTTCCATGGATCACAAATGAATGATAAACAACATAATATGTGATTCTGTTTACATTCTGGTTTTGGATTGTTGATACAAGAATTCTTCAAACGGCTCAATTAACAATTTTTAAAGTCCTTTTCTCTCATGTGATGAGTTTGTTTTTGTATTGATCGATATTGATTCTGTCTTTTGAAAATTTAAAAATTTTCACAAAAATCCATTCATTTGGATTTCGATACAGTTAGTTAGTTTTTGTGTGTGTGTGTGTGTTCCATTTTATGGAACCATATGTGATTCTTGTCAAAAAAAAATGAAATGAAATCAATACAACAACAACAACAACAACTACAACACACAGTAGTGGCTTTTTTTCTGTGTTTCAAGTAATTTACAAAAGTCACACCAACAGACAAAAACACACACACACACACAAAGACCTTCTTCCACAAGAATTGTGATTGAATTTATTATTCAAAAAAAAAAAAAAAATAGAAAGAAAATTCTTTGAATAATGAATAATTCTGTATGTGGCAAACAAAAAAAAAAAATCTGTGAAAAGGATATTTTCGTTTGATTTCTTCTATTTTTGTCTACATGAGAATAATTTCATTTTCATTACGAATAGAAAAAAAATAACAAGATAACGAAAATGAAATGAAATGAAATGAAACGTGAACAACAACAGAAACCAACCAACCAACCAACCAACCAACCAACCAACCGACCAACAACAACATCAACAATCGCTGAAAATCATAGAAAGAATTAATACAGAACAAGCCGAACAAAAAAAAATTAGATAAGACCAAGAATTTGCATGTGAACATCATCATCATCAACATTCTAGTAAATGAATGTATCACACACACACACACACACGATGCTGCTGATATGATCGACTTATTCTTCTTCTTAACCATTCATTAAAAAAAAAATTCTGCAGAATTCTTTGAAAATGTAAATTATCATCTCATATTTAAAGGACACAGATGTTTTCGTCATTGTTCTCATATATTCATTTCAAATTATATTAAATGTAGAAAAAGATTTATTCTTTTCAATGCAAGAGAACGATTCAATTTGTTACAATAATGGCAGCAATTTTTTTTTCTTATCGATTGTAAATGAACAATAATCTCAATTTGAATTTGGATTCTCTTTTGGATTTGTTTTTTGGATTCGATAAATAATGTTCATAAGTAGTGGCAACAACATCAGCAGTAGTGGTGGTAGTGTGTATGATGAATCAATTTATTTCGTTTCTGTCCATTCATTTGGTCATCAACAACAACAACAACAACAACGTAGCCAAAGCGGATATGTTTTTTGTTGTTGTTGTTGTTGTGGTGATGATTCTTTTGGCTTTTTTTTCTCCGTTTCCTGTTGTCAAATTATCATTATTATTTTTCCGTTATTTCAACTAATGATGTTTTTTTTTATTTCACAGGTTGGTTCCTGGGATCGTAATGAATTGGCATATAAACGATTGAAAATTAAACCAGAATGGCAATCAACATTTCAGATTGGAACATTGGAAAATAAAACATTACGTGTAACGACCATATTGAATGATCCATATTGTATGTATACAGAATCATCGGAAACAAAAATCGGTAATGAACGTTTTGAGGGTTATATTATTGATCTGGTTGAAGAATTATCAAAACTACTTGGTTTTAAATATATATTTAAACTCGTTGATGATGGTGTTTATGGTACAAATGAAAATGGTGAATGGAATGGTCTTATTGGTAAGTATTAAATTGGTTCTTTGTGTGTGTGTGTGTGTGTGTGTGTATTGAAGTGATTCTCTCCTCTTATCATCAAGTGATTATTGAAACAATGGCCAAATATAAACTTGAAAAGTGAACGATACAAACAAAACACACATTTGATGAAAATTAAGCAAAACAAATGATGATGATGATGTTAAAGAAGAATATTTCTCATTTACACGCAATTCTGTATGTGTGTTTCTGAATTATTTATTCAATTGACTCAATGTTTTGTTTGATTCATTGCATGATAACAATACATTACATTACATTACATTATCCATCAAAACACATTACTACTACATTAATAGTTGAAAAATTATCATTTGTTTACGATTGTGGAGTGAAAATCCATCCTTAGAAAAAAAACAAGAAACAGAAACAGAATCCAATAAGAAAGTTTTCAATGTTCACCAAGCAATGATCTTGATGATGATGATGATGATGATGATTAAGTTTGTAATCGAAATGAATTCAAGGAGCAAAAAAAAAATTGAAACTTTTTTGTTTGTTTGTTTGTTTGAGAGAAAGAATTTCTTGAATTCTCAAATGAATCGTTTAAATGAATTAATTTTTTTTGACCATTTGTTGTGTTTTGTTTTGTTTTTTTTATGAAGGCGAAGTAATCAAGAAAAAAGCCGATATTGCTGTCGTTGATCTGACAATTACATCGAAACGTGCCGAAGCTGTTGATTTTACTTTGGTTTGTTTGTTTTTGTTTATTTATTTATTTGTTCGATTATTGATTGATTAATAATGAATTTTAATGTTTACTGTTTTCATATTCATTTTATTTTATAGCCTTTTATGAATACAGGAATCAGTATTCTGTTTAAAAAACCAACCACCAAAGTGACCACATTATTTTCATTTTTATCACCATTATCCAGTACTGTTTGGTGTTATGTATTGGCCGCTTATGTTGGTGTGTCCACTGTATTGTTTTTTGTTGGCCGTATGTCACCATATGAATGGGAGAATCCAAATCCATGTAGAGAGAATGATGGTGTACTTGAAAATAATTTTTCACAGCTCAATAGTTTTTTCTTTACAATTGGTTCATTAATGCAACAAGGATCAGATTTAGCGCCCAAGTAAGTATTGGTTTGTTTGTTTGTCTAAAGTATCTAGTGTATATGATAAATGGGATAAATTTCAATTCTGTTTTTTTTTTTTGTTTAAATACAGAGCAATGTCCACTCGTACAATTGCTGGTCTTTGGTATTTTTTTACATTAATCATGATATCATCATATACAGCTAATTTAGCTGCATTTTTGACAGTGGAAAAAGTTATCTATCCAATAAAAGATGCTGAAGATTTATCCAAACAAACAACAATTGAATATGGCTGTCTGAATAGTGGTTCAACAAAAGCATTTTTTCGTGAATCAAATCTATCAACATTTAAACGGATGTATGAATTTATGAAATCACGTCCACATGTATTTATGGCTAAAAATGAAGATGGTCGTAAACGTGTTGAAAGAGGCAATTATGCTTATCTAATGGAATCGGCTAGTATTGAATATATTATCGAAAGAAATTGTAATCTAACACAGATTGGTGGCTTATTAGATACAAAAGGTTATGGTATTGCAACAAGAAAACGTGAGTATAATATATAAATATAATATAAACCCTGTATTGTACATGATGTTGTTGTTGTTGTTGTTGTTGTTGTTGTTGCGGACAAAAAAAACATCATCATCATCATCATCATTGATGTATGACGTTTCATTGACCAATCGATTCATCATCCAATCCATTGTCCATTATAAATGAGAATTTTTTTTGTTTTTTTTTTTTCTCATTGAATTACTATTATTATTATTATTTAGGATCAAAATATCGTAACCTATTATCGGAAGCGATACTAAAATTACAAGAATCTGGTCGTTTATTAGAATTGAAAGAAAAATGGTGGAAACAGAAAAAAGGCGGTGGACAATGTATTGATGATGCAAAAAAATCATCATCATCTGTAACGGCATTAAAAATGGACAATGTGGGTGGTGTATTCGTTGTATTGATTGGTGGCCTTGCATTAGCATTCTGTTTGGCTTTATGTGAATTTTGGTTTCATGCAAAAACTCCACATAAAGCTTGTGTAAGTAATATAAGATAAGATTTTCTTATCTTTTTTTTGTTGTTGTTTCTAAATTATTAATTCTTTTTTTGTTGTTGTTGTTGTTGCCAATATATTTAGGATGTTGTTTGTGAAGAATTGTCAAAAGATTTAAAATTTGCAATGATGTGTCAAAGTAAAACGAAACCAAATCGTGATCCATCACCAAGATCAAGATCATTATCATCATCTACTGAATCATATAATACAGTATTGTCACCGAATAATAATGGTATTATTGGTGCTACTGCCATTATCAATAATTTGCATACAAAAAATCAACAAATATCATCATTATTGTTAAGTCAAACACCAACATTAGGCCAAATGCATCATTCAATTTCACAGTATTCTAATTGTCAGATTCTTACAACAGGACCATCAACAAATCAACCATCACAATTACTGCCATTATTTCAACAACAACAGCAACATCAACAACAACAACAACAACAACAATCATCATCATCAACAACAGAATTACAATCACCAACATCTATAACTCATTTACGAACACCATCCATAACAAATAACAATGGAACAACATTAGCTGAACAAATCGAGCTTGAAATGGAACATCAGCAGCAACAACAACAAAGACGAGGGCAGCTAATTCTGTAAAATACAAGAAATAAATAAGCAAAAAAAAAAATTCGAATGATTTATCCATTGAATTTGATTGAACATTTAACAATTCCATTTTAAAACACAGATAAAAGTTCTTTGGACACATTATGAAAATAATGATCACATTGAACTTTGAAATTCTGTTCTCTTTTTTTTATTGTTTTTGTTGTCAAGATCATTCATGTGTGTTTTTAGGGGGGGGTGGTGGTGTTTGTTTTTCTTCAAGAAATTATTATTGTTCCAGAAAAAAAAATCCGAATTATATAAAGACGATGACGCCATCTAGTGGATGCGATTCAAATTGTTGATATGAAAATAAAAAAAATTTTACAATGAAACAAAACAAAAAAAAAATGAAAAATTTTTCGTTAGTTTCTCAATTCATTAATCATTGGAAATCCCACCACCTCCACCACTACTAATGATCTGTGTGTGTGTGTGATCATTTCATAAATTCGATTGATTGATTGATTGAAATTTGATTTCTTGAATGAATCATAATTGAATTTCATAAAGGAAAAAAAATGAACAAATTGAAAACAATGATTAACGAACAAAATTCCTCGTTAATAATAAGAAAAATTTGAAAATAAATTCAATTCTTGCTTGATTATCCAGCTGAATGATTGGAATTTCTATCTGTCTCTGTGTGTGTGTGTGTGTCTGTAGATAATGATTGACCATCTCGGGAGAAAAATGGCAAGAATCGACTTTCAATCTCTGTCTGTCTCTCTATCTTGATTCATCATCCATTATAATTAGGAATGAAACTATTGATTTGATTGCGAAACAAAAACAAAAACGACAATGACGACGACGACTACAACGACGAAAAGAATTCCAATTATTTTTTGATTATACCTGAATCAAAAAAAAAAAAAAATAAAAGAAAAGAAACTAATAATCAGATAAAAAGTGGAAAAATAACAAAAATTTAAAAAAAAAAATTCTGTCAGAAAACAAAAACAAAAAAAAAATTCTGCAACTTTTATTCCATCACCATTCTTTCTTTGTCTCTATCTCTCTCGTGGGACTGATTCGTCATCATTACGAAATGAAAAAAAAAAATTCTCAATTTCTTTCAGAGAAAAAAATTTTTTCAATTTCAAGTTTGTCTTTTTTTTCACGTTGAAATCAAAATCTCATAACCATTCGTGTAATAATCATGTAGAACAACAGGCAATAATTATGCAAATTTTTTTTTTTTTTTTACTGTTTATCAAATTCAAATGCTAAACATTCAACAAGCACACGCCAATCATAGCCTAAGCACTCGGGATACAGTTACCAATGCTTAAATATTATTTACCGTTATAAATTTGAAAATCTTGTTCACACACACACACATAGAAAAAATGATCGCTTAAATTGCTACAACATCAAGGATGTTATTACATTTTTTCAAAAAATCTTTGTAAATAGAGTGTGTGAAACCAATACTGTTTGATAACATTGAATTTTTATTGTCGATGACGATGTTGATGATGATCCACACACACACACAATTAGTGTTTGTGTGTGTGTGTGTGTCTGTCATGTTTGCATCCGTCATAGTGTGGTTTTCAAGTTTGTTTGTTGATTTTTTTTTTCTCTCTCTCTCTTTCTCTCAACGATGTTAACGATGATGATGATGATGATGATGATGATGGTGATGAGAAGGAAAAAAAATTGAAATTGAAATTCAAAAAAAAAGAAAAGAAAAAAAAAACAGTAAATGTTGTCTGTTCGTGTGTGTGTGTATCATTTTTTTTTTTGCATCATTCATCCATTCGTTCTCACTTATAACACTTTTATTTTCATTTTTTGGCTCATTCTATAGTTACACACGTTACTTTTACGTTTTCATTTCGTTTTGTTTCGTTTCGTTTTGTTTTTTTTTGTTGTTGTTGTTGTTGTTGTTTAATATTTTTTTTCCTCAATATACTGACACATGTGTTAAATGAAACAACAACAACAAAAAAAAAATTGCTCATTATCATTGATCATCATCATCAAATAATAATCACATCCTTTATTTAAGTTTTTGCCGGCCAATCACTGGATATTTTCCAGATCAAAAAAAAAAAAAAAACCCGTTTACCCAATTTGTGTGTGCTTGCGTGTATGTAAGTTTGTGTCAAAATAGACATTCATAAATATGATAATGGTACCCGAAAAGTTCATTACCCATTCATTCATTTTGACATTCAAACCACCGAACCCGTAACCAATAACAGTGTGTGTGTGTGTGTGTGTGTGTATGTTACACACACAAATACGCGCGCGCACATCTTCATTTTGGAACACTTTATATTCAACTCATCGGTTGTTTTGTATAGATGTGTGTTTGGAACTTTGGATCGATTTTTGGACTCTTTGAACCATATACCCCCTCTCTCTCTCTCTCTCTTTTACTTGTTTGTGACTTATCGGTTCGCTACTACCCAATGTATGCGACATTTAATACCCGTATACATTCAAATAGAATCGACCGTTCCAACAACAACAACAACAATTTTGATTTTATGAAAAAACTAACCCGTATAATTCCATTACTACTACTACTACTACTACTATTGCTACTACTACCATCGCAGTAGGTACATATATAGGAAAAAAATGACAGGAATTCTAGAATCTAGAATATTACTATGGATCACTAATAAATTATTTTTTTTTTTGTTTCCTACCACTACTTCCATTATTATCATCATCATCATTTTTTGCTTAACTTTATCGAATCATGTCTATTTATGAATTCCCGATTCTTTGTGTGTATGTATTATATATATCTGTATTAGCGACAAACTCAAATGCACACATATACACAGAGCATCTATGGTTTGGGTAGCTTGGAACCGATTTTATTCTTGATAAAACATAGCAATATTGTAGAAATAATAATGGTGGAACAAAAAAAAAAAAAGATAGGGCCACCATACCACACAGATTATGTATGTATATGATGAACCAGAACGATCCAGAATAACGCCAACATACACACGAATACACACACACAGAACAAAAACACAATGATGCTACTCTCATATTACTAAACAAAACAAAAAAAAACTTTTGGAATTTTCATTTTGTTTCATTATTAAAACCAACGAAAGAAAAACGACAGAGAGAGAGAAAAACATCCAAATAGAATCAATATATATATATATACATAACGGTCGTGTCCATTTTTTTCTTCATATCAAATCTATCATTCTGTTTGCTCGGTGTGTGTGTGTGTGTATATATATGTTTTGGAACCGAATAAAGAATCCGGTAATTCTATTTTCAGCTTTTTATCTTTTTTCTCATTTTCACTATTTGTGTGTGTGTGTCTGTTTGTGTGTTATTTACTCATTGATTGTTGGTTTATATTATCACAAAAATAAAAAAACAAAACAAAAAAAATGAAAACGAAAACGAAAACGAAAAAATTGCATTTGTTTGTATTTGTTTTTGTGTGATATTCAAGTGTCATTTTTTTTCTTTGTTTTCAAGAATTATAAAACAGTTATATTATGACACACACACACACATTTGCTGGATGAAATTTAATGACCAAGAGATATATATCATGATTATTATCATTGTGAATTGAAACAATTTTTTTTTCATCACAAAAAAAACAAAAACAACAACAACAACAACCTAATTTGGTAAGTAGGTGTGTGTGTGTCTATGTTGTATTTGGTTATTTTTTTCTCGTTTCATTAACATCAATTTTTCAATGTTTTGTTGATGTTTACAAAACCAAAAAAGAAAAAAAAGAAAAAAATTTGCCTTCATTTTGTTTGAGTAATTTTTTTTTTTGCTTCTTATTTCATTGAATATTCTGTATGTTTCGGATATTCGTAATCCAAGCTTTGCTTTGAAAATATGAGTGCACGCATACACACACACACACACACACAAGAATGGTCCTTGTTGTTATTCAAAAGTTATTTTTTTTCACCATTCAATGAAGCAATGTGTGTGTGTGTGTGTGTGTTTATGTCTTGATGGTTGGTTGGTTGGTTGTTCGTTCGTAGTAATTTTATTTTTAAATTTACATTTTTTTTTCATTTGGTTATTTATAAATTTTTTTTTTTGCATTTTTTCTTCTTTTTTTTACGTCGCTTGTTGTTGTTGTTGTTGTTGTTGATGATGTTGTTGATGTTTTTGTTTTTGTTTTGGTTTTAGGTGTGATGATGTTTGTGTGTGTGTGTGTGTGTGGGTGTGTATTTTTTACATTTGAATGTGTGAAAATGTAACATTAACGATATATTTGTATTGTAATTGTGGTTTTTTTTAAATATTTTTTTTTTGTCTTCTTCTTTTTCTAACGATCATAAATGGTTGATATATATGACAAATATGATGACAACTTTAAAGAACGAACGAAAAAAAAAGAAACGCAAATGATGATGATGACGATGGCGATGATTCGATAATCGATGATGGTCCAATAAATGGATTGATTGAACCAAAAAAAAAAAAAAAATTAAACGATGGTCATTTGTTTGCTGGAAGAATCACACACACACTCACACAAGCATACACACACACACAGAGGTAGGTTCCAATTTCATACGAATTACCATTATTCAATGCATGAATTTTTTGTTTTTTTCATTTCTTCATTTTTTTTTTGAACTTTTTCTTTTCTTTTTTACTTGTGATGAATTTAATAAGCTGTTGTTGTGCATGCGTTGTTCGATTCACCAACGATTTAGGCTTTTTCCAAATTTGAAAATTGAATAAAATTTCCACATTTTTCAAGTTAAAGAAAGAGATTCTAGAAAAGAGAGGAAGAAACAAAAAAATTTTTATAATTGGCATTCATATATATAATCATTTTTGACGTATTGAAGATTTATGAAAATTTATTACCAAACAAAAATGACATTTCCTATACGTTCATGATGATGATTATGATGATGATGATGATGATGATGATGTGCACTTCAGTTTCATTTAAAACTTCTTCTTAGTCATTCAGTTAGTTAGTTTGTTTGTTTGTTTGTTTGCTTGTATGTAAAGGAAAATTTTTCATTTCAATTCAATATATGATAATTTAGGAATAACACAAACAAACAAACAAACAAACATACAAAAATGCATAGAAGAAGCTATAATTTTGCCATACACATTTAGCTTAGATGAAGAAATTGAAAATTTTCAAGAATTCATCATCATCATCATATTCGTCGTCGTTGTTGTTGTTGTTGTTTTTGATTTCGAATTATATATTGTATCATCATCATCATCATCGTTGCACTTGAAGAAGAATCATTTGTTTGTGTGTGTGTGTTGTGTTTATAAAATTGTTCAAACACAAGTGAAACATTATTCTATCAAAAAAAAAAAAAAAAAAAAATTAGTCTCCACTATTATTTTTCAAAGGTGTTGTCATTGTAATGGTGGTGGTGATGATGATGATAATGGATTCACATTATGGAATATTTATTCACAAATATATAACATTTAAATGTCAATCTTTTTTTTTTTTTTTGGCGTCATAATTAATAAAAAAAAAATGCCATTTTGTATATGTGTGTGTGGCCGTAAATGAAATGTGTCTAAATGCGAGTATTGACCAAGAACCTAAAAAACATTTACAGAAAGAAAAAATTTTTTTTTATCAATCAAAATGATCTGAAATGACTTACATTTGATACATACATTGAATGGAACATTTTCATGTTGATCATAGAAATAAAAAAAAAACATCCGCCAACATTTTTTTTTCTCATAATAAGAATCCACTTAATGCTATTTATTATTATCAATAAGTGGATTCTTATTCCATGATGGAACTTGTGTAGTTTTAAGATGAATGATGATGTGAAATGATGTGAAAGAATTTCCTTTCACAGAAATCGAATGTTTAAGAATGAAAATAAAAAAAAGGTCTATTTTAACATTATTGAGCGTGTTTAGATTGAAATAGATTCGAAACGAAAAAAAAAAACATTCGAATGTTCGAAAATATATTTTGTTGTTGATGATGATGACATCAATCTGATGATGATGATGATAATAATTATCTTTGATCTTGATTATCATTAAAAATCATTTATCATTGATTCAATGATCAGACATTTAAATGTTTTTCTTTCTAAATCAATGATGATCATCATAAATGTTATCTTTTGTGACAAACTATCAAATGGACAGTGATTTTTTTTTAATAATTATTTTGTTTCATGTTTCCTGTTTCATCATCATTTTCAATTTGATTGATTTTGATTGAGTGAGAAAAAAATCAGTGTTATCGAAGTGTTTGTGTTTATGTGTGTATGTTCAGTGCTGATGAACTTTTCTTCCATTCAAATTAGTTTCAAATACTATATAGTAACATTATTGTCCTCATATGAGATGATAATCAAATAATTGAATCCACCAATATACAATTCGAAGACTACCAATACACAATTAATCGTTAATATATAAATGTAAAAGTTCATGGAACATGATGATGATGATGGTGAAAAAATGAACTATTTTCATCTAATTAACACACATACACACACACACACACACACACCAGACTTTTTCACTCATAAAAACAAATATTATTTATCAACAATGTATAACTAGATCAAATTGAAAAAAAAATCTGCTTTATCATCCCCCATCCCACACACATACACACTTTTAAAGAATAATGATCATGAATTGTGACCAACAACAACAACAACAACAACAAAAACGGCAACAACAGCAACAAAAACAAAAACAAAACCCATATAGTTTCGAATTCAACAACAAAAATAACCGATGTAAGTTAAACTTTCATTTGAAATGTTATTATTAATGCTAATAATAATAATCTAGATAATCGAAATTTATTTTTTTTTTTTAAGAATTATGTAGAATTATTTTCTGTTTATTTGTTTGTTTGGATTAACAATCCATACAGTTAACATTTTATTATAATGTATATATGATGATATACCGATAATTACAAAAACATAAGCAATTGGTTCATGGTATAGTTTGATTCGATAGAATGATGGTTTTTTTTTCTCTCCAGCCATCAAAAACACACGCACACACACACACACAAACAATTTGTCATTGATTATATAACACACACACACACACGCACACACATTAGTAAGAATATTTTCTTGTGAATCCATCATCATTATTCTGAAAAAATAGTTTTTCGTTCTCTCTTTCTTCACTGATGAATATGTTTTCATCTTGGTTGTTCATTTTATAAATTTGTACCTAGTATATAATAATATTTTCGATTAATCAAACTTTCCTCTTGGTTTTGTTCAATAATAATAATAATAGGGGGTAATAGTTTGGCTTACTGTTAAAATAACACTTTTCTGGATTCCTATTACAAATTCTGTACATCTATATATTAAAAGTATTAGCCTTTTTTTGTCTCCCTTTTTTTGTCTCCCTACTTTGTACCAATATACTTTACAATTATATAACAATATTTCTGTTGATAGGTTTCTCCTGTGGAACGTATGATCATGATGATCATCATCATCAATCCATTTCTAGTTCTAAATTCGAGAATTGTCGAGAATTCTTTTCCTTTTTGTTTCTTTTTGCTTATTCCATATACACATAATATATATGACAAATAACTACACGCAATAGATTTCCGTTGTTGTTGTTGTTGTTGTTGTGTGGATATATTTACTGTAAAAAAAGAGAAAGATACAAGATCCACATATAATAATGAATTATGTGGCATTAAATTGAATGATGAAAATGATTGGCTTCACAATTGAATTAAAATATTGAATAAGAGCCTAGCAAAAGAATGAACGCAAGAGCGAGAGAGAGAGAGAGAGAGAAAAGAAGAAGCGAAAAAAAAACAGAATTCAATCGATCAAAGAATTCAAACAACAAAACGACAAAAAAAAGTCAAAGTTGATTGTTATAACTAAATCTACCTTGACAATAAAACAAGAAAAAAAAAATATAGAAACCGGAATCGATCAACTATTTTTATTCATTTATTCTCTTATTCACAACATGAAACAAAATATAAAAAAAACACCTATATACGGTCATAATGGTCACACGCAATATATTTTTGTTTGTGTTCATAAATTCTCATTCATTCATTTTTTTTCCTATGGTGATGACATGAATTGTTGAAAAGGAATTCTTGACAAAAATCGATTCATATTTTCTTTTCCTACTTTTTTTTTTGTTTCTCTATCTACACAGCAACATGCCATTACAACAATATACATACAATACAAACATGCACAATATCGATTTGTCAATTATATTTCATCTTTGAAAAGTCGGCATTCATTTTTTTTCAATTGGTCTTTCATATCAAGTTTGTCTATGAGTGTGCATTCCAATGTGTAGAATTTATTATTATTTTCTGATCATATTCAGTTATTATCATTGCTGTCGTTGTTGTTGTTGTTGTTGCACTACAGGTCAATTTGTATCCATTTTGTTGTATTATTTGTATTGGTATTTGCATTGTTGTTGTTGTAGTTTTTCATTCTTTGTTTGTCAATATAAGGAATATTCATTCATCAGGCATTTGGGAATTTTCCTTTTGATTCCAATTGATTTCATTCGATTCGATGAATTGAATCGAATGAAAAACATTTCATGTTTTGCTTTATATAATTCAATGTAATTTCACTTTTTTTTAATGTCATCATTAAGTTGATGCATAATTGGTTTGTTTTTGTTATTTGCTGCCTGTATTCATTAATTGTCATTTATGATTTTTTTTTCAATTTCCGTCGCATTTAATCCTTTTTTACATTGAAATGATTAAAATTACAAAATTCACATTCAATTATGTTTCCAAAATACAATCGATTCTGTAATATTTTATTTTATTTTTTTTTCAATGCATGAACATAATTTTTCAATTCTTCATCATTTATCCACATCTATTAATAATGTTAATGATGAGATAACAATGATGATGGCTATGTGATTATTTAATAGTCACAAAATACAATGTGTATGCATCTCTTTTGATTTTAATCCGATTTTTTTTCTTTATTCTTTCTATTCTATTCTTTTTTTTTTTTTTTTTTTTTTTTGATAATTAGTTGTCGGAATGAACGAATGAATGAATGATTATTATCTAAATGCGTATTTAGTAGGAAAAAAATCAAAAAAAAAAAATGCCAACATCAATAATAATGATGATGATGATTATGATGATTTCATTCATTCATTCACTATTCGTGCTAATTAATCACCTCGGGAACAGAAAACAAGAGAGAGAGAGAGAATTCTGTTCCAATCAAAAATTCATCATCATCATCATTAGATTATTGTTGATCAATTTTACACATACACACACTAGAATAGAATATATAAATTCCAGAATTTATTTGGTACAAGATCAAGAAAAAAATTGTCAAATTCCAATGTTAATAGTCCCGGAATGAAAAAGTTTAGTTTTTAAATAATAAAATAGTTGAAAATGTAAAAAAAAAATTCCATCAGATTAAACAATCCATATATATGAATGTTGCATGCATGAACATTTTCATTATTAATGTGAATAATTTTTATCTTTTTTCAATTCAATTCAATTCAATTTTTCACATATTGTTAAAGGACCGAGTTTAGTTTGTAGTATTAGTCAATTTTTATTTTCTATCGGGTTAAAAATAGAATAAAACGATAATAATGATGATGATGATGATATAATTATTTACAATTTCTATTTGCGTGTTTTTGTTTCATTTTGTTTCCAAAAATCCCAGTGAATTTTGTCAGTAGAATCAAACACTGAACCCCGGAAAATAACAATGTATTTTTCCCGTATGAACTTTGGTTTCCTATGAATTCTCTTTCTATATATTTTTGTTGCTGTTGTCGTGCCTATTTGTCATTATTGTTGTCGTTAGTAGGATATATATGTGGAAAAAAAACTTGATTTGCATTTTTTTTTTCTCTTTTTTTTTAATTACAGTAACTATTTTCATCACCAGAATCCCAGAATTATATAACATCCTACAAAAGATATTTAATTATTTAAAAAAAAGAATTCTTTCCAAAAAAAAAGTAATTCTTTTTGTTTTAGCAATAAAAAAAAACAAAACAAAATGATTGCCAGAAGCTAATGAATGAATGAATGAAAATGTTAATTAAAAATCATTCAAATGATCAGTTTTTTTTTTGGCCATGGTTTTCAATATTCGATGGCTATAACGATTTATTATAGAGAACATTCTGTGAAAAGAAATCGGAATTGAATGTGAAAAAAAAGAAAAAGCATCGTCGACAAAAAAAAACGGTAACAAAATTTTTTGATGAAAATTTGAAAAAAAAATTCTTTTTTGTTGTTGTTGTTGTTGTTGTTTCATGTTTGAAAAATTTATTTATTTATTTTTTTTTTCATCTCTCGTCAGTTTTTTTCAATTTCGTGACATGGCAAAGTTTTTACTTCTTCTTGATTCTGAGTTTAATAAGATAGTAGTTGAGCCTTATTTTATGACCGACTTACCATGATGATGATGTGGAATTTCCAACATTTTCACATCCATGAGTTTCAATGCAATGTTTGTCTATTTTTTTTTTTTTTGACGCTATTCTTTGTTCTGGAACATTCAACGATCCATGTGTGTGTGTATGTGTGTTTGTGTATGTGAGTTGGCATGAATTTATTTTTCCGGTCATAAACAGAATTTTTCGGCGAGTAAATTCGAATTTTGAATGTGTCAAGAACACCACCATTCATTCGACCATGTTGTTTTTGTCCAACAACATATACAACACATACTTATAAGTTATACACATATCATGATATTGGTTCGTGAGTTGAATTTAATCTGTTTTTTTTCTCTCTCTATTTCACATTTTATATTCGCTTTATGAATGCGTAGGACTTTTTCGTTTTGAACGAATTTGATCAGATGAAAGTATTTTTTTTTTTTTCATTATCCACCATTATCAGCATTGCACAAAATTTTTTTTTTCTATTTTATTCGATTTTTGTATTATTATTTGGTAAATGTGGAATTTAAATTGATACGTTAGATATGAAATGAATAAATATTGAATCTCGCATGCGTACAATATTTTTTTTATGAATTCAACAAAATTCTCGATTCTGTAAAATGTAATCTAATCTAATCTAATCGTTTTCTATTTTGTTTAATTGAATAATATATGAAATGTGATTTGTTTAAATAATTCTTGATGATGATGATGATGATGATTACAAACTGATGGTAATTTGTAACAATTCTCATTTGATCCATAACTGGATTCTTTGTTCTTTTGTTGTTGTTGTTGTTGTTGTTGTTGTATACAACCATACAAAAGTGCAAATTGTATGTTTTTCAAAACTTTTAATACCAAAATCCTTCTTATTTGATTCTTATCTTTGTAGTTGATGATTGCATTGCATTTGACAATGTTTAGACATAATGGAACAATGTTCTCAGTGTTTAATAAGTTTCCTAGAAAATTTTTCATAGAAAATTCATCTTAAACTTGCTGGAATTTGTGATAGTTTTCTTTTCTTTAAACTTTTCTTTCATCATTATTAGTTAGTATATATTTATATAAATTACCTTTGTTTGTATTTTATCAATTTTACTTGGAATTTTTGTTTTTTGTTTTGGAAACCAAATGTGATGTTTGGCTATTTGGCCTTTTTTTTGTTCAAATTACTGTTAATTAAGTTTTGTATTCTATTGTCTGTCAATACCGTATTCTGGATTTCAATTCGAAGCGATGATGATGAAATTGTTGTTGATTAGTTAGAGGTTTTCCAGAATCCCGAAGCAATAATAGAAAGGGGGTTGAAGAGAGGAGGTGAAGGGGACAACTAAAAAAAAAAAAACAATCGTTGATGATTGTCAACTACAGAAATCTAATTCTCAGAGAATTTATTCAGCTTTTCCAATGAATATAGTCAGAGAAAAAAAAATACGAAAAGTGAATTAAAAAAAAAACAGGAGAGTTGAATTGAATCCCGATTGTAACTATGCTGTATGCTGTATAATAATAATAATAAATCGTACTTTGATTTAATCCCGAAATATATCTAGAATCTAGATCGAATAAGAGAAAATGAAAACCGAGTGGTGGTGTTTGGGGAGGGGGAACGATACGGTAGATGAATGAAAAATGAAAGAAAATTCTGTTGATTGACAAAAAAGAAAACAAAATTCTCTATTTTTGTTTGTTGAATCGTTCATCAATTTGTCCCTCAAAATTCGACAGAATAGAATGTCAATAATGTTCTCTTTCTTTTTTTTTATACCAGTTGCCAGAAAAACAAGATTGATTCGGATCGAATTGAATTTGATTTTTCCGACGAAAACTTAATCTTGAATTGACTTTTTTTTTCTTTTCCATTCTCTTTCACTCACTGTGTTTGTACTGTGTATGTGTGTGTATGATATGAGAAAAAAGGGAGAAAAAAAAATCTCTAGACTTTCGGAACCTTATTCTTGATTATATTCTTATTTTTCTAACTTTGATGATGATGATGATGATGATGGTGGTGGTGGTTTAAAACCCACATTTGCATTGATTCTATTCATTGCTTTTATAATTTTTTTTCCATAAATATTGCCAAAGAAGATTAGATGATTTGATGGAGAATATTCTTGGATTTATCATCATCATCATCATCATCATTCTTTTATATTCGGTTCATTTGTCATCATTGTCAATGATAAAAAGAATAACAACAACAACAACAAAATGTTAGTCAAGAGAGAAAATATTATTCTTGTCAACAAAATAAAAATTTTTTTTTATATTCTGGTTGTTGTATCCAATTTTTTTTTTTTGCTATAAAAAAAAAATTTTCCATTTTATTGAATGAAATTTTGTTGTTGTTCAATTCCATTTGTTTCTTTTCTCCCGTTTTTTTTCCGGGTCGATGATGTTCAAAAAAAAAAATTCGAATGATAAAAATCTTTATAATTTTTGTTTGATTTCTATCTATCTACCGTGATGTTTTTGTGTGAGAGAGTTTTGAATTTAAATGTGAGTAGCAGAAAAAGAAAACATGCATTTGTTCATTACAATCATTTTTTTTTTATTTGTGAACTAAATGTGTTCATCATATGTTTTTTTTTCCAATTTTGTTGTTGTTGTTGTTGTTGTTGTTGCATCAATTCTGATTCTTCACTGCACTATAGTAAGTACATTTCATTCATTTCATTTGATTTCTATATATATGACATGTAATGATGATACATGTTTAGAATGTTTGAATAACATTTTTTTTCTTCTCTTTTCATCTTTCTTTTTTTTCAATCGATTCGATTACTTTTTTTTTATTTTCGTATCTCATGAATCATGAATTATATATATACGAATAACGACCAAACTATATGCATTGATGAATTTGAATTATCATCATCATCATTATAATCGAATGAATAATGATTCTTTAAATTTTTTATAAGCAACAGCAATCATCATCATCATCATTCGATGTTGTTGGTTATGACGATGAAATTGACACTAGAAATGATGTATTTCAATCAATCGATCAATAATCATCAATTGAGTTTGATGATGATGTGTTGGTTATTATGGTTATAATTTGAGAAATGGTTCATAAAAAATTCATCATTCAATCATGTGAACGATTATGATGAATTGATTCACAAGTTGTTTCATTTTTTTCATCATCATCAACAATCATCAAGTATATCAGGGTTTCTTGTTCATTCCTTCTTTTCTTTTTCTTTTTTTTATGACGATAATTATTGATAATTAAAAAATCAAATTCTTTTGAATTTGAATCTTCAAAAACAAATGATAATGACCATAAATGTTCTCTTTTCAATCAATATTGTTGATTGTTGATTTTCTATGGAATTTTTTCTTTCACAGATTCTTTTCCTGGTTAATTCACTGGGAAAAAAAATGTAACCTTCCCTTTTTTTCCGACCCATTAGTCTGATTCAATGACATAACCAAACTTTTATCGATTTCAATGGTTATTACATTAATCGATTCTATTTTATTCTGTCCATCTCAATATTGATGATATATATGATGAAGAATGTAAGTGATGAATAATTGACGATTTCTATGAACAACAACAACAACAACAATATAATCATCATGAGAATTTGATCATTGAATGAGCTTTCTATTGGAATTTTTTCTTTTTTTCTTTCTTCGTTATCCAAATAAATGAGTCTCCAAGTTTTTTCTTTTATTTTGTAAATGGAATCTTTAACAGCCACATTTTTTTCTCTCTTTTTTATTATTTTATTCGTACATTAAGTGATGACAAACTGGAATGATGAATCGAGAATTGTAACATTCACAATTTATAAACTTTATTTCTGGAATTGAATTATTGAATAATAAATTATAATTACAATGATTAAAAATAGATTACGTACCATATGTTGGTATCGTTTGTAAATTCAAAAAATCAAAAAAAAATCAATATAATTTAATATGACAAACACTCAAAACTCTCTGACAAAAGTTCGATACATGTGTTTTTATATTTTATCTTCATTCATATATGACGTTCCGCTACAATTCTCCCGCCGAGAATGCGTTATCCAAATCAAACGATTCGTTGGTCTCCACAATTCTGTTCCATTAATTCGTATTTTTACAGTACGACATATGCCATCAGATCCACTCTTGACTTCCATTACTTGTCCAATAGGCCAATTAGAACGTTTAGTCAGAAATTCAGGCAACATTAACCAATCACCAATTTGCACATCTGTCGATTTGTTGGTTGACATTCGAGCCAATTTCTTCAGGTATTGGGACATCCATAATTTGGCAACTTCTTTAACAAATTTTGATCTCTCAATTTTCATTTCCCATACGTCGTCTATATTATTTTCTTGTTTTAGATTCATGGTACGACCCATCCATAGTTCAAAAGCAGAGAAAAAACGACCATCATTTTGTATTATCGGTCGTTGGTTAATCACATATTCCACGTAATTAAAATTTCTTTGCAAAGAAAAAAGAGAACGAGCCCTTTTTGGCAACATTTTCAAGCATTCCTTTACCAATCTAATCATTCGTTCGGCTGCACCATTCATCCATGGGGCCAATGGTGTTGACGTTTTCCAATTAATAGCATTTGTTTGACCAGAACGGGCCAATTTATTCAATTTTTCACGAACAGCCATAAAATTGGTTCCGTTATCCGACCACACTTCCGTCGGGTATCCAATCTGATTCCACACGGTTCTCAAAGTATCATATAACGAATTTTCGGACAAATTTTCGAGAACACTAACTTTTACCGCTTTTGTTGTTCGACACATAATAACAATTCCATAGCATTTTTTACCATTAGCAATAGTTAGTGGACCAAACGCATCCATCATTATGCATTCAAACGGCTTCATAAATCGTTTTTGGACTTCATGTAGAGGACCAAGCGGCTGTTTGATTGCCTTGCCTCTTATCATTCGGCATAAAGTACATTCATTAATTATCTTTTTCATGTGCCGATTAGCATTTGCAACTCGAACTTCGTCCATGACCATAGCCAATGACATACCACATCCTCGATGCAAGGATTTTCGATGGGCAATTTTTAGCATCTCGTTGGCTAATACGGAGTTCTTCGGAATCCAAATAGGTTGATTTTCTAAGTCTCTTGACCAAAAATGCAATAATCCATTCTTATCGATCAAATTATCAGAGCGTTTCAATTCACTACGTTGGTAAATCATATATAAGGTATGTATAGCGCTAAAATGTGGTTTTCGATTGGTAGCAATTTCCATCCAATTCATACATCGTTGTATCCATTTTGTCATTTTTAAAATCACACCACATTTATCCATCCAGTTCCGCAATGTTTGATCAGGAATCAAAGTTTCTCGAATGGCACAAATCAATTTCGTTACAATAGGTTCACTGCTATCACTGATCAATTTATCAATATCAATTTCATAAGGTTTGGCGGCAATATAACGTTCAGCATTACAACCTCTCGAAAACAGGTCAGCTGGATTATGTTTACCACTTATATGCCGAAAACTTGCACGAATTTCAAATCCGATCATTAGAATCGATAGCAATCGGCGCGCAATAGCAATTGGATATTCATTCGGTGACGATTTCAACCGATCAATGTTTATTTGCGAATCGGTAAAAATTTCAATTTTTCCATTATATTTCAAATAATTCACAATACGCGACGTGGCTTTGACACCTTCATATAATGCCAATAATTCCAAATCGACAATAGTTCGACCACGAGGAGATATCTTCGATTTTCCAAAAATTAAATCTTTTTCCAAATAAATGGCGTATCCATAACCACCAATACTTGCGTCCACGAAGCACGACAATTGATTTTGATCTTCAACATAACGAACAAATTTGATTTTATTCAATTCGTTTAATCCAATTGTGAGATCATTGATTTTGGATACAATATCTTCATTTAGATCATCATCCCAATCCTTATCCTGGATCATAGCAAATTCTTTTCGAAACAATAATTTTACAGGTTCACAGAATCCTAAAGGATCAAATAATTGACCAATAAATCGTAATAATTTTCGTTTAGTATCAATTTTATCAGGAATCTTCCAATTAATATTCAAATAATCATTGATACAATTCCATACCAGACCAAGCAATTTACAGCTTGACGATTCGATTCCAAAACAATCACGAATAAATGTAGAATTCGATACCATTTTATGTAAAACAAAACCAGACGATTCAAACGATGATTTTGCTTCATTCATTACGTTCATCAACAAAGATTCTGAATGGGATACGGCGAGCAAATCGTCCATATACATAGAATTTTCCAAAACATTTCGTGAATTCGACGACATGTTGTTAATAATGATTGACACAACTTGTGTTAATATTGCTGGAGCACTAATAACACCAAATGGCAATACGATCATTTGCATTATCATCAGTTGATCATTGCGATCTTTCCATAAAAATCGTAGATATTGGCGATCAGATTCATCAATAACGATTTGTAGAAACGCTTTCTGTAAATCACCAATGCATAGAAACGGTGCCATTCTAATTCTCACAAGATGAGGCAATGTATTCAAATTCAATGATTCACCTTTCCAAAGCAAATCGTTCAATGAATTCCAACCAAATGACGCGTTCAATACAATTCGGAACTTGGTAGTCGCGGCATCAGGTCGTTCAACTTCATGATGTGGAATAAAATATCCATCTGTTTCATTAATAATTTCGGCATGGTTATTTTCAACGTATTTCATTAATTCTGATTCATATTGTTCCAAAAGACCTTTTTTGTTCAAACGAGATTGCAAACGATCAAGATGTTCTATTGCTTTGTTGAAATTATTCGGTGGTCTTTTGCTTGAGAAAAACGGTAGGCTGACTTTGAATCTACCATTATCCAATTTCTCCATTCGTAAATTCATTTTGCCATCATCAACTTCTTCAGGACAATCATTTTCATTCCAATGTACAATACGTTTTTCACTTCGTTGTTCAATGACGTTAATCACTTTCATTGATGCAAGGTCTATATCACCGAATACAGTATGCCATACACGGTGACCTTCACGAAATAATTTAACCATATGATCACGACCAACAATAATGTTATTGGATGGTACACGATCAGATACATATGCTTCCAAGTTAGATTCACCATTTGGATGCGATAATACAATATCGGCAATTTGATCCACAATACGGGACATGGATTTTTCGAATCCACATAGCATAATCGGTGTAACTTTACGACGACATTTCAATGGTGCTAAATCACTACTGACAACAGATACGTCTGCACCAGAATCAATCAACACATCACATTCCATTCGGCCAATACGTCCACGGAATTTGCCAATATTAGTTCCAGTTGCTTCACAAACAACCTTCATATCAGCGGTAGCCACTGTTTTTACTTCCGTCTCGTCAAAATTTATACCATGTAATGATGATGGATGGTTGTCATTGCATGATGTACACTTTATAACATCCTTTCGACGGCAATCCGAAGATTTGTGTCCAGGCCATAGACATATACGACACAAACCTTTATCAAATACAATCTTCTTTTTATCGAGGCTGGACAATTCACTTTTACATGCAGTTGCCATGTGTCCAGGTTTATCACACAAAAAACATTTTTTCATTGGTTTTGTCACTACAGTTCGAATCGACGATGTTTTGGATCTCGGATCAACATTTTTCACAGATTTAACCGACAATTTATGCTCAGCACTGCGTTGTGCCCACGTTATGGCATGACGATGAGCTTTTTTGACTCGTTCCACAAGATCGTCCAACGATCGACATTCAGCAGAAATTATTTCCGATTCTTTCTTCCAAAACTTATCAGCAATTTTCCAAACCATTTGGGACGTATTATCGATATAACGAGGACCCAAGTTTGACACGGCATTTCGAAATTCTTCAATTTGAGATTTAATTCTCTCGAGGCCATCAACATCATATTTGTCTTTCACATTTGACATTTTCAATATCATTGATTGAATATGCAGATTAATGTGATCAGGATTTTCAAATTCATTCGACAATGCTTTCCAGCTCTTTTTTAGATTCATTCGTTTCGTCTCGCAATGGTCCCAAATTGACGAAGCTTTTCCTTTGACAATTCCGGATATGAATGCTCGTTTTGAACACTCCGATTCGTTTTTACGATCAATTATCAGCGATTCAACACGACGTTTGAATGCTGGCCATTCAGCAACGTTATCCTTAAATGGCTTGATTGAATTAATGATTCTGTAAATTGGTGTACCATTATTCACATCTGATTTCGAGCGACTTTTACGTTTATTCTTCTTTTTCAAAGACAAGTCTTTTAATTTACGACGCAATTTTTCCATTTCATTCTCAATTTCTGCATCGGATTCACTAGACGAATCGTGGCTATCATCATCATCATCATCGAGTTGACTACTATGAACACTATCATCATCGTCATCAGCATCAGATTCATTTCGATCCATATCGTCATCGCCATTATTATCATCAAACAATTCATTCACATTAATATCATTGATCATGGCTTTCAATGCGTCATCATATTTTTTCCATAATTTCATTTCATTTTCATCAAGACCATCCGTACGATTTTCGAATTCCATATCCAATTCGGACACCAGTTTTCGATCAAACTTTTTTGATTTGAACGTTTTCATGATCTTCGTTTTAAAAACTCGATCGGTCAATTTATCCATGATTCAGGTTCAATAAATCCAAAATTTAAATTCAAATGATCAATTCAATAATTTCGATTTAAATCAATTCAGCAAGCATATGAAATAAAAGAAATTGTAACATTCACAATTTATAAACTTTATTTCTGGAATTGAATTATTGAATAATAAATTATAATTACAATGATTAAAAATAGATTACGTACCATATGTTGGTATCGTTTGTAAATTCAAAAAATCAAAAAAAAATCAATATAATTTAATATGACAAACACTCAAAACTCTCTGACAAAAGTTCGATACATGTGTTTTTATATTTTATCTTCATTCATATATGACGTTCCGCTACAGGAATGGATGAAAAAAGTAGCAAAATTATTATATCGATAATCACAACGTTTTTTAGGCTGTTGTATTTTTTTTCATATATTTTAATAATGATTATCATCTATATTTGAGTTATAGAGAGACAACTATTCTCATTCTTCTTATTCTTGTGCTAGACAACGACAACAACAACAACAAAAAATTCCAAAGTGCACTAATTTTGAGCTTATTAAGTATAAAGCTTAAATAAGAAAATTCTTGTCCATTTTCCATTTCTTTTTCTTTTCATTATTAACTAGATATGATTACACAGTGGACAGTTAATGATATCCCATGAGGTATCATCTTGATTTTATTCTACGATGATGATGATGATGATAATCATCAGATGAATAGATATTTTCATTTTGAATCATCATTTCATTCATTCCTTTTCTTTTTTTTTTCTTATCTCATTTTGAATACTCCAATAAGATTTTGGAATTTGATTTCATGTCAATTTAATTTTGTTGATGAATTTTTTTTATGTTTGTTATATGTCACATTTAGAATCCAATTCTTTATAGTGAGTGAGTGATAGAGAGAACAGAGGCCAAAGGCAAAATTTCAAACGAAAAAAAAAATACAAATGTCAAATTCATTCATGTTGCACACTATTGTTCGTGTTTACCATGTGTTTGTTTTCAGAATTCAAATCGAATCTGAATCGAATTTTTCCGTGCAAATTCTTTCATTCTAATAAGGATGAAATTCATTTTGTTGGCAGATAATAGTTTTGTGTACTTTCTTTTTTTTTTGTCAATAGTTTCCGGTTTTAGCTATCAATTGTATTCTATTATTATTATATTCTGGATCAAATTCTTGTTGTGAATATATATTCATCAATCTGTTGTGTAAAAGAAAAAAAAACGAATCGATGATATTTTGATGATGATGATGGTGGTGGCGGTGTTGGTGATGAATTCTCTAGATTCTCTTTCATTCTTGATTGTTTACTTAGTTCTCTTTATTTTCTTTACACACTATTATTATTATTATTATTGGCCTTTCAAAGATCTATCGGTTTTTTTCGCCTGTTTCAATCCATAGGATGTATTTGTATGTTTCTCTATTTCAAATAGCAATGGTGGTAATACTATATTTGTCACAATATATATGAATCAGAACCAGTGCTGCTGCTTTATGAATTGGAATGAACGAATGAATGAAAGGAAATGAAAAGAGAAAGATTTTGTAGAGAAAAAAAAACCGATGAAATAATTTATTCATCATTTCTATCATCACACCGTATCATCATCATCATGGAATTTGACTCTAGGTCTCAAACACAAATTTTCCAAATAATGTCGATGATTCTGTAATGATGATGATGATGATAGAATGATAGAATTTTTGTGAGTAAACAATTCTCTTTGGTATCAAATTTCATTCATTCATTCTTTCTATCGTTCATCACCATCATCATCATTGTTGATATTTCCATTTTCCATCATTTTTGTATGTTTTTGTACCGTGAATGATGAATCTGGAATTTGATTTGACTGAATGAATGAATAAATATTTCTTTGAGTGTTTGATTCTGTGTATTGTGTAATATATCCTGTTTTTTTTCATCATCATCATCATCATTTTTTTCCCCATTGAAAATGATGAAATGTTGATGATGAGAAACAAAAGAAAAGAGAAATGAAAAAAATAACTCAATTGAAATGAATATGAATATGAATTTTTTTTTTAAATTGAATTTGAATTTTTTTTCTTGATTCATTTGTATTTGTTTTTTTTGTTATTTCACAACCTTAAATATGTCTAGCGGGTTTTTTTTCTGGATTTTTTTCCATTTCCAAACGTATTATCATATATTAATTCTTGTTTTTTTTATATATATGAAGTTGTTGATGAAAAAAAAATTTTTTGGTTTAATTTTTTTTTCAATTCACACACACACACACACACACACACACCAACCTACAAACAAAGATAAACATCAAAATATGAACTTTACTAATAAAAAAAAATTCTGTGTAAAAAAAAATTCTTCAAAAGGCGTATCCATTGATGAATAGGGGCGTTACGATATATATAAAAATTAATTGTTTACTTATTGGGCGTAGTAGTATGTGTGTGTGTGTGTTTTTTTTTTCGCCATTCATTAATCATATGACTATTTTATTTTGTAGAATTTTATTATTATTATTTTCACATTTTGGAAAGCTGTGTACAGAATTTATCTAATCGCTACCGAATTGATATTTCACATTTCATTTTGTTTCATTTTATTATGTAACAATAATAATCGGGTTTTTTTTCTCTGTTCAAATGGCTACAATATAATGATATATATTGAATTTAATTCAATTCTTTGAAACATTATGATTCTGGTGGTTTTTGTTTCGTTTTTTGTTTTGTTTTGTTTTTCATTCAATTTCACTCAGTTTATTTACATTTGAAAATGTTGTTGATTTTGTTATCATTTTGAAATATATATTATAATAATGACCATAATTCCTTTTATTTTATATTTACCAATCATCCACAATCATATGTTTATATAGTATAGTATAGTAGAAATATTAATAATCAAAAATTCAAATCAAATTAATAGCAAAAACTGAAAATTAAATGACAGGCGACCATTATTCAAGTTCAAACGCGGCCGTATGTATCACGCTCGTGTGTTTGTTCATCATATCACATTAGGTGATTCGCACACACACACACACACACACACACACACATGTGATAATTCATAGGCTGCAATGAACAAACAAAAAATCATTATTATTCTATTCCAAGAATCTTGTTGATTGAAAAATAATCATAATCATAATAACCGCAATACGAAAAACATTTTTTTTTTTTGTTTACAATTCTCACATGAAATGTAAGTTTATTTTGAATTTTCTTATCAGAAGAAAAAAAAAACGAAATGAAAAATCCATGTTAATGTCATTCTTTGTTGGGACATTAATTGAATTTTATTATTATTATTATGGAACTTTCTTTATTTATTCGATATTGATATGTGATTGTTTAATTTGATCAAGTTTACTTAATGATTTTAATTTCATAGAATTTTAATTAAGTTTACGATTACTTGCAATCGATTTCTAATTGTTTTTTTCCTTTTTTTTCTCATTTGTTTTGTTTCAAATTTCAGATTTCTTTGGTAATATTGCAAGCAATAACATCTATCTCTATTTGGTGGTAGAAAATAATCATTGATTTGATTGAGAAAATTCGGAACTGCTGCAACAACAAGAACAACAAGAATAACAACAGCAACGAAAAAAAAAGATTTCTATTTGTATTTTTTTTTGGTATTTGTGTATGAATTATGTCTGAAGACGATGCTTATGAAAGTTTTTGTACAACCAAAAACGACAATAACAACAACGACCATCATTTTTGCGACGTTGACAACAATAATATTATTGATATTAGAAGCAATAACAACAATAGCAACGTCTTGATTGAATTATCACCATCATCATCGTCATCATTAGAACAGAAAAACGATAACAATACAGCAGCAGCAGCAGATATACGAAAAAATTCTATCTATAATTCAAATCAAAAACGTTATCGTTACGTTACTGAAAATATTGAAAATTCCAGAATTTTAGATACAAATATAATAAATAGTGGTGAAAATAATATACAAATAGCTATTGATTCAACAAATAATAATAATATTGATCAATTATTACGTAAATCTCGTACATCAATCAATTCATCGTCATCATCAACATCAGCATCATTATCCATTCAAGAACAAAATCAATCAATTGAAGATGATTATAATGATGATGCCATTGATAATGAAAACGACGATAATGATGATGATGATGACGATGGTCCAAAACGTAAACGTATTCGTAAAAATTTATTAAATACAAGTAGTAATAGTGATAATAATAATAATCATAACCAAAAAGTCAACGTTGATAACAACAACAACAACAACAACAACAACGCCCAACAAAAATCAACAACAATATTGAAACAAGATAATAATAATAATAATATTATCTAATTAATATGGAAGTTCGTTTTCTCGTTTCTAGTCGTGTAAGTGTCCATTCATTTTTTTTTTTTTTTTTTTTTTTTGATAATAGATAAATAGGTAGTAGTAGTAGTAGCAAGAATTTACTTTATTCTTATTTCTTTTTTGTTTTTTGGTTTTCTCTTCTTATTGTTGTGTCAATACACTCCCATTCATTCATTCATTCATTCAATCGATTTGGTTTTGGAACCAAAATTGGTGGCTATTTAAAAAAAATGCAATACAGGATGCAGGTGCCATTATTGGTCGTGGTGGTTCCAACATAACTCATCTTCGACAAACTGTATGTTGTTGTTGTTTTTTTTTTGTACTTTGAAAATTTTTTTTAATTTTAAAAAACATATATTGAAATCTTTTTTTTATTGGTTTATGAGATTTTTAATTTATATTCCTATGTGTATATGATGTGTGGGTATTTAACATTAACCTAATTGCAGGATTATTTCCGGGCCTTAATATTTCTTTGATGAATTTTTTGTTGTTGTTTTTGAAAAAACCAGTTAAAACTGATATAGAAATTTTTATTTTTCTCTCTCTCTTTTTTCTTTCTATTCTTTTTTTCTCTCCTTTCATATATACTACTTCACCGCCAAAAAAAAAACTATCGAATCCCATCAAACCAATTATTGAATCACCAATGACCATTATTGAAATTTTGACCGTAAAAAAATATAACCGTAAAATTTAAACCTTTGACCGAACCTTTGTTCAATCAATCAATTATTGGCCGATCATTCACCGAATGAAAAAACAAACCAACAAAACCAAATCGAACGACCAAAAATACAAATATACAAATACTATAAAAAACAAATCCATCGACCTGGTTGTGTGTATGAATGTTTTTTATTGTTGGCTTCATCATATTGGGCGTAATCGATTTAAAAAAAATGCAATTATCCACTTGCTTTTTTTCAATTGAAAATTTTATCCAAAAAAAAAAACAATGGTTAACGTAATCTATCTCTGAAATTACTAGACGATTCAGACAAACAAAAGTAAACGTTTAGTAAAATGATAAATTTGTTTAGTTTATTATTTAGTGGCTTACATCGCCAAAACTAAAAATACAATTAGAATAAGTTTTTCATTGAAATATTAAATACATTTTAGAACATAGAATTAAATTTTAGTTCGATTATATCGTTGACGTGTAATAATGCAATCATGACTATTATGCAGTCGTTTCTTAACACTCCCCCGGCGATTTCAATAAGACGAGACCATTAGTAGGTCTGATAAATTCATTGTTATTGTCCAAAAATTTTATTTTCACTGCTCGAACAACACCATCAGAACTTTTAATTGCTTCAGTAATTTTGGCTATTGGCCAATCTTTTCGTTTACGGAATTCAGAAGGAACCAAGACCAAATCGTTTATATTTATATCGGTAGGCGATGGAGGATTAGATTGAATTAGAGAAGCTAAGTATTGGTGTTTCCAAAATTTTTCAAATTTTTTACGAATATTTGACAAATGATTCAACCAATTATTGTTTGGTCCAATTTCGAGATCATTTTTGATTAGGGGCTCCTGTTTACGACCATATGCTAATTCAAAAGGAGAGATCCAACGTTCATCATTCTGGATAATCGGTCTATTATTTATAATCGATTCTATTTTCAAAAACATGTTGTGCGCATCTTCAATAGATTTAAATTCATTGTCCAAAGTTCGTAAACATCTCTTGACGACTGCTATCAACCGTTCTGCAGTACCGTTATACCACGGAGCATTCGGAGGCGAAAATTTCCATTCGATACGACGATTATCTACTTCGCTAATTTTTTGTAAATGATCAAAAAATTTTTGAATTTCTTTGTTACAACGGACGAAACTGGTACCATTGTCACTATAAATCACTAAAGGAGTTCCGCAACGAAGAAAGATGTTGTTGAGAGCTGTCAATGTGACATTGGCATTCATCGAATTAACAATTTCGATCTTGATCATTCGTGTAACCAAACATGTTACAATCAAACCATAGAATTTTTTATTATTACGATAGTGTAAAGGACCAAAGAAATCGACACAAATAGCCTCAAACGGTGCCGCAAAATTCGTTCGTGTTGATGGTAAAGGAGCGAAAGGTTGAATTATAGGCTTCCGCTTTTCTTTTCGACAAAATTCACAATAAAAAACATATTTCTTCACCAGGCGATATAAATTCTGTATATGATATGTAGATTGGATACTAGCCATGGTTGTTCTGATTCCTCCATGCATAGTTGATTCATGATGTTCTTTAATCAAAGCTTGAGTTAAACAAGATTGTTTAGGTATCCAAATCGGGCAAAAATTAGGATCACGAGTTTTTATCGTAATAATTTCTCCGGGAATGAATGGTAATTTAATTTCTTCCAAATCGTGACCATATTGGGCTAATCTATGAATCAAATTCCAACGATCGTTAGCAGTGTTTCCAGTTGGTAATAATTTTTTCACGAAATCAATAATTTGATCCATAGACTTCAACTTTTCAAAATCGTCAACTGAATTCTGATAATCGAAATTCTTGATGGCAATTGAAGAAATTCGATAAACATTAAACAAATTTGCATCAGAAAAATCAAATTCATTCGAATTTATACGAAATCGGAAAAGTTTCAAAAATTGTTTCGTATCTACGATTCTACTGAACAAATCAGCTGGGTTACGATGGCCATTAATGTGTCTAATCGATATATTCAAATCATTAATAATTTTCAAAGTTTTCATTAATTGAGAAGCAATTTTTCGATTCTGTCCATTTGGTGATAGATTAAAACGACACAAATTAATTTTTGAATCTGACCAGATTGTCATTTTATTCTGGTAAATAGAATGGATACGATATAAAATTTTGCCAAGTTCGTAGATAGCCAGTAATTCTAATTCTACCACTGTCTTTAATTTACATGGTACTAACTTAGATTTTCCGAATAAATAGTGGAATTCATCATCTTTTTTCAAAAATACGACATATCCATAAGCTGATGTTGATGCGTCAGAAAATCCGTGTATTTCGCCATTCGATGGTACACAACGATCCATTTTCAATTCCGATAACTGATTTGCATCTTGCAAATGCAGATCGATTTGATTTTTAATTTCATTCGAAATTGGACTATCCCATTCATTTTTTATGACAGTACGATATAAGAGACGCAATTTCAATTTCCAAGGATCAAAAATTCCATATGGATCGAAGAATTTACCGATAATTGCTAGCAAATCTCTCTTTGTTTGAACCGGTTGTATTTGTGGAATTACATTCGAAATTTTATCATTATTGGTATTCCAAATTGTGCCCAAAACTTTTGTTTCAATACAATCTTCTGATTCAAATTTTGATGATAAAATTTGACTATTCGAATGCACTTTATGCATGACGAAACCAGCATTTTTAAAACTATCTTTTACTTTGTTAACCGTATCAACCAATATGGATTCGGAATCTGTTGCCCAAATAATATCGTCCATATATATAGCGTTAGCTATCTGATCTAAATCTTGTTCACATAACAACTTTTTAGTCACAGCGGTTAAAATGGCTGGAGATGATACTAATCCGAAAGGCAATACCTTCATCTGATATATCTTCAATTCATTATCAGAATTTTTCCACAAAAATTTCAAATATTTTTGATCATCTGGATGAATCAATACTTGTAAAAAGGCTTTTGACAAATCAGCCGTTACCGCAAATTTTCCTTTTCTAAATCGTAACAAATGATCAAACACATCTAAACCACGAGCATTTCCCTTCCATAATAATTCGTTTATAGCTTCAAAACCAAATGAGCCATTAAACACTACACGTAAAGGTGTAGAAATCGAATCACGAAAAACTGGATGATGTGGCAGAAAATAACCAATTGGATCGGATACTTCAATAGCTTGATCATTTTCAACATATGCCATCAATTGCTTTTCATAAATATTTCTCATACTTTTGCAATCCAAACGTTTCAATAATTTATTCAAAACGGAAAGGGCTTTTTCAAAATTACATTTAGGTCGAAGATCCGATAAAAATGGCAACCGAGCTTCATAGCGACCACCATTTTTTCGCTCAACTTGAATATCATCTTCAACTTCGTCGTCATCTATATTTAAATCATTTTTAACTTCGAGCTCAGCTAATTCTCTATCAGATTTTGATAAAAATTCTTCTTTCAATGATTCAGATTCAATAATTGTTTTTTCATCAGAAAAACTTTCGTTATTAGATTGAACAATAATTGGAATGGTACTTGCATTTAAATTACAAACTTGAGCTATATCTCTTCTAGCTTTGTATCTGATTGTACCAAAAATAGTCGGAATTTCCAAAAATTCAGGTTGTGTCTCATAAAAATAGGACAAATTATCAGTACCAATAATAATCAAATTTTTATCATGCATTTTCACCGGAAATAATTCAATAACGATATTCTTCTCTAAACTTCGAACTCCAAACAAAATTTTTTGATTGCTTGTAGTCGTTCCTCCCAAAGGTGAAGAAGAATAAATCGTAAAATTTTCATTTGATTTATTTTGATTTCCTATTATTAAATCTTCATCAATTAAAGAAATATTCGACCCATTGTCCAATAACATACGACTGTTAATGCCATTACACGAACCATAATACATTGGTCGATTATCATGTTTTGATACTTCTGAAATTATAAAAACATTTTCAGGTTGTTCAGCACAAAATATAGCAGCAGTACTATTAGCTTCTTCACTTGTTGATGGTTTCGAATTATCAATTTCTTTAGGTTTCGTCTGAAATAATTCATTAACAATATCGTGCATCTCTGTTACATGTTTACGATGACATGTTGCACAGCTAATTTTTGAAACCATTGGACAATTTTTACTAAAATGGCCTTTTTTTAGACATCTGTAGCAAATACCTTTTGATTTTATGATATCAGCTACTGTCTTTACATCACAATTCTTCAAGCATTCAAAATTGTTCTTATGATTTTTGTTACAGACATAGCAACAATCAGTTGTGATAGCTGCTGTACTAAGATTTTTCTTCGGTTGATCAAATTTTTTCGATGTTTCATCTTTTCGAATTTTGTTGTAATCATATTGTAACGCATTTTCATATAATTCATCAATGTAGCTTACCAAATCCGAAAATTTCTTAATTTTTGCCAACATTTTTCTTTGTGCCCGATAATAAAATTTATTAGCTACGGCCTGAATAAGATTTGATGTGTAAAATTGAGCATTCGTTTGAATACTATCGATAGCTAGATTAGCATTTTCCACAATATCTTTTGCTTTTTTCAGATTATCGACTTCATTTTCAGATTTGATTTCTGGTATCGATTTCAGTTCATTCTTGATCTCAAGAATTGCTCGTTGCGGATCATTATACTTTATGCAAATACGAGCCCAAATTTCAGATATCGGCAAATTTTGACCAATAAAAATTGTGATCATTCTAGCTGGTTCGTTTTTTACTGTTTTTAATAACATAGATTTCTTCAGATCTTCCGATACCAACATGTTATTAATTAACAAATTTTCAATCATAATCTTGTAGGAATTCCAATTAACATATTTGCCATCAAAATTTGGCAATTGATCTGTTTTGATCTTATTATTCGAATTCATAATTGACATACCGGATAAATTATTCACAAGATCATCATCACCATTTGAATGATTAGTCTGATTAGATGTTGAATTCGTATTCGTATTTTTCAACATTTCTAAATAACAATCCAATTTGACATTATATTCCGACATCTTTGATATCAAATCTTCAGGTACATCTTCGTCATCCTCCAACAGATTAAATAATTCTTCATTCAAACCATTTAATTCGTCACGTAATTTTTCGGTTCGTTCAATATCCCATTTTCGGATAACTAAACATGAAACGTTCCGGCGACAACTAAACAATCTTCGTTTCAATTCTTCTGGAATCGGCTTCATAGTCCAAGAAAATGACGATGTAACACAAAACAAAATTTTCACTTAAATAATAAATGTAACGTAATCTATCTCTGAAATTACTAGACGATTCAGACAAACAAAAGTAAACGTTTAGTAAAATGATAAATTTGTTTAGTTTATTATTTAGTGGCTTACATCGCCAAAACTAAAAATACAATTAGAATAAGTTTTTCATTGAAATATTAAATACATTTTAGAACATAGAATTAAATTTTAGTTCGATTATATCGTTGACGTGTAATAATGCAATCATGACTATTATGCAGTCGTTTCTTAACACCCGTGTATGTGTGTGTTGTTGTTTGTTTGTGAACGCTTGGGCGTCTTTGTTGATGTTCCATTTCTTTTTTCTAATCTTTATTCATTTTGTAATTTTTTTTCTATTTTTCTTTTTAAATTACATGAAATTTTACATCATTCGAAAAACAAACACATGAAACCCATTTATATAAATATACACATGAATAATACAATAATTAATCAAAATAGAATATTAACGATCGTGGCCAACGTGGATAAAATAATTAAAATTGTACGAGAAATCTTGAAATTTATTGATTCAACAATATCACCATCATCGAATTCATCAATTACATCAAATTTGTCGGTTAGTAAAATCCTCTTTTGTTTATTTTTCAAATTTTTTGTATGTTTTTTTTTTCGTTTAAATGTTTAGCGTTCGAGAATTCCGGTGAACAAAACCAATCGTAAAACATCGATACCGGTTATCGGTAGTGACCAACGATCATCTTCTCGTAATGGCTCATCGTCATCATCGACAACAACAACAACAATGGCTACTAATAGCCTCTGTGAAATAAGATTATTATTACATACATCACATGCTGGTGGATTGATTGGTAAAGGTGGTGCACGTATTACACAATTACGAGAGGTATTCTATTCATCCATTGTTTTGATTTCCGCTTCTCTGATTTTCTATGTTATTTTTCATCTGTTTTTCATAAAACCATAGGAAACTAAAGCCGGAATTAAAGTATATTCAGAATGTTGTCCACAAAGCACTGAACGTGTTTGTGCTGTAACCGGACCAATTGATATTGTTACAAATGCCGTAGGAATTATCTTGAATCTTATTCGAACGTTTCCGATCAAAGGACCAAATCAGCTATATAATCCGGCACATTTTGATCCATTCATGTCATTACGTTATGGTGGATTTGGTGAAACAACTGCTGGACCGCTTACATCTGGACCACATTGCACACAACAACCTGTTCATCCACCACCACCAGTTTCACATCATGAACCAAGTCGAACAAACAGTATATTTACACCACCACCGATTCCACCACCACCACCGACACAATATCATCATCCAGCACCACCGATTCATCATCCTCATGCCCATCATCATCATGCTCATGCCCATCCACATCATCATCATCATCCATTCTCGTCTCCATCTGCTACTGGCAGTCGTCATTTGTCAACATTAACTAATGGACCACCACCATCTCAAACTCATCATCATCATTTAATGGATCATGGCCGTTCACCATCAGATTTCGGGGCGACATCACCATCATTTTTGGCAGCAGCTGCTGCTGCAGCTCATCATCATCATCATTGGCCACAAGCCGCAAATACCTGTCCAGCAGCTGGCAGTAGCGGTGTAGGTGGTGGCCGTATGGCAACTATACGTGCGGCAGCAGTTGCGGCTGCTGCTGCTGGAAATTCTGGTCCATTAACCGATGTATTCGGTACGACCAGCGATGATCCATTCCGTTGGATTACAGGTGAATTGAAAAAGCTAAATTTTTCATAAATTAATTTCAATTGATTTATTTATTTAGATGCAAAACATTATGATACAAATCGTCTTCAAAATACATTAATGAAACGTGATGACGTGTCATTCATTATTAATCCGAATGGCACAGCTATTTCAACGATCAAAGTTAATCATAAGGTATTATCCCATCATTCCATTTGAATTTTAAAATAATATTTCGATATGAAAAAATTAATTTCAGGTTGTCGGTGCAATAATTGGCCGTGGTGGTAATCGTATCAAAGAGATTCGTATTAAAACACAGGCCGATATTTCGATTGATCAAATGAAGAGTAGTGGTGGTGGTGGTGGTGGCAATACATCATCATCCGCCGGTAGTACACGTTCGATTACGGTAAAAGGACTATATAATGATGTTCAAGCAGCCGTATCGATGATTTGTAATTGGTAAATTGAAAATTAATTTAATTAACCAAGTTAATGATTGATTACGCATGAATTCACACAAAATTTCAAAATGATATTTATGATTGAATGATGAAGACGATGAATAATGTCTCAGTTGATCTGGAAGACTAGTGATTTTGTTGTTCTCGTAAAAACGGTGATTCCGTTTTAAAACCAATGCTGGAATCATTCTATTCTTCACCACAAAAAATGGTCTGAAAAACTAGTAAAAAAAAAAAAAAAATAAAAAATAGCCAATAATATTTGTGTGTGAAGATGGAAGAATAATTCCGGTTATGAATAATTTTACAGCAAAGAGTAAACATAAAATCACTATCTTCTGATGAACTGATGAATCGAATCAACGAAAATGATAAAAGAAAAAAAAATTCTATACACCATTTGTGCATGAATATTCCCTACTTCAAACACACAAATATACACAATTCACACGTCCACAATAATGATGAGGAGAGAGGTGAAACAAAAGAAAATTTGAATTTCTTGAAATTCTTGATCAATTTAATTTTGATTCAAATTTTTTATTTTTCATCAATCTAATTTGTATATATGTTGAAAATCTAATATTTTTTTCCATTTTTTTTCTTTTTTTTCTCTTTGATTATATAGCATTGATGAGAATCAAAATATTTGATTATAATATTCAACAACATCATCATCATGTACTCATTGTTTGTTCGGAATCACTTTTTGATGCTTACACTTTCCACATATATGATGGATCTCTACTACACAATTTAAATATATTTATTATATTATGGATCTGTCTATTATTCTTTGGCCGTGTCTCTGGTAGTCAAAATTGAATATTCTTCTCCCCTTTTTTCTGTTTTCACACACATAAACACACACACACGCACGAATACTGAGAATTACAAAATTATTCAATGATGTATCTTCATATAACATTTTTCAAACTCTATAATATTCTTCTTTTTATTACTTGCCAGGAATTTTACAAATCAGATTTATATTTATTTATTTTTTTTCTGGTTTCTAGGGCCCAAAAAAAAAAAATACATACACATGCATCATCATCAAAAAACATTATCATTGTCATCATCATCATCATCATCATCATGGGAGAAACTTTGATGAATATATAAATATGATGATGATCAAAAGAGAAAACTACAATGATGAGTGAACTTTATTCTCTGGTAAAAGTTTTACTTTTTGCTTTTTCTTTCTTTTTCTCTCTCTCTCTTTTTCATATTCATTGCACACTATATATACATTTACAATCAGAATGCTTTATAAATGGAGTATTATTATTATACGACGATGATTTTTTTGGTCGAATTTTTTTTTCGGTTGAATATTCTTCAGCATGTGATTATAATGATGAGTACTTTTTCGAATGGCACACAGAAAAGAGAAAAAAAAACTTTTAAAACTTTAAACTGAATTAGTTGATCATGATGATGATGATGATGATGATAATGATGATGCAATTTGAAATCCACTTAGCAAAGTAAAGTAAAACTATCAAACAAACAAACAAACAATGAACAACAACAACAACAACAACAACAGCAACAACAGTGAAAAATTTTCAAATTAAATTTTTTTGATATTTATGAGCTTTGAATGATGATGTTCATGATAATGATAATGATGATGATGATGATGATGATGATGATGTAGCCATTGTTTATTCATTTATTCATTCACAACCAATCATATAATGAGAGTTTCTCTTTGTTTTTTTTTTTTTTTTTTTTTTTTTTCCCATTCATTTATTTTGCAATTTATACCGGCAAAAATAGCCTGTCTCTCTATATTGTCATTTTTTTTCATTTTCATTACTCAAACAAATTATCCAAATCATAAAATTTTCATTGTAACACACACACACACACACACACACACAGAGACCGATCACAAACATTCATCATTGGAATAATTAGTCAAACAAACAAACAAACAAAAATGCAAAAACAACATTCAAACAGCAGAAATCAATTGAAAAACACACACACACACACCGAACATATTATATACACAAACATTTAATGAAAAAAAAATAATTGAAATTGAATGAAGAAGAAAAAAAATGAAATGAATTTCGATGCTAAATAATGAATGTGTACATGTGTGTTTGTGTGTGTGTGCATTGTTGATTTGTTGTATTTGCATTCGATGTCATCATTGTGATTTGATTTTTCCTTGTGTTGACGCGGTTGTATTTGTATAATCATCATCAATAATCGGATTTTTGTTTTTTTGATTGCTTCAGGCATTTATCTATCGAATTTTGTGTTGTTCGGGTGTGTGTGTGTGTGTGTATAACAACAACAATGATGATGATGATAATGGCAAATTTTTTTTGTGTGTATCGTGATTCATTCGTTCAAACAAACATGAGATGATTGTTTCTTTGAAATCGTTGGTTTTTCTGAAAAAATTGCACAATACAAAAATTTATCATTTGAAAATAAATTCTTATTTGATCGACTGGTTAATTTCATCCACTGGAACATTCATTCGTTCATCACGGATTTTGGTCAAATAAAAACAAATAAATATCCCAAATTCATTCAAGATTGATTGAAGTTCATTATTCAATTGTAATTGAATTTATTATCAACAATTCGTGTTAAATAATTTTTTTTTGTTCTTCTTCACAGATTCTCTTCTGTTTTATATATTTTCATTCATGGGAAAATATTGTGAAAAACAAATGAGAAAACAAAAATGATGCAGACATTTATTGCAGAAAAATGAATTATAATTCAATTAATCCATCTTAATTCTGGTTTCTTTTTCGTCTGCTACAAAGGTTTTGCGTTTACTTTATCATCATCATCATTATTGATCGGAAAATTCGAAGAAAATGAAAACATAGAAATTAGAACACAGAAAAAAAAATGATGAAAATCCATCCAAAGCTCATCTAAATTAATAATATTTTAAGGTAACAAATGGCAAATTATAATTAACATGACAAAGAAATTCTTCTTTGGCATTTTCATCACATCTGATAATTTATTTTCTTTATTTATTTTTTTTTTGTCAAAATTTTTATAATACACAAGTGTTGAAATTGCCGAATCAATAATGAAAAATTTTTCTTATCTCTTCCATTGTTTTTCCTTTGGTTTCTGGTAAACAATATGCAAATATAATGCAAATAAAACTAATTGACGAAAATATCCAATATGTACCATATTCTTTGAATAATATGAAAAATGATTGTGTTTCATTAACAATGATAAATGTCCAAATCCATGCAAATATTGATGATATTGATGATATTAACCAAACGGTTTGTGGTGGTGTTATTTCTGTGATAATAACCCATGCAATTGGACCAACACCCAATGAAAATGAACTGACAAATATTGATACACATATAATTGGTAGCCATGAATTTGTTTGTTCAATTGAACCTTCATAATCATGAGCCAATTCTGGATGTTGATAATAATAAAATCCCAATACACCAATACTAAGAGCCATTCCTAATGCTGAAAACATGAGTAAAATTCGTCTTCCAAATCGATCGATAACCAATGCACCAACAATTGTAGCCATCAACATGAAACCATTCGAAATTAATGTTGATAGTTTAGCGTTTAAATTTGAACCAGATTTGACGAAAATATCATTCATATAAAATTGAACACCATTAATACCGGAAAATTGTTGAAAAAACAATGCAAATATTGCAATCAACATTGGTTTGTAAATATCTGAACGTTGAATCGATTGAAATGATAATTTAATACGATTTTTCTTCGCTTTTTGAATCTGATTTTTAAATTCACAAAGATCACGTAGTTCACCATGAATATCACTTTCTTTTGTACGTAAACGACGAAGATTCTGTTCAGCTAAACGTAATGCATCATTAGATGTTTCAATACAATTCATACACCATGTTGGTGATTCAGGCATAAAATACATTGTTATAACCAATAATGCTGTCGGTAATAATGCCCACAATGCCAATTGATTCCAATGAAAATTCAGAATATTAATAATGTCCATATAAACAATACCGAAAACGACGAAAAACTATAGTGAATAAAATTTTAAAAAAAATCAATAAAAAAATTTTCATAAATAAGAATTGAATTACATTGAAACTCATTCCAATATAACCACGATTATTTGGTGTTGCAATTTCTGCCAAATATGTTGGAACGGTTGCAATAGCGATACCGATACCTAATCCATTAATTACACGTCCTACTAGAATGACAAATGTTGACCGTGCGAATGCAATACATAACCAACCGATACCATATGGTAATCCTAATGACATTAATGTTTTTCGTCTTCCAAAACGATCAATAAACAATCCTATTTGATTTAGATTTTTAAATGAATAATGACTATTGAAAAATTATTGTTATTATTATTATTACCACATAGAAGACCACCTAACATTGCACCAATGGTTAATATAGATGATATTAAACGTTTCTCTTGATCTGTAGGTACTAATGGTGAATGCCATTGTTTATCATCGATAAAATTTTCATTCATCTCTTCCATGGCCGGTGCATTCCATCCAAATGTACTGCCCATTATAATCGATGCCATATGAGCGCTTAATGTTGCACCATAAACAAGCCATGATGATTGATATCGTGAATGATCACGTGTTTCCAATTGATTTAATTCAATATTTGGTGGTAATATTTGATCAATATTCTGTATTTCATCATGTAAATCGATAATATTCACTATATGATTATGATATGGTGGATAATGTTGAGATATTTCAATTTGTTGTTTATGAAGATTTGGCGACATGATTTAAAGGAATCGTTTTTTTTATTAATTTATGATGCATAAAATGTCCAAATTGGCAAAAAAAAAAAACATTTTCAATCCTTGGATTGGATTTTTTTTTTTTTTTTTTGGTTTATTTCAGATATATAAAGTTTACATACTTGAAAAGACCAATTGTCATGTTTCTGATGATCCTGATAACGATTTTGATCAATATGGATGATAATGTGATAATAAAATGAGATTGTCGACATTTTTTTTTGTCTTTCGCTGTTTACATATGATTTAAATCGTCATCATCATCATCATCATCATCGTAATTAATAATTCTTCTCAATTTTATCATTATTATCATCAAAATGAACCTTTTTTTAGATTAAAGATTCTGCTAACTTTCTTGATCACTAGATGGCAGTTTCGCATTCATTTTCATATGATTTATTGTTCATTTATTCATAACTAGATGGCCGTATTGGAGTCATTAGTTTTGTTTTTTTTGTCTGTTGCAAAAACTTCTTTTTTTTTTGGATCAATTTGTTTAACAATTAAATGACCAAATAATGCTGATGTTGTTGTTGTTGTTGATGATGATGATGATTGTGGTGATTATATTCAATTATCATCACAAACAAACCACCGATCAATGATGTTTTGGCACTAATTTCTAGTGATGATGATGATGATGATCAAGAAGATGATAACTTTAATCGCGATCAATAATAGCCATTAGCTTGATTTCAATTATCATTCTGATAAGAAACAAACCCCGGAAAAAAAACGAAACCATCATAATGTTATTTACGGTCTATGAAAATGGTTTCCATCATCACCATGAACATCAATGATGACAATTTTTTTTTATTTTATTTTCGATTCCAGAAATATGCCAGATGTGTGTGTGTGTGTGTGATGATGGTGATTTAAAAAAAAAACACAGAAAAAAATTATATCCAGATCAAAAAAAAAAAATTAGAAAAAAAAACTTGCACCGAAAAAAAAAAAAATTATAGTTTGTTAATTCCAGCCATCAAGACAAACCACAAAGAATTCTGTGTGATCGAATTCTTTTCAAACATTCGAATCGATCGATCGATCGGGGGCGCCACATGTAACCAAACAAAAAATTTGTTCGAAATTTTTTTCTTTTCACATAATCTTAATTCGTGAATGAAGAAGAAAAACGACGATCAAAGAACAAAAAAAAAAATGTCACCATGTTGGCCGTAATTGCTGTCAATTCCATTCCATTCCCCGATTCCGATTCCATTTCATTTGCCATTAGAGATTTTTTTTTCAATCTCTTACTTGCACACACACACACAAACACACTGATCTGATCCATTTGATTGTTGTTGTCGACATCGTCGTTTTTTTGCTTTTAGTTCCAACAACAACAACAACAACAAGAAAGGGGCATGAAAAAATAAATAATCAACCAACCAACAGAAACATCGGCATCAAATCTACAAAGAAATATACAAGTAAGTTATTATTTCTAGTTGCATATTACAATTTGTCGATACATAATCCATTTCCAAAAAAAAAGAAAAGATTTTATTGCAAACCCGGAATTAGGTGATGAAATTGTTGTTGTTGTAGTTATTCCTGGTAGTTTTTGTTGGATTCTATTTCTCATTCTATTTTTTTTTTCCCATCCAGATTCTCTATGTGCCACCCACCCATCCAATCGTTGATTTGATGAAACAAATTGATTGACTTATTATTACCAGAACAAGAATGAACAAAAAAAAAATTTTGACTTCCAAATATTTACATCAACAACAACAATCGATCGATGTATTTATTTGGCAAAAATGTATTTATTCGAAAGAAAAATCTCATTGTTGATTATGAAATTTGACGAAAAGAAAAAATATTCGAACAAGTTCAAACAACGAAAAAAAGAATGGAATGAATGAATTTATCATTTCCATTCATGATTATTATTATTGGCCATCATATAATCATCATCATTATTAATAGAAGTAAAAGTTATGACAACTTGTCAAATGTGTGTGTGTGTATTTGATTTTCAGCATTCGTTCATTCACTCTACAAACAAACGAACAAATCATCATCATCATCATCATCAATCCATATATGGCCAATTTTTTCCATCAAAATAATCTCATCTCTTTTATTTTCCGGAAAAAAATATGAAATGAAATGAAATGAAATTTTCATTTTTCATCTTAAAAAAATGAAAAAGAGAAAAAAAAATATTCAAAAAATTCATAGAATAGATTCATTCTATCGCGTGTGCGTTTGTTGTTGCTGTTTTTTTTCCATTTTAGTCAATCTCTGTGAAAACAAAAACAAAACAACGCGGAAAAAAAATGAATGAAATAACCATTTTCTGTTGTTGTTGTCGTTGTTGTTGGTTTTGGAACTTAAGATTCATTTTTGGTTTTTATATAGAAAATGAAAAGTTTAATTTTCAAAATTGAACATTCAGAATCAAAAAAACACCAATAACAACAACATCATCATCATCATCTTTGACTGCCAGCTAGGCGTTTGTTGTTGATGACATCCAATTCATTTATTCAGTTTTTTTTTTGTTCATTTCTTATCATTCATTCATCGTATACGACACTGAATAAGAGTGGAAGAAATTTTTTTTTGTTTTGTTTTTTTTTTTTTTTATATTTCCATCATCATTCAAGGGTTTGATGCTTTTCCAATGTTGTTTTCAAGCTGTTGTTGTTGTTGTTGTCGTCGTCGTCGTCATTGTCTGGCAAACAACACAGACAAACACACACACACACACGCAAGAAAAAAAAACAGAAACAATTTGATAATGTGTCAAAACATTTGGATCAATTTTTTTTTTTACCAGTAGATATGTGGCCTGTCTTTTTTTTTGTTTTTGTTTTGACTGTCTCCATCTTGTGCATTGACATTGTCGTCTTTTTGCTTTTTATGAATATTCGCAAATACAACGATGATGATGATGATGATGACAGTTTCTTTATTTTTTTGTTTTGTTGGATTGATCCACATGCCCAGAGGATGTGTGTGTGTGTGTGTGGGTGGGTGGGTGGATGATGACGACCAAAGAGAAAATGTTATTTATTTTTTTTTCTGGTACATCAATCAAACAGGAATATATTCTCTTTTTATGTTGAATGTTAGGTTTTGATCTTATGCGTTCGTGTTTCAGAGATATGACCAAAAAATGAAACTTTTGAGTCAATTTTTCTCAGTTTTTGAAGTAAAAAAAAAAATTTAATGTCCACCACCACCACCACCGACACCAATGTGCGAAGTTTGTCACATCCAAACAAGCGAGAGAGAGAATAACAAAAACATTTGAATCGATCCAAGAGAGAGAGAGAGAACTTTCTCATATAATGATCATTTTGTATGTATGAGTAAAAAATGGAATCGATTTTTTTTTTTGTTTATCATTGAATTTTGAATGAGAATAATTCTTTTTTCTTCTTTAAAAAGAAAACAAAAAAGGACGACATCATTGTAAAAGAATTATCATTAATTTTTTTTTTTTTTTTTGAAACAAAACAAACAAACAAAAAAAAATCATAATAAACAAGAATCGAATGAATTCTGATTGTGAACCACCATCATCATCAGTTGAATCGATATTCGAACAATCTGGATAATTGGATCATTTAACAAATTCGTTTTGTTGTTGTTGTTGTTGTTGTTTTTCTGATTAATTGTCTAATTTGAATTTCCAGAAAATTTTCCTTTGTTTGGTGGTGATGGGGGTGGTAGTGATGTTTACGCACACGATTGACTATCGCGATAAAAATATCGATATTTTTCGATTGTATTCGATTTCCAATATCTATGTGAATGAATTGAATAATTATCAACCATTCTAAGTGATGATTGTTGGCCACCAATTATGATGATGATGATGATGATTGTGACAAGATTCCAGCAAAAAAAAAAAAAAGCCCCAAGAGATAAATAGAAATGGAAACCATTTTTCTTTGTTGGTCTCATCATCATGGATCGATAAATATATTTCTGCCATTGTTCAGTATGATTTTCAGTATGTTTGGTTCATTTTCGATCTGAATTTTTTTTTGTTTTGTTTTGTTTCTTAAATATTATTTCTTAGTAATCGACAAATGTGTATATGAAAATGCCCCTCTGAAATTATGTGATCTCTGGCTTGGACAACAACAACAACAACAACAACAACGACAAAAAACATTGTACATTCTTGGAACTAAAAAGAAGAATCGTATTGTTTTTTTATATATACTGTATAATAATAATAATAACCGAAAAAATATCTAAACAATTTTTTTTCCCGAATGATTTTAGCGAAACTGTTTTATATGATATGATCCCGTATATCATAAACATACATACAACCAACCAATCATCCACCCACCACTATTGTTTACAGATTATGTTGTTTTGTTTTGTTGTTCAAGAAGAGAAAAAAAAATAGTATTCGTATATATTTTATCTATGTTGTTGTTTTTGGGTATATAAAAAATCATCTGGATCCATTATTATTGGGCCGGGAACTAAAGAAACTAAAAAAAAAATCAACTACAACACACCCAGAATTGTCGATCCAGAACATAATAATAACAGAATAATAATATTATTGATCCATTCGTTGGTATTATTGGTCTGTTTTATACACAGAATTATTATTATTTTGTTTCCAACAACATCATCACAGAAAGAAAATGTTATATTAGATCTTCTCATTTCTTCATGATATTTGTTTTCATCAGTGTATAAAAAAAAACGTTACAATTGAAAGAAAGAAAAAAGAACATTTTCTGATTCTGATATAACAGAACATCACCATCATCATCACCATTGATATGTCGAATGTTTAACGTATACGTGAAAATCGAATCTTATGATAATCAAGTAACATGAATAATAATAATAATAATTAATCCGCTGAATATTGAAATTCTGTGAAAAAAGGTATGTACTTTTTTGAACATATAAAAACACTTTGATTGTTGTTGTTGTTGTTGTTGTTGTTGCACCAATGAATTCACCAATAATGAAAAAGTTTCATAATGTTTGTTGCATTGTTGAATAATGAGAATATTTACATTCATTCATCAAACAAGTCTTGATCATCTTGATCTGTAATTGTACGTCATCTTTGTACAAACAGCCAAAAAAAATTATGTCTACGAAAAGGCCAATTAAAGTTTTTTTTGGAGGAATCGTATTTTTCAAACAATCAGAAAAATATATTACTTGGCCATATGGCCAATTGTGGACACAAAAAATGATGATTTTGTAAATTTTAAAAATGGAAATATAGAATAATTTTATTGATTACAATTTTTTTTTTCATTTCTATTTCCTGATATAAATATCATTTTCGTTCAAATTTTTTTTGATCCAATATATCAAACATTCAAGATTTGTGTGTATGTATAGATTTTTTTTTTGGCACATTCTATTTGCAATGAATGATTGTGAATGCGATTTCAAATACACAAAGATAAACATTTAAACAAATATATACCGACGACGACGATGATGATTATGATGACAAAGACCAAACTAAACCAAGAAGACCAAGAATTTTTAGCTAAAGAAAAGACAATTGTCTGTGTGTGTGTGTGATGTGAATTGAATGGAATGGAATGGAAATTTGGTGAATAAAGAAAGAAAAAAAAAACAAAAGAAATCATTCCGTTTGTTCATGTTCTCTCACTCTCATTTTGTGTGTTTACTTAACCTAAATCTTTTTTTTTTTCTTGATAATATTACCAACAATCGTCATAATGTTTAAACGAAAGACAAATTCTGTATGATGTATTATTGTATGGTGTGTGTGTGTGTATGGTGCCCAAATATAAGAAATGAATTCTCTTTTATTATTTGGAAAAAAAAACTCTGAAATGGAAATAGATTTTGTGTGTGTGTGTGTGTTTGATCAATAGCCAATGGATCTCGTACATTCGATGAATTATTTGATATTTGAAATTGGATTAAATTGAATTGCATTTTGTAATTCTCTTTCTCTCTCTCTCTCTCTCTGTCTTTGGCCATTTCGCTTTCATTCATTGATGAATTATTCTGTACATTCTTAGGCATTCATTTCATTGGTATTGTTGTTGATTATTTTTTTTCTGTTGGAATTCCTTGAATCGAGAAAGAGAATTTTTTTTTGTTTTGTTTGTCGGTAAAATATTTAATAATAACCGATATGTCCAATAATTATGATTCGAACAAATAAACACAATACAATAATGAACAAAAGCGAACTAAATTTTTTTTTTAAATTTGAGAAAATTTCCATGAAAATAAAAATTCATCCGAGAAACTTTACAGAAATGTTTTCAATTTTTGTCATCATCATCATAACAAAATAGACAAATAATAAAACCATTCGAATTTGTCTTTTTTTTTGTTGTTGTTGTTGTTTCATATTCTCGATTTTTTTTTGTATTATTATTATCGAATGTGTAAAACAATAAAGAGAACAAAAAAAAATCAAACATCATTGATCACACGACATTTTTAACATCAATATTTTTCTATTTGTGAATCAATTTGATAAATTAAATTGTTTCATTCATTCATTGTTTTGTTGGTGTTTGGTTTGTCCATTGATTTTGTTTGTTTTCGTATTTGTGTGTGTGTGTGTGTGGTGACATTTGTCCATCGAATGTCCAATATATATTGATCATCATCATCATCATCATCGTCATTTCGTTTGTATCCTGTCTTTTCTTGTTATTATCATTTTCTTATCAATTTTTTTTCTCTCTTACAGGATCTGTATTTTATGGTTTTCTTGAATTGTGTGTTTGGTATGTTTCTCGATTAATGAATTGTTATTATTGTTTGATGAGAAGAAAACAAAAATTGCATTCTCAGCATTATCCACACGTCTTTTGGAATTATTGTTTTGATGATTCAAATGTCGCCGGTTACAATTTTATTGGTGATCATCACCACCACCACACGCCACACACACACACATAATCATCATGTTAACAATGATCATCACCATTGATATGATGAAATGAAAAAAAAATCCAATCATCATCAGATTCTGATTCGATTCAATCCAATCAAATCCGATCGTTTATTCAATCGATTAATGATTCTCTCACAATTCGATTCGTTTATCAAATTAAATTCTGAAGATAAAAAAAAATGGAGAGAGAAATGAAAAATTTTTCATTTTCATTTTCAAAAAAAAAAAAAATGAATCAATGAATGAATTCCATCTTTTTGAAGATCAAATCAAATTCAACAGAAAAAAGACTACGAACCTAAAAAAAATATGATCGATTAAGTGTCATGAAAACGATGACGATCCATTTCCATTCTACATCATTGCTGTATTATTGTTAAAAACAAATGAAATGGAATTAGCCACCAATACTACTACTACTACTACTACTACTATATCGTCATTATCATAATCATCCGGTTCAATTTAATCATTGAAATTATTGAATTTTGTGAAAAAAACAGAAACAAAAAAAAATTCATGTTCATGTGATTATTGTTTCTCATATTCAAATGAATGTGTGTGTGGTGTTGGTGTGTGTGTGTGTGTGTGTGTGTGTGTGGAAATCGATTTGAAATCAAGTGAAAAAAAACTGGAGAAATGGAAAAATTGGTTCGTTCGTTTTTTTTCTCATTTACAAAAGTGTTTCTCATTTCCTTTATTTTTATTTTTTATTTTTTGGCGCATTTTCATCATCATCATCATCATGAATAAGAAAAAATTCAAGATTCTTGTCATCACATCAATGTTCTGTGTGTGTGTGTAGATGTTTTATTCGAATACAGAAACACACACACACACACTGAAAACATATTATAATTTGATTAATTTGGTTCGTGTTCTCTCCATGTAAGTCTGGTTTCTTTTTTTTTTTTTTGTTCTTTTTCTTGTTCTCCACATTTTTTACTCTTCTGCATGTGTGTGTGTGTGTGTGTGTGTGTGTGTGTGTGTGTGTGAAGAATGTGAATTCCAAAGAAACATTTGCATTAAAGCAAATGATGATGATGATGATGATGATTATTATCATTATTACAATTTTGGATCGATAAGAATCGATCGAAAAATCTTACAATTTATATATATATATATTTCACTTTGAATTGTATTTATATTATTGATTTGTATCTAGTTCTTAGTTGTTTTTTTTTGCATCAAGTTATAAAAATAATTCTAAATCATCATCATTTCGGAATATATTACTATTATTATAATCATTTTAATTTTGGACAATCTCTGCATTTTTTTTGTCGGCTATTGTTGTTGTTGTCGATACAAAACAATAGCCAACAACAACAACAACAACAAAATACAATAATTTTGATTGGAAAAACAAATCTCACATTGTAACACAATGTAAGACAATTAATATGCTTTTAACTTGATTAAAATGACGACATCGTATGGGTGTGTGTGTGTGTGTGTAATGGGTGTTTCGAAATAGCCATTTTTCTATTTCTACCCAGCATAAGGATTGAAATAAAATAACCGGAATTAAAAATAGAAAACTCTTTGCTTTGAGGGAAAAAAAACTTGTTTTTTTAGCTGAAATTTTTTTTATTTAAAAACTTTTTTCCTCTTTTATTGTTTTGTTTTCTTCATTCTTTCGTAGTCGTCGTCGTCGTCGTCGTCATCGTTGTTGTGGTTGTGGTTTTGTTTTGGCAGAACAAAAAAAAAGTTACAATTTCTTTTTCTTTCTGGCCAATTTATTCAACTTTTTTTTCTGAATATTTACAACATTCTTAAATTCATGTGCCATTTATGTATATATGTGTGTGTGTATGTTTGTTGCAAAAGTTTTGATGATTTTATATTTGAAAATTTTGAATTTGATTTTTTTTTTTTTTGCTTTAAATTTAATGAAACAATATAGTTCATTATTAACGATTTTTTTTCTACAGGAATTTGTTAGTGATTTTATCTCATGATTCACGAATGACGTACACACACACACACACACATACACAACAAACATCTATATACATTGTGTTTATATTCCATTCCTTAACCGGAATCACTAAATATCTCGTTTGGATTGCTAATATTATATTTGTTGACCACTAGTCCATTTACTACTACCACCATCATTATCATTCACTAAACTATTGTGGTTGAATTACCATAGACCGAAAAAACAGAGAGAGAGAGAGAGAGAGACCGACCGGTCGATGAAAACCATTTTTAGATCCAGAACCAGAAAAAAAAAGATTCTTAACAATTTTTTTTTTACATTCATTCATTGAACATTTCTTTTGTTATCTCAATTTTTTTTTCGTGCGCATTCTCTGACATTTTCTATATATCTTTCCATATCGAACACACACACACAGAATTCAATTGCCATTTTTTTTTACCATTTTATCAATGTTATAATTTTTTTTTCTTTGGTTCATTTCTTTTTTTTTCAAAAAAAATTTTCTCTGTTGTTTAGTTGATCGTTTGAATCCATGCGATCAGGTTTGGTGTTATGTGCTTCCCGATTATGTTGTTGTTGTTGTTGTTTTTGTTTTTTGGACTACAGAATCAAAGTGGTGATTAGAACTGCAAATATTCTTTCTGTGTGTTGGTCTGTGTGGGTGTTTGTGCATGTGTGTGTGTGTGTGTGTGTGTGATTCTGATATCTTAATCTTTTTTTTTGCTGGTCAGATAATTTCATCAATGTTATGAATTCAATCATATGACAATTGTATTTTTAGTGAGTGGGTGTGTGTTTGTGATTTTTTTTTGTTTGTTGAAAACTTGTTAAAACAACAACAACAACAACAACAACAAAGTTTAAATCATCATCATTATTATAATAAATAATAATGTCATTAGCATCATCATTGCAAAACACACGCCCATTTTAGGTGATTATTTGAACGGTGTGATCTAAATGATGATGATGATGGTGGTCATTATGGAGGACTACATTCTATAAATATCTTGATTCATTCAATGTATCGATTTATTGCGTGTACATGTTCTGATTGTGTTTCTAGTTGTGTGAAAAATCTGATCTGATCTGATCTGATCTAATCAAATCTATTGATGATGACACAATGAAAAAAAAGAAACAATTTTTTTATTCTGTTTGTTTTTGTTTCACCTTTCATAGAAAAAAGTTGTAAGTTTTGTTTTGATTCATTATTATTATTATTATTATTATGATTTACACATGTGTTGACATGACATTTTCATATTTTAATAATAACTTTGTGTGTGTGTGTGTGTGTCGATGATGGTGATCTAATAGAAAAAGATGGAAAAAAGAAGAGGAAGAAACATTGACAAAAAAAAAGAGTTTATATATTCAATAAATTTCCATAAACTGTCTTTTTTTTTTTTTTTTGCTTTCAAATTCTTTATTCATCAACTTCCTTCACCATCACTTGTGATTTCATAAATGGTATCTACCTATATCTATCCTGTTCAATGAATGTACCTGGAACAGAGAAATATTTTCTTGGAATCAAATATGGAACAAAGTGTTTTGGAACCACCACCACCACCACCATCATCATGATCATCATCCAGAAACAATCGAATCGAACTCGTTTTTTCATTGTGATTCATCGAAATTTGAATCATTCATATTCAAAGATGAAAAAAAAGCAGCCAAAAATAAAATTTTTTTTAGCCGAATAAGCAAAAAATGAATGAATATGATGAGCCTAAAGAAATGAAAATTTTAAATTTTTCAAAATAATCCAGAAAAAACACAAACACAGACACACACTCAGTGCAATAAAATAATAATAATGTAGAATCCGGAATTTTTTTTTATTTTCATTTTTTTTTGCATCGATAGCCATTTCACGTCATGTTCATTTGATGTTGATGATGATGATGATGATGATTGTTGAGAAATGAAACAAAGAAAAAAAAAGAATGCAAACGAATTGAATATTCTGCATCATTCTAAATAGATGTGTTTGAATAGATAAGAATAACACACTGCTGAATGATGGTGGGTGTAGTGTTTATAATGAACTGTGATGGTGGGTGTGTTTGTGTTGGAGGAAAAAAACAGAAAAAATCAATTTTTTTTACAACAACAACAACAACAAAGCATTCACAATAACATCATTCGTTTTTTATTTGCGTATCATTTCGTTATTGTTTAATTGATTAATTAATTTGATGAATGTTTAATTAATTCTTTTTTTTATTCTGAACTGAAAAAACCTAGCTACCTAACTACCTAACTACCTATGATAATAATGATTCATCTGCTTGTGAATAGAATCTACTGATTCTCATTTATTCGCTCCTCGCCCATAGAAAAAAAAACATTGGTTACCAAAGAATGTTGAAAGCAAAAAAAAGTAGGAATCGTTGGTACCGTTTTTTTTTTGTTTAAAATGCTGACACACCATGATGATACAAAAAAAAAATTGAAATAAAAACAAGTGAAGAAAACGCTAATTAGATGATTGAAAGTCAAAAAACTTGTTGTGAGCTTTATTCAGGCTTGCGGCTAATTTTTTTTCTTCTTATTTTCTATTTTTTTACATTGCGAAAAAAATCGCCATTATTTCGATATAACTTGCGAATCGATCGATTGATAGTTTTGTCCATCGAAAGGCGGACAAATAATAATGGATAGTGATGATGATGATGATGATGTATTTCGATTCATATTTTTTTCTTTTCTTCAAAATTCATAATCTTCTTTCGAGAAATCGAGAAAGAATGATAGAATAATTTTTTTCTTCATTTCAAATCAATCGGATCATAACGGATAAAGATTTTTTTGCCACCACCATTCATCCAATACCATTTGCGATTATTATTGATTCCCTTTTGATCCAGAATTTTTCAATTTTAGAGAGAGAGAGAGAGAGAGAGAGAGAAAGAGACAGAAAAAAAATGAAAATAAAATTTATATATTCGATGCCGATAAGAATAAGATGCATTTATATGCCAAAACACACACACACATATCTTCTATAGATATAAATGGGGAAAAAAAACTCTAAAAAAAATTTCTAAACTTTGTACGTCATTCAGTTGTGTGTGTGTGTGTTGGAATTTAAGCAAAAAAAAAGCTGTTTCTGGAACATCCACACACACACACACACACACACACACACACACACACACACACACACATCATTATCATTCAATTCTCACACACACACACACACACACACACACACACACACACACACACACACACACACACACACACAATATTCAGGCTACTTAAGTCTATATTTTTCGAATATGAAAATAAAAATGAAAAAAAAAATTTACGAAACATACAAATCCGTTAGGCATTTTGTGTTTGAATATAAAAAAAAAACTGAATCGAATGATGATGAAGGGAAAAATATGGAATCGAAACAGCTGCTGCTGCTGCTGATTCTGTGTTTGGAATCAATTCTAGAAATTTTTTTTTCTTTTTGTTATATATGTTCCATATTCGATAACTCATCGAATATATTTGTTCATCATTATCATCTTCATCATCATCATCATCATCATCATCATCATTCGATTCAATTCATTCTTGTGTTGTTGTTGTTGTTGCTGTTGTTGTTGTCGAACAGCTGAATTTCAAGCTATTCTTATTTCATTATTTGAATTTAAAGATTGAACAATCTTTAGAGAGATTTTCAAAGTTAGAATGTAGATGTTGATTTTTTATATATATATATTTTTTTGGATCATCGAGATATATCTTTGCTCATTATGATGCAACACCATACACACACACACACACAATGAACAGTGAAGAATAGTGGTGGATAAGAATTTTCATTTTCACGCTTTTCAATTCTTTCTTTTTTTTCAACACTTATACTCATTTATATTCTATCGATTCTTTACGCAAGACTTTTGTTGTTGTTGTTGTTTAACGTTGTGTTGTATAGAAGGGGTAAAAAAAAATTACAATAATAATAATCACCGATGAAATTGAACAGATTTTTTTTGGTTTGAAAATTGAATTTTTTTTTTCGTTGTTGTTGTTGTAGTTGTTGTAAAATTCAATTGATTAAATAAAGAATTTTTTTATGTCGATTCGTTTCGAATAATCAGAATCTGTGTTTTGATTCGTTTTTTTTTATTATTCGTCGTCGTTTTCATGCGCATATTGCAATCGATGATGATGATTCCGGATTATTAATTAATTCCGGGTAAATTCTGTTTTTACTTGGACACAATAACGAGGAATTTTTTTTTCTTTTCATTCTGTTCTTTTGATTATCCGTTCAATTATAAAGAGAGAAAAAAAAACAAATGTTACACCAGCTGAATTTTTAAGGGAAAAAATGATGATGATGATGATGAGTAAATATGAAAAAAAAATTCTGGAAAATTTTTTTTTGTTTTTTTTTTTGTTATTTTCTAAACTAATTCTGATCATCAATTTTTTTTTGTCTATCCCATACAGCCATGACAACAGCCGAACTTGAAGTGGAACAACAATTTTTTTCCCCCACTGTTTAATCTGTTGGAAATTCATCATTGACATTATGACTAAATTTTAATGACACACACACACACACACAGCTATCATCAGCATCATCATCATCATCATCATCAGCTTAATTAATAAGTTAATTAATTATATATAATTCACACACACACAGATCTTCAATCAAAATATTCGAGGTTGACGGTTTTTTTTATCTGCCAGTGTTTTTTTTTTTTTTTTTTGTGATTCTGGGCCTTTTTTTTTGTTCGTGTATTTGAACTATAGTCTACTGTATTATTTTAGCCCATCCTTTCATTTGACATTTTTTTTTCTATGTCAAAATAATCGAACATCATTATATAACCAAACTGATGATGATCAGCATCATCAATATGTTTAAATTGTGATCAGATTGTGTGTGTGTGTGTTGAACTTGAAACAAAAAAAAAAATTTTATCACAATCTTTATACACACATCGATTGCTCCTCCTTTTTCTCATTATTGATTACGTAATCGATTTGTATCGTCTTCATCATCATCATCATCCACTATGAACGTCAATTATCATTATTCGATATTATTATAGGTCTAAATTCAACTATAATTCATTCAACTACCTCATCATCATCATCATCATCATTTGAAGATAACAGAAAAAGAGAGAAAAAAAATTAACATAAAAGATCAATGATAATGATCACTGCTACTAAACATCAATCACATTTGAACAACAACAACAACAACAACGACAACAATAATCATGAATATGAATATTCCAATTCTATTTTAACTAAATGGAAAATATGGCCAAAATCTAAATATAAATTAAAAATAAATTATAACAATAATGATGATGATGATGATAATAATAACACGTTAACATCGATGATGATGATGAAAAAAACTAGAAGAAAAAAACATCGACGACCGGAACAAAATCGTCAACAAATTCAACAATCAATGACGATGACATTTAATGATTATCGTTCGATTATTATTATTTTTATTACAATTATTGTTTTATTGTTACAACAACAATCATTATTATCAACTGCCAATGCTTCCAACATTATTATCATGTCAAATTCATCATCATCATCATCATCATCACCATTATTATCATCAGCATCAGCGTTAATGTCATCATCATCACATTATTCCGGTATGTGTGTAATATACGATTGAAATATGATGTACGATTTGTTTTTTTTTCCTGGAATCGGAAATTGATTTTGGTTGTTGTTGGTTTCGAACCAAATTTTTTTTTTTACACACTTTTTCTTTCTCTTTCTATTTGGTTATATTTCAGTTCAAATGTGGATCTCTGATCTCAGTAATCAATCAATTTTGAATTGTTTTTTTTTTTGTTTCTACTGTAACGATGTATGAATGAATGAATGAATGTTATTATTGTGTTTGCAGAACATTTTCAATCAATCAATTAATCATAATCATTCAATCAATCCTGATGATGATAATAATTTTTTTTTTTTTGAATTCAAAATGAAAGTTTCTTGTTGTGTGAAGCAACAACAACAACAACAACAAAAAGAGAGATTTTTTTCTGTGGTTGACGATTGATTCAACAATCAAGAATGGAGAGAAGGAAAAAAAAACTTTTTCCCTGTAAACTTTACTTGGCCATGTAATGAAAGAGAGAGAGAGAGAGAGAGAAAAAAATCTTTCCAAGTGTATTTAATGTTGATGAAACGGAACGAAAAAAAAATAGGAGAAAAAAAGTTTATAATTTAACCAACGTAAAAGAAAAAAAATGAAAAGAATTTTGACTGACAACAACAACAACAACGATGACGACGACGACGACGACGACGAAGAAACCATCAAAGTTTTCATAACGTTAGTGTTTTTTTTTCTTTACAACTGCATCATGAAACAAATTTCTCATAACAAATAATGATGATGATGATGATGGTGATATGCAAAAAGTAAAAGCTTTTATATCTCACTCACTCACTCGCTCATCATCATCATCATGACGATGTTATAGATAGTTGTTTTCAATTTTATTTTCTTAAAAAAAAAACTACTACTAGTAGTATATTCCATTCTATGATTTTAGATTCATGATGATGATGATGATGGTATATACACATACACACTTTAGATTGATGTGTTACATTTATTTATCGTTTTATATATATATAAAATAAAAAAAACGATAAATCTACCATCATCACAATATATATTATATATATATAGCAATAACAAAACACGCAATAGTGATGGCTAATTTAACATCAATCATCAAATTTACATCATCATCATCATCATCATTGTAGAATCACAGCAACACACAACCACCCCTTCCTTTTTTTGGTGTGTGTTTGTGCTATACAAAGAGATTACAATCAAACGGAAATGAAAATGAAATTTAAATCTATGTATGTACATGATGGTGGTCTAGTGGTTATTGCATTTTCATTGTTGAAAAATCGACTAAAAATCCATTTTTTTTGTAGAACAAACCAATACTAAGGCCCATGACTATTTGTATGATTTGTTCCAATTTTTTTTTTGGAACATTTTTTTATGTGTGTGTGTGTGTGTGGCTGAATGGCTAACCGAAACAGAATAAAAAGGGTAACAATAACATATTTTGTCTGAATCCGTGTGTGTGTGTGTGTGTGTCTGAATGAAAAATGGATCGACTCAGAATCGGAATTTCATTCATTAATTCGTTCGTTGGTTTTTTCAGTGTTTTTTTTTCGATCAGAAAAGATTTTTTTTTTTTGTTCGTTTATATTCGTGGATACCATATGGAAACTATCGTTTTGAAAGAATTTTTTTTTTCTTCTGGAAATATAAAAATTGGTTTGTCATACACACACACACATCATTTTTACAATGTATGCTTCTAGCAGATAATATTTTCACCTCTATCCACATTTGCTAAAAAAAAGGCCATTGTTGTTGTTGTTGTTCCATGTTGTTCCATGTTGTTCCATCTGGTTTCAAATCAGAATTCTTGTTTCCCCTTTCTCTCTCTCTCTCTTTCTCTCTCTGGTTTCCATCGTCATTGTCACATATTCAATCCTAAACGACAATGACAATTTCATCTCTCACTCTCTCTCTCTATTTCGTTATACGATGAACATAATAATAAAATAAATTCAATTGTATGAATCACTTGAAATCAGCCGGAAATTTGTTTCCATTGTTTTATTTTATTTTATTTTACTGGGTTTCCATTTTTTTCTGTTTTGTTTTATTCTTTTTTTTTCTAACTGGATTTCTCTCATCATCATCATCATCATCGTTGGGAAACGGCTTTTGTTTGGCTTCATCATCATCATCATCATCGTCATCCTCATTTTATGTTCATTGTTTTCTGCCGCTACTTTTGTTGTTGTTGTTGTTTTGGCTTTCAAATTGAATACATTTTTCATTTTAAAATGATTTTTTTTCTCTCTCTCTGTATTCACTAAGAGAAAAATGGAAAAAAATGAACAAAAATTGAATAAAAATGACAGAATTATTTAAATTATTGAAATTATGGACAAACGAATTTTTGTTTTGTCTGGTTGGCCAGTACTGAAATTTTTTCCATTATTCCATGATGGTGGTGGTGGATCGTATGTTTATATATGGTCATACCTACCGATATCTATCGATATCATCATCATCATCATGTTGATTATTCTGGGTGTTTTTTTTTTTTGATAGAAATTTTTTTCAGGTAAGCCGACATTTGTGCATATGTGTGTGTGTGTGTGTAAAGGTGATATAAGTCTCAGGAAAAAAAATCTGTTTTTTATGTAAAGATAGAAAAAAAATGATAATGATATGATAAATAGATTTGAAATGGAAATAATCAGGAAAAAAAATATTGTCATGATAATACACATACACATTTTGATTTTGGATTCAAATTCAAATTTTCTATTCTTCGATCATTTGATTCGAACAAACACACACACACACACACTTAATCAAATGTCAGCCATTCGTGTGTGTGTGTGTGTGTGTGAAAGAATAATTTTCACTTGTGTATTATTGAATAGAATCAGCAGATTTTTGTTGTTGTTGTAGATCTAATTTTAACCTGAAAATTTGAATAAAAAAAATTTTTTTTTTGAATGATCTACTCACCATTATCGGATGGAAAATCATTTGTTGTTGTTGTTGTTGTTGTTGAATTTGACAAATTCATCTACCATTCATTATAATACTCACTATTATGATATGAAATCTCATTCAAGGTGTGTGTGTGTGTGTGTGTGTGCATTTGTCATATTTCTATCGATTCACATGATAAAGTGAAAAAAAAGGATAAAAAAAACGAACAAAAATTCATATAGATCATGATAACAACAACAGAATTTCAGCAACAATATGCGACATGTATCGTGGTTCATTTGGAACTTTCGTTCTCTCTCCTTCTCTATGATTCTGAATAAAACCAAACAAAAAAAAAAGATTCAAAAGAAAATTGATGTTTGTCATGCATGTTTGCGTGTCATCATCATTTGTTGTGATGATAGTTCGACGAACTAAAAAAAAAACATCGAATAATCTGAAAATCTGTTTGATCTGTTTATTTGTGTTCGATTCTATTTCGACCGAAATGGAACGGTTTTTTTTGGAAGGTTGAAAAACTGTGTGTTTTTCTTATTACAAATTCTTTAATTATATGGCCAATTTTCGGCTATTTTGTATAAATTATTAATTTTTTCATATTCACTAAAATATGTCGTTTTTTATTCTGTTTCATTTTTTTTCAAAACTTTACAGAATTTGATCAATATCGTGGTGATTTAGACCATAGACAAGTTGGTATGTCGAAATTCATTTTTTTTTATCATTTAATTCGATGAATTGATGATAAATTATTAATTTTGTTGTGTTTTCTCTTTTTTTTTGTTATAATCTATAGCCGAAGTTGAACGATTAACCCGTCAATATCCGGAAAATGAACGATTAATTTCAAGTATACCAAGTCGTTTTTATGAGGTAACATTCCCAGTACAGATACGTAAACATGAAAAAATGGGCATTTCAACACGAGATTTATTGGCTAATAAGGTAATGATGACTTCATTTTTGTTGTGGTTTTTTTTAATCATTAAAAAAATTATTCATTTTTGACACACAGACTGGTCAAGTGGATCGCCATTATCAGCATACATCATTTACAATCAAAGCCTTTAATTACAAGTTTCGCCTTGATCTGGAGCTCAATTCGTATGTATATGTCCAATACAATAAATCAATTATCAATTGTTTATAACTAAATTTGTTTTTCTTCACTTTTTTTTCATATATAGATTTTTATTAGCACCGAATTTAGTACAAAAACATTTACTACCGGAAGGTGCACAACATATCTCCACACAGGTAATTTTCTTTTTTTTTATTTTCAATTCAATTCATTATATGAAAAGAAATGAATGATGTTTGGAATGACAATTTTTATTTTATTTACATTTCTATTCAATTGAACTAGAAAGAAAAAAAAATTCTTTATCAAAAACGGATCGTTGACTATTCTCATTGAATTGATGAATGGTTGAAGATTTTTTTTTTCACCATATAATTATATATAAGCATACATGTGCATAGGAAAAAGATATTGATGAAAAAAAAAGATTTATTGATTTTCATCATCAACAGAATATATAGATACTATATGTTGAAATGAGTGCAGAATGTATGTGTATATATATTCTACTTGATTATTCAGTTCTATACTTGTTTAATATACGAAATATTCAAAAGATTTTTGCAATCGAATTCTAGAAATTGTCAATTGGTCAAAAACCTGATTTGGTTTTTTTTTTCTCCGATAAAAATAGATTTTTTTTTTCTCGCAATGTGATTGCTTCTAGACGCACACAAAAGACACATTTAAAGAGGAAAGAAAAATTGCATGTTGTGCAACTGACATTTGTGTGTATGTATGATAATCTTAAGTTTATCCCGGAAGAATTTTTTTTCCATGAAAACTTGATTCTTTGCTGTGGATCTATAGAGACGATGATGGAATGAAAATTTGTATGTAATCTGGAACAACCGCAACAACAACAATCACCAATTTGAAATGGGAACATTATTTATATAGGATTAACCCGATCAAAGTGGAAATGCAAAAGAAAAAAAAGTAGATCGAGAAACTTTTGAGATAGGAAAATGATTCTGAAAGTTTTCCCAACTTTTTTTTCCTTTTTTTCCCGTATATAATATAATATTTGTGATTCTGGATTCTCTCTTGGGAAACAGATCGAAACAAACAATTCATTCACTGGACTTAACTAACCAAACTGAATTGTAGTGGGTGGAAGAAAAGGTTACAGGCAATCGTTGTTGTTGTTGTTGTTGTCAAGTGTATGAGGAGTATTATTGTCATTATTAACGATATTCTTGGGTTTTTTTTTCTTTCGATTCAATATTGAATTGTGGTTTTTTTTCGCTTAATCATTTTATTCATATAAATGTTCTTTATTCTTTTGTTTTCATTTAATATTTGTTGGAATTCAATGGTGTGATGATAACGGGGGAAAAAAATAGGAATATGAAAACTGTTATTACCATGGAACAATCAGGGATTATCCTGGCGCATTGGCAGCATTCAGTACTTGCCATGGGATTAGGTATGTGTATTCTATTGCTTGAATGTATATGGAATGTATGTGTGTAAGCAAGAGAATGTTCTCTTCATAAATAACATTCTATTCTATTCTTTGTTGATAATACATAATTGATAATGAATGAATGAATTTTTTTCCAGAATATTAATTTGCCACTTTTACTCTCTTCTACTCTTTTTCCAAAATAATTTTAGCGGAGTGATACATTTACAAAATGAAACATTTGTTATACATCCATTCTATGGTGGTGATCTATCGGTAATTAATTAATTGATTGATTGATTGTTTGTTTGTTTGTTTGATTGATCATTTATTTATCAATCGATTGATAAATAATGGATTTTTTTTCCTTCTCTTTATGTACAGCATCGCCATCCACATGTAATATATCGTTATTTTAGTCCAGATTCATTACGGCCAACAAAACATACATGTGGTAATACACGTATGCATGAATGGGGTTTTAAACAATACCGGAAACGTCCAATACATTCAGTTGCAGCGGCTGCTGCACAACGTCAACTACAACAACAACAACATCATAATATGGCAACAAAATTATTTCAAGAATTACAACAACAACAATCATCATCTACAATGATAATGAACAACAACAACAACAACAACAACATTGTTTCAACACAATCAACAACAATAAATGATGATAATATAGAAAAAGATCTCAATATTGATGATGATAATAGAAAAAATACTAGAAAACGTGATGTACGTGCTGTAGATAAATTCATTGAATTAGCAATCGTATTGGATCAAGGAATGGTATGTTTGTATCAATGTTGTAATATTAATTAAAAATTTAAATTAGTTTTTTTTTTGTTATTATTCAAAAACCAAAAAAAATTTTTTTTTCTTTTCTCTTTTTTTTCAAAACCAAACAAACCAAACAAAACAAAACGACAATAAAAAGTTCATATCACGTAATAATAGCCGTATGGATGTTATAAATGATGCATTGCAAATAATCAACTGTGTTGATGTTTATTTTCGTTTAATCAATACACGTGTATCGGTTGTTTATGTTGAAACATGGGCAAATGGTAATCAAATCGATGTTCGTGATGATGTAAGACAAACATTGCTCAATTTTATGGAATATGCATCAAGAAAATTATATAAAATTACAATGGATGCAGCACATCTTTTAGTGTAAGTAGTTGTATTTGTTTTGTTTTTTTTTTTTTTTGTTTTTTTATTCTGTTAACAGAATAATAAAAAAAAACTCGGAAATATATGTCACTTTATTCATCAACAAAAAAAACAACAACCACGCCCACAAAGAATCCGTTATGCACCTCTACTCCCTTTTGTTGATGATGATTGTTTTTTTTTTTTTTTTTTGTTCCATTCATCAAAACATACATTTTATTTGTTTGTTATTCAAAGAGAAAATAACAACAACAACAACAACAACAAAATGAAATAGAAAGAAAAAAAAATCATCATCCGGATATTACATTTGTTTGTTTGTTTGTGAAACAATAATTTTAAAATGGTTTTTTACATGTCTCGGATGTGTGTGTGTGTGTGTGTGTATGTGTGGTTCATTTGATTCAACAATAAAAACAAATTGTTGTTGTTGTTGTTGTTTGCCATTAGAAAATTTTCCGAAATTTCGGTTATTTTATGGCAATGCAGTGTGTTGTGTGTTGTTGGTGTGTTGGCGTGAATTTTTTTTTATTTTATTTACATACAACATTCCAATACATTGCAATACGTTGACTCTTTTTTCAATATTGAATAAGTATAATAATCATCATCATCACAATGATGATGATGATCATGATCATCATCATTATTTCCATAATCACATCATATATTGAGAAGCAAGAAAAATGAAAATATACACCAATTTAATGTTTACATAAACACACACACAGACACATTTGACATTTTTTATACTGATCGACAAATTTTTTTGTCATGTCAAATGTGTGTTTGTGTGTGATGAAATGAATTTTGTAGATTTGTGGTTTTTTTCAAGCATCAAAAAAAAAAACAAATATCGATGATGATGTGATTTGTTTCAACGTTCCATTATGATTTGAAATTCTTTTTGTGTTTTAAAACATTATCGTGTTTTTTTTGTAGCATTGAAATAAACATCTGCTACAATCATCATCATCATCATGATGATCATGATGATCATGATGATCATATGATTATCATTAGAAGAAACAACAACTACCCATCACCACCCTTTTTATATATTCAAAGAATTCGATTGTTGTTGTTGTTGTTGTTGTTTTTCACACACACACACACAGAAATGTATCGATAATTTCGTCCATATTCGATATAAAAACATTTGATTCATTTAACCGAAACCACCACCATGATCAAGATCATGATCATCATTTATATTCTATATGGATGATGCTGCAAACAAAACAAAAAAAAAATCGTTCATCTTCATGACCGATTCGGGAATTTTTTTTTCGTTTTTTTGCTTGAATTCTTTCAATTCGTGCCTGTTTGTTTTTGTTGTTGTTGTTGTTGTTTCATTTATATACGGTTAATGATATCGACCATAAATTTTTTTGTTTTGTTTTGTTTTGTTTTTTACCATTTAGAATTTTTTTTTTCGTTCTTTTTTTTTATTCTTCCTGTTCATATATAGAAGATGATGATAAAAAGCATTGAATTTCTCTGCACTATCGTCATCATCATCATCATCATCCACATTTTCATATAGCCGATCTATTAATGCAAAAGGGCAATGCAAATTGTCTTTGTTTTCGATTCAAAAAATTTAGATAGACGACAAAAAAAAACTTTATATTCTCTTTGTCACATACACACACACACACACACGAGATCGATCCAGAATGATCAGAGAAGAGAATAAAAAAAAATGAAATTCAGTTTGCCTAAAAAAAACATTGAAAAACGAGAGAGAGATAGAGAGAAAGAGCGTGTTTGAGCCACACACACACACACACACATAGAATCAAAATGGTATACCATATATCACATACACATACACATTGTGAAAATAATAAAAATCCAAGCACGTAATCCAAACATTTTGCTATTCAACCAACCATCAAACCAGAAAAAAAAGAAGAAGAAGAAATAATGTGAAAATGAATTCAATTGAATTGAATCAATACGCCATTGATGATGATGATGATGATGATGATAACAACGATCCATCACATCCAAGTTTTTTTTTGCTTTTGCATTTTTTTTTCGTGGATCCGAAAAATAATGAGAACGAAGAATTTTTTTTTTTTATTCTGTCTCGAAACCAAAACAAACGAAATAGAAGAATAATAAAAGAATAAAGACAAATTATTATTATTATCACATTTGACACATTTCTCTCAAAATAGAATGATGATTGTGACAATTTCATTTGATGACCACTTTATTTATATATATTCACTATCCATAAAGTGGTAAAGTTTTTTCGTTTTTTTTTCACAATTAGAATTCAATTCCATTCCATTCAATTCAATTCAAGTCTAGTCGTGATTGTTGATTTCAAGTATGATGATGATGATGATGATCAAAGAATGAAGAAAACACTTGATGATTTTTTTTTCACTTTTGTTGTTCAAAAAAAGTCACTTGATTATTATTTCAATTTTTAATTTGGATGACAAAAAAAAAATCAAATCAAAAACCAAAAAAACAACAAAAATTCCTAGTAATAATAATCATTGGAAAAAAATTGATTGAAAATAAACCAGTTCAGGAACCACCAATGTGTTCCATTAACTTGCACACACATTATCATCATTCATTCATTGTCATCATGATGAAAGATTGATGATGAAATTTAATTATAAAGTTTTTCTTCTCTCTCTCTCTCTCTCCCATTCGCTCTCGTTCTTATGTGAGAACGATGGCATAACCGGAAATGAACAACAACAACAACAACTCAACATGGTAAAGAATTTCATTTTTTTTTTTAATTAAATTCATCTTAAAAATGAATGAATGAATGAGAATATCATCATGATGTTGGAATAAACAAACAAACTTTCTACTAGCAGAAGAGAAAATGAAAAGGAAAAAATAATTGATCTGATAAGATCTATATGATTCGATTAACTTTTGAAGAAAGAAAAAATTCCATCAACAAAAGAAGAAGAAAAATGAAAATTTGAAAACTTTTCAAGTTTTTTTTGTTCACAAGAAACACAACTATTAAATGATTGACATTCAATTTTCATTTCATTTTTTTTTTTTTGTTTTGTTTTGGTCGTTTTTAATTTCATTTGGTGTTTTTTTTCGGAAACTTTTTTTTTGTTTTTTTTTTTTGGTTTTTTTTCTCTTACCGGAAAAAGTTTCAAAAATATAAAACAGAAAACAAAAAATTCCAAAAGGTAATGATTATTTACATCGAAAATCTACTGTCACATTTGAAATTTATTTGTTTGTTTTGTCAGCAGAAATAAATATTCTTCTTCATTTTGTTTGTTTTATTTTTGGTTTTTTTTCTCTTTCCTATATTTATTCCGGTTCAATTGTCGTCGTCGTCGTCTGAGAAAGATTCCAAAAAGAATTAAATGAATTCATCATCCATGTACGGTCGGTTATTATTATGATTAAGATTGTTTTACTAAACGCAAGCAAAAAAAAAAAAAACAAACTTTGAATCATTTCACTACTGAAATGGCTAAAAGAGAATTTCTTTTCTATATTTATTTTTCAGCTTTTGTTCCAACTTTATCATCATCATCATCATCGTCGTCGTCGTCGTGATTACATCGCCCAATCATTATTGTTAACAGTTCAATAGATTTTTTCATTAAGTTTTTTTCGATGCCCTTGCGTTTTTTTTTCTGTCTCTGTTCGTGTGTGTATGTGGATATATTCATTTTGTTTTTATTCCATTCAATTTTGTTTTGTTTTTATTTTACCAATCAAGCTGGCAAAATCTGTCTTTTTTTGTGGGTGGTGGTTGGTGGCGGTTGTTGGTTGGTTGGTGGTGGTGGTGGTGGATTCGTTTGTTTAGATTCAACTGGGCGTGAAAAATAGTGCAGACATAAACAAAAAAAAAATTTTCTAAATTTTTTTTTTTTTTTTTTTGGTTTTGATTTACTATACCGATTTGATTTGAATTCACCGATTTCTCTTTTTTTTCCTTAATTTTTTTTTCTAGTGGTCGACCATTTCGTTCCGGTGAAGTTGGTATGGCTGTACCGGATAGTATATGTACGGCTAAAGCTGTCGGTGTTAGTCAAGATGCAAATATTTATGAACCACATTTAACAGCATCATCGGTAACACATATGCTTGGCCATAATATCGGCATGGGACATGATGAAGAAACCAAAGATACATTGATCACTGCTATTGGTACTGTTGTTGGTAATATGGATCATTCTACACAACATGGAACATCAGGTAAGAATGTTTGAGAAATGATGAAATTTTTTTTCGTTTTTAAATTCTAACAAAAAAAAAATGCTAAAAACATAGGATCCACATGTAAATGTAATGATTGGTGGGGCTGTATAATGGCTAAAAATATTTTAAATGATGATCGAATGCAACCATATCATTTTAGTAAATGTTCAATGGATGATTATAATAATGCCTTACAAATTGGCCATGGTATATGTTTATTCAATAAACCAAATCAATTGGAAGATTTTCGTTCATGTGGTAATGGTATTATTGAAGATGAAGAAGAATGTGATTGTGGATCATTTCAAGAATGTAGCCAAAAAGATCCATGCTGTGATCCAATCACATGTAAATTACGTGTTGAAGCTGAATGTTCAAATGGTGCTTGCTGTACTGATTGTAAGGTAAATATGATTGTCATTTTTGCTTTTTAAAAATCATATTATTATTAATCATTGATGATGATGTTGATGATGATGATTATCGATCGAAATGAAACTTTTTTTTCTTGTTTTATTTTTCCGAGAAAAAGTTTTTTTATTGCAAAAAAAGTTTTCTCATGAAATAAAAACCATCAGTTGAAGTTCATCATCATCATCATCATCAAAATCATCAAGATGATCCACTGAAAAAAAACGTCTGGCCAATTAATATTGATTTGTGGAAAATTTTTCCAATCTCTCTCAGTGTGTGCGCGCGCTCATTTAAATTGATCCAATGATTCTGATTTGTTTGATTTTTTTTTGTTGTCATTTAGACAAACATATACAAATTCTTATGGAAACATTTATTTGGACAAATATCCATGATGATTGTATGGTTAATTGTCCATTTAAATTTTGCAAAATAGTTGCACACATTCTTTTCTCTCTCTCTCTTTATGCTTCATCATTATTCTTTTTGATTCTTGGATCATTGAATTTTCTATTTTTTTTTTTTGTTTGTACTATTCATATATATATAAATGTCCCTTGTGCCCTTTTTTTTGGATTGCTTGTCTGTCTTTACATATGATATCTGTCTGTGTGTGTGTGTGTGTGTGTGTGTATGTTTAGTCAGTCAGTATAGAATCTAATTTAATTATGATCAATTTGATCCAGAAAAAAAAGAACCAAAGTGACGTCGACGATGATGATGATGATGATGTAACTAGTATTCACCAATGCGAATATTGTTAGAACAGAATTAGAAATTTTTTTTGCGATTCAAGGATGTAGGGTGTGTTTGTTTGTTTGTTCAGCACACAGCTCATGAATATATCATACCATAAAGATGAATAATCTCTATGAATAAAATTTCTGATCAAACTATCAGATATTGATTCTCTCTCTGTCTGTGTGTGTGTGTGTGTAATTTTATAAATAGATCGATTTTTTAAAATATCGAAATTCATTTTTTTTCCACATATGAATGAAAATTAAGTCTAGAATTGAGACATCAATGTGTGTGTGTGTGTGTGTGTGTGTGAATTTTCTCACTTTCTTTTTTCTTTCTTGTTGTTGCCGTTACTGTCCATTCATTTTTTTTTATTTTTGGGAAATTTTCATTCATTCATTCAAATTCCAAAAAAAAAAATGAATGTCTATATACTAGAAATACAGTATCATAGCATAATGTGAAGAAAAAAAAATGTTTCTCTGTTTTAATGTGAAAAGATTGAGATTTCTTTTGTTGTTGTTGTTGTTGTTGTTGCCATCATTATCATCATTTATGACAATGACAATAACTCGACGATGATGATGATGATGACTACTAAACTATTATATATTTTATATATTATTATTATGATGAAAAATATTGTATCATTCAAGCAAAAAAAAAAACGAAGAAAAAAAAATTTTGATTGTCCAATATTATTATCAAATACAAAACATGGACGACGACGACGACGAAGAAAAAAAAAGATATAAGAATGATGCTTATTATCATTATCATCATCATCATCATCGCCGCCGTCATTGCCCATTCATCAGAATTGAATAGGAATTCATAGAATGTGTGCATGTGTGTGTGTGTTAGTTCCGAAATTCTTTTAGCCATTCATTCATGTCCACACACACACACTTATTCTACACTTGCAGAGAGAGAGAGAGAGAGAGAGAAAAAAAATGAATGAAGAATGGAAGGAAAGAATTTAGTTAGTTTTTTTTCTTTGTTGGGAACCACACACACACACACAGTCAAATGAATGAATGAATGAATGAATAAATGGAAATACTGGAATCGAACCAAATTTGAAATGGAAACCGATTCTAGCTCAACTATACTGATAGAATGTTTTGTGTATGAATGAAGTAAATAAACAAAACAAACAGACAAACAAACAAACAGCAAACAAGACAGAAAAAAACTTTTTTTTTTTTTTTGGTCAGAATCAGAATCAATCGACGAAAAAAATAAATAAATAAATAAAGGGGTTAATTTGATTTGATTTGTTTCGTTTCTGTTTTTTTTTTTTGGTTTGTTTTTTCTTTATTTTTTTCAGTGAAAAATGTTATCCATTCTTTTAGAAGGAAATGATAACCAAAAAAAAAAGAGAAAATTCTAATGATGATGATGACAACAACAACATTATTATTATCATTTGTTCCATTTGGAACAACAACAACAACAACACTGGTATTGGAGACAAAAAGTTATGTTTATGCTTTATGTTATTTACAGTATTATTTACGACAAAAATAACAATCGATTGATGATATCATTTGTTGTGTGATACTTTGAGAAAATTCTGTTATTCTGTTATATAACAGAATTTTTTCAAAGTCTTAATTATGCCCTGAGAAATTTCTGGTTTTCTGTTTTTTTTTTTTTGTTGTTTTCGGGAACTAGAAACTAGAAAACACTTGACTATATACACTACATACACAAACACAAACACACAACTTGATTATTGATAGAAAAAAAGAAGCTCTTTATTCGATATCATTATTTCCGGTTCGATTCATTCATTGCCATCATCATGATCACAGAATTCTGCCCTTAAGGTCATATTTTTGTGATTTTTTTTTCATATTTCTGTTTGTTTGGTTGTAAAGAAAAATCATTAAATTGCCGAATATTTTTTCTGCAATGTTGTTGTATAGTGATTTTTATTTTTAATTTTTCTTTTGATTTCATTTTCATTTTTTTTTATGTTTTGACGAACGGAAAAAACGCAAAACAAACCACTAAACACTGTAAAATGCTAAATAAAGCTAAAACCAATGGGACATGTATGCCGTATGGCTGCTGATGAATGCGATCTACCTGAACGTTGTGATGGCCATAATGGTGAGGTAAATACAGTATTGATGATGAAAAGATGTTTTTTTTCAGCTTCATATTCATATTCATATTCATAATCAATCAATCAATCAATTAATGAAAATTGATTAATTTAATTTTTTTCTCCGTTTTTTTTTATTTTGTTTGCAACGAAAAAAAAAATGAAAATATCAATAACATCATTCATCCGTCTGGTCATAATATAACAAACTTTTTTTTGTTTTGTTTTCTGCTGACATCTTCAATTTGGTCAACAACCAAACCAACCGTACCATCAACCATATTGTTCAATGATAAAAAAAATCAATCGATCGATCCAAAACGCGCCCTACCAATCAAAAAAAAAAAAAAACATATACGATATATATATATATACAGTGTCCACCAGATGTTTATAAACGAAATGGCCAAATATGTAATGATGGCAATGGATTCTGTTATAATGGTGAATGTCCAATATTGGATAGACAATGTTCAATATTATGGGGTGAAAATTCAAAAGCATCAGAATCTATTTGTTATAAACAATTTAATGCACAAGGTACAATACGTGGTAATTGTGGTATGGATACAAATGGACAACATTTAAAATGTAGTGAAGAGTAAGTCATTTGATTTTTGATTTCAATTTTAATTTCATTTTAATTTCATCATCAACGTCATCATCATCATTATTATTATTATCAGGATGAACTTTCTTCAATTGAATTCTTATTTTAACCCTTTTTTTTGTTACATTGGGGGGGAAAAAAAGACCCGTTTTTTTTGTTAAAAAAAAAATTTTTTTTTTCATCATCATCAAAAGTTGTAATCAGCTTCATTGATGATCATTTGAGCATCATTCGATGCTAATGATCATCAATGTTGATGATGATGATGATGATGACAATGAAATTAATGAACCTGATAGTGTTAATGACACACACACACACACACACATGCTTGTGTCGTTTGTTTGTCTGTTTGATGATGAAAACTTTATATCATTTGAAATCAAATGATGATTGTCCGGAACATATATCAATTAAATTCAGAACATAAATAAATCGCATAAAACAGAATATATACTGAATCCCGAATTTAGTTTTACAACAACAACAACAACAACAAAAAACTTGCATGGTTGTTTGTCTTGTAAACAAACAAACAAACAAAAACTAACGAACAAATCCAACAATCCGGAAACAACATTGGACATTGTTACTTATTGTTCAAATTTTTTTATTCAATTGTGACAAATGTATGCAACAAAGCGCCATCATTGGTGGCCAAGTGAATATTCTCTTTATTTTTTTGTCTGGAATTTTTTTTTCTTCTTAGAATTAAATAATGGAAATTGATGATGGAGAAAAGAATCTGACAAAACCATAATAATGAAAAAAAAAATCGAAAATTTTTTTTCTCTCTCTCTCTTAATAGCCATCCCTAGTTGTAGCGGTAGTGGCAAGTTTGGAATCGAATGAAAATTAATTTGACTAAAAAATAATACGCCTACCACACACACACACACGCCCAGTGAACACTAGGAATTTTTTTTTGTTCATTGCTAAAATCCATATTATCCACAGTTTGGCTATAATTAGGTGATTAGTGAAAGAACAGATGATGATGATGATGCAGATTCTTATTTGTTTTTTTTTCTAAAAAAAAAAATTTTCTTTCATTCATATGAATAGGAATTTAATGTGCGGTTCATTACAATGTCAATTTGGTAATCAAGTACCATTGTTTAAAGCCAAAAATCAGGAATATTCTCGTACAATGGTCTATACTGGTGGTATTGAATTTGAATGTAAAGTTGCAAGTGGTTCAATTCGTGAAGATATTATCAATATGGGTCTTATACAGGATGGAACAAAATGTGCCGATAATAAGGTTTGTTGTTCAGAAATTTTTTTTCATCGAATCATTTCATTTCATTATTTTATATATACAAAAAGATTTGCATAAATCAAACATGTACATCGATAACCTTATTAATGGATACAATAATGGGCAGTGATTCGTCTTCTGGTGGTAGTGTTGGTGGTGGATGTCCAACAAATATTATTGGTGAAATTTGTTCTGGTCATGGCCAATGTTCAAATATAAATACATGTACATGTGATATTGGTTATATTGGTATCGATTGTAATCATCGTTTAACTGATGCTGAATTAGCTTCAATCAATATTGATGATATAAACAACAACAACAACAACAACAATAATGATGATTTATTATTACCATCACCGCCGACACCTGTCGATCCATCATCATCATCATCATCTGGACAGGAACCGAATATAAATTTTACAACATTCATGGACAATCTATTCAGTCAGACTAGTCGTAATATTAAAGAATATGGTAATTTTTTTTTCGTTTTTTTTCCTGTTTTCATATTTTGAATTTTTTTTTCTTTTTGCAAACAGACAGTAAAAATAGTTCATTATCGGCAGCACAATCGGCATTAATATTGGTTTCCATTGTTGGCGGTGTATTCATATTTTTTGCCTTAATGGCCATGTGTTATCGGTAAGTAATGTAGAACAAATAAACAAGAAATGTCTGTCCATCGATTCTATCAATCGATGATGATCATAATGCCAATAGAGAGTGAGAGAGAGTAGCATTTCCTTCATTGTTTTTTTTTTACTTTCAATTCCATTTTGATCATCATCATTTTATTGAAGAATTTCATTTATTCAATTTTTTTTTTTGGTTTGGTTTGTTTCGCTCTTTCGTTCAATAATGAAATTCTGAAAATCTTTTTTTTTCCTGGCTAATAATAATAATAATTTCAATGCAAAGATCAAAGAATTTGTGAGAACGAGTTAAAAGTTAACTAACTAACTAACTAACTAGAACATGGAAAAAAGAAATAGTTAAGAACACACGGAACACACATACGCAGACTTTTTTCTTGCTTGGCCTACCCAATAAATAAATGAATGATTATAATATATGGAAATTGGTTCAGAATACCAAAAAAAAAAAAAAAAAAAAAATTAGAAACGACGATGGTTTCGGTTCATCGCTCCTCATACTTCTTTACGAAAATCAATGATTCTTTGCCTTCTTCTCCCTCTTATTCTTCATTTTTTTAATGAATGAATAAAAACAAAACAAAATACACAGAATATCTAACGAATTGGAAACTATAAAAACCCAACACACACACACACACACACACACACACTAACCATGGATAAAATGCTTGACTTCTTCTCATTCGTTTTCATTTGATCATTGTGATTTAATCATAGATCGAAAGCTAATCAATCGTGGAATTCTTTGAATATGGAGGAAAAAAAATTCCAACTTTTAAATTGATACATTGTACATGTGTGTGTATGTGTATGAGTGATTTCGATTGAAGACCATCATCATCATCATTAGAGCTTAATTTTTCTAGTCTAGTCTATAATAATAATAATCCATCAATCTACTAGAGATGGCAAAAAAAAGAGTTAAATTCATTCAAGACAAAAACGGAAAAATTCTGTTGAAACTTTTAAACATCAGACAGCATTTTTCTTGAGAATTGTGCCCCCCCCCCAAAAAAAAAAAATCGAGGATTATCCAAAGCAGAATTTTTTTTCGTTTTTGTTGTTGTTGTTGTTGTTGTTGTGATTGATTGAGAATTAAGTTTTCAATTTATTAAGTTTATTTTATCATTATCGATCCAGATATTTACTGAACAGTTGGTGCAAAACAGACAGACAGTGAAAATGAAAACCTAGAAAATAATTTTCATCATCATCATGATTAGAGTGCCAAAAAAAAATTCTGTATTCTGTATATAAATCATCAATTCATTATTATTATTATATAACACACACACACACAATTTATGATACTCACTCAATTAATAAATAATTGCACTGATTATACATTGAAATTTTGTCCATATCTCTAATCATCATCATCATTATCATTGATTGTTAAAAAAAAAAAAAAAAAAAAATCATTGTCGGTCATTATCTATGACGATGATGATAATAATGGCCAATATATTACAGTGGTGGCCAATTGGAGCGTTGTTGAAATATTTTTTTTTTAAACTAAAAACAAGAGACTCATCATCATCATTGATCCAAAAATTGTTGTCCATCATATTACCACGACTAGTACTTACTACTACTACTACAACTATCATCAAATGTAGTACATCTCAAAGTATAGTATACACACATGGTTGGACGGTGAACCAATCCATCCATCCATCCATCCATTATTAGTGTCTATTCATATAATAATGATAATGAAAAAAAAGAATTCATTTTTTTTTTTTTTTTTTTTTGAAGAAAGAAAGAAGAATCAGTGAACGAGAAATGGACTTGAATCATTGCGTTTTTTTTTTCACTTTCTCTTGGGCTGATTATAATGATGATGATGATGATGATATATATAATTTCATGCATCAATACACATATTATCGGACCTAGTTGATAGTATAATGTAGTGCAGTGCTCTACACTAGTTCATTTTGATGACTTTGGTCTTCATCATCATCATCATCTACTAGGGCTCTTTTGGTCCTCCTTTTTTTTGCACACATAAAGTGTGTGAATTATTATTTGGTGACACATTAAAGTGGTTTGGTGATGACGACGACCCGAATGAATCAGGATGGTTGTGTTCCAAAAAAAAAAAATGAATGAATGAATGAATTTCGTATTCTTTTTTTTCATCTTTTTTTTTTGTTCTTTTCATATTTTCAATTATGAAGAAGAAGAAGAAAAAAACGAAAGAAAGAACCATATACAGAATGTGATTATTCATTTTAATTATAGTCACTTTAAGATGCTGATGATGATGATAATTTTATCTTGGGCGTCATAGGATTCATGGTGGAATTGTTTCCGATTTTTCTATTCTTTTATTTTTTTTTCTGTTCGTCGTTTTGAATAATTTTCGTTACTGATTAGCATGGTACCCCCCCCAAAAAAAAAAAATCTTGTATATGATTAAAGGTTAATTAATTTCCATGATGGTGGTGTGAATGAAGCACACACATACCTTATAATCATGATGAATTATGTTTTTTCTTTTCTATAGTCGACAAAACACTTGATGATGATGATGATGATAATAATTAGTATTCATTATGATAATAATTTTTCTTTTTTTTTCACTTCATCTTTTCACCGATATAATCAATTTGTGTCAAGATGGTTTTTTTTCATATTTTCCCTAAACACAATGAATGAAAATATTCGAAGACAAAAAAAGATTCGATGTGATGTGATGGTGATGGTCACATGCACACACACACAATCGATACAATCGATTTTTTTTTAAATTTCATTTTTGCTCATTTCATTCAATGTGTTTGTTATTTTGAAACTTTGAAATTCATTCATTCATTCATTCAACTTTAATATCAAAATATTTTCATTTGAGCCAAATGTATTTGTTGTTGTTGTCGATTCATTCAGGTGTAATATGTTATTGTTGTTGTTGTTGTTCCAAATGGAACAAACAATGAAACAATATCATTTGAAAGAGTGAAAACTTTTTAAAACTTTGAATCATTTTTTTTCTAACATTGCCATTCGTTTTTTTCGTTCGTTCGTCCATCCAACTAAGGAATCGAATAAAATTTCTGGACCAATTCGATTTTGTTATCGATTTTTTTTTGTTGAATTCTATTTTTTTTTGGTTTGAATAGTTTTCAATTCAAATCAATCAAGAGTTAAAGTTAATATACAAACACCCCCTGATGCTAAAGATCTGATCTCGTGTAGGAATATATTCATAAAAGGCAGAAATGGATGGAAAAAGATTTCATTTTGATTAGATTTTTTTTTTGCTCCTTTGAAAGTTTCGATTGCATTTCGATTTTTTTTTTGCCATTCTCTCTCTCTGCGTGACACATACACATGCTATATGCAGATTTTATTGAATGAGTTTTCAAAATTATTTAAATTTGTTTCTTGCCATCGCCATCATCATCATCATCATCAGCGGCAGTAGCAGACGGCGATTGCAATTTTCTAAATTCTTATTTGCCATTTTTATTGGGTTCTTTTTTGTTTTGTTTTGTTTCCGGTATATTTTTCTGATCGGAAAACCAGAAAAAAACAGAAAAAACAAAAGAGAATCGAAATCTTTGATTCTAAAATTCATTCTCTGCGTGTAGATCAACAAAAAAAAAAAAATTTCTATTGATTCGATTCGATTTTTTTTAGTTGTTGTTGCTGCTGCTGTTTTGTTTTGTTTTATTGCATAAAAACGAAAAAAAAGACTTTTATTTCACTGGATGTTGTTGATGATGATGATGATGATTTTACAAACAAATGTAGCCAATGTGAAATTGATTTCAATATATCGATATCGATTTCTTTTTGATCATGGCCATTTTTTTTCATTTCATTGCATTTCATATGTTTGTGATTGAAATTTTTGTTTTTCTCCCGTTTTGAATATAATTCGAGATTCCAAATTCTGATTGCTTTTGGATTTTTTTTATGTGTGGTTTGAATATTCATTTTCGATTCAAAAATTCTGTCATTCTGTTGTTTCATTTTGTTAATCACTTATTAATTTATATTTTATTGATAATTCAAGTGAACAACAACAACAACAACAAAACAAAACAAAAAAAAACGAATGTACAGGCATTATTTCAATTGTATACAACGATGAACTTTTTCTATTTGGTTGGGAAATAAAAAACGATATTTGTAATTATTATTACAGCTTAGAATTGTCGTTGTCGTTTTTGTTGTTGTTGTTGTTGTTGTTGTTTGGTTCGGATTGTTGTTGTCGTTTTTGTTGTTGTTGTTAATAACAGTCGGTTATTAGTAGTAGTTGTGATTTTGTTTCGGTTCGGTATGATGTTTTTTTTTTAATTAAAAACGGATTTCCGTATACGATGCTCATCATCAATTGTGATGTGATGTTTTTTTCGCTGCTATTGTTGTTGTTGTTGTTGTTTGTTGTTGTTGTTGTTGTTGTTGTGTAAAAGTTGATGCTTTAAAAGTTTTTCTACCATTACGGATTAATTGATATCTTGCTGCTATTAATTATATTTTCATTTCAGATAATTTTGGTTTATTTAGCCTTTTTTCGGCCGGTTGTTTGGCTGGTTGCCCGGCAAATATGACCAATTTCTATTTCGCTCATATTTCTTGGCTTTTTTTGCTTTATGAAATTTTTTTTTACTTATACAATTTTGCAATTATATATTTGGACTGTTTATCATTCAACTAACATTGTATTTTGTCCATATAAATATTACTTGGAATTGTATAAAATTGATTTTGTTCCAAGAAATTTTTCCCTTTAATTTTGTCTTCAACTAATTCTGACTAATTGTTTTGATATTCATTTTTTTTATTTCTTTCAAACAGTCGACGAAGTTTAATGCCAGGTAAAACAGAACGTCAGATGCTCAAAAAACAGATGCAAATAACCGCTTCACATCGTGATTCATCATTTACTGGTCTTCCACCATTACCACCACAATTAACAAGTAATTTAACCGGTGGTATTGGTTCAATACCTGGTTATCCATCACCCGATCATCTATCATTAACTGGATCACAATCGAATTCTATACCAAGAATTATTAAATTCGGTTCAATGCCTTCATATCGTGAGGATAAAATGATGGAAATGAAACAACAACAAAAACAAACCACATTGCCACCATTACCGATGAATATGCAACCATCAATAGGAATAACAGGCTTACAAGGAATGACAATCGGTCATTCATCATCAACACCATCATCTACGCAACATCATCTTTATATGAAAGATAATCGTAAAGATTCGGCCACATCACCGGTTGATCCATCATTAATGGATCAAGATGATGAGCTTTTATTAATTGATGAACAAAATGGTGGTGGTCCAGGATCGACTACACATCGTTTTATTGAATTATCACCAAATAATCTTCCAAAATTATCCTGTAAAGATAAACAACATCATCAACAACAACAACAACGTTGGGCATCAATATTAAGTCAGGCAAATTTACCATTTGGTGATTTACCAGCTGCTGTAGCTGCTGCAATGGTTTCATCTAATGATTCAATTGTAAATCCTATAACCGGTAGTAGTGTTGTGGGTGTACAATCACAACAGCAACAACAAACGACTGGATTAATATCGTTACCGCCACCACCACCTCCACCCCAATCACAGCAACAACAACAACAACAACCACATTCAACAACCGGAACAACATTATTACAACAGGAACAAGAGCTACGACATTCAAGACATTCATTACATAGACAATCATCTACAACCGGTGATTCAGCTGGATCTGAATCACCATTAACCGAAGTGGAAAGAACATTAAAAAGTTTAAATGGTTATCATGAAGATATTCTTGAAGCTTTACAAACAGCTCAACGACAACAACAACAACAACAACAACAACAACACCATGTTCGTGTAACAACAACCGGAAATGTTATTGTTAGTGATAGTGTTGGTACTGTGATTAGTGCTTCTAGTGGTGGCGGTGGTGGTGGTGTTGGTGGCAGTGGTAGTGTTTGTGGTGGAAGCGGAAATATATCACCCGGTGGACCATTAAGACAATCATCACAATTAGTTACTGGTGGTATTGGTCATCATCATCAACAACAACAACAACATCATAGTGGACGACATCATCATCATCATCATCATCATCATCATAATCTACATGGTCATCATATGAAAAAAACGTTATATGATTCAGATTATGGTAGTGGTAAGTTGTTATTGTTATTTGTTGTTTTCATTTATTTTTAACACCGGATTTGATAACAAAAACGATAGTTTTTACAAAGAAAAAAAAACAATTAGAGAAAAAAAAATCAATTTCAAACACACACACACACAAAAGAAGCGAAAAGGCAAATTTTTAAAAACAATCAATGATTCGATATAATAACATAATCTATAATTATCATCCATCCATTCAATCAATCAATCAATCAATCGATGTTCAATCTTGTATACAATCGATTCTTGTCGATATCGATATCATGCGCTTACATCGATAGTATAGTCAAATAATAATGGATTGATTTATGGGTGGTATACTAGTAGTAGTAATAGTAGTAGTAGTTTTATAAAATGTAGAAATCCATCCAGGAAAAAAAATGAGAAAAAGAGAGAAAAATGAAATACAATAAAATTTAATTTCATGTTGGAATGGTTTTTTTTTTGAAATTTTTTTCAAACAAAAAAAAAAATCCAAGATGATGATGGAGATGACGTAATTAATTACATAGTTGTCGCAAATTTTAACGAAAAAAAAAAATTCTTTTCTCGGGATATTTCTTGGAGTCAGCTAGTTAGTTAGTTAGTTAGTTAGTTTTTTTTTCAATGATCCAACACAACATTATTATGATTGTGTGTTGTGTTGTGTCGTATTCCACAATTGGAAATTCCATACACACACAGAATAAAAATTCTTTGTTGTTGTTGTTGTTGCTATTGAAAATTGTATCATCAGTTGTTGTGTTGTTAAGTTGTTAAGAAAAATATGTTTTTTTTCTTCTTCTTCTTTCACTTTGTTCAATTCAGTGAGAATTTTCATTCTGTTTCCATTCATTGGACATTTATTTTCATTTCTGTTTTTTTCTGTGTTGTTGTTGTTCATTTTCACTTTTTTTTCTCCCATTTGATGATGATGATGATGATGATAATGGTGGTTTACTTACAATCATCATTGTTCAACATTTCTATACACTACTAATGGCTTCTTCTTCTTTATTTTTTTTTGGTTGATGTCTTTAAATTCTATCGATGTTCAGATATTTTTTTTTATTCTGGATTCTGGTTGTTGATCGTGAATCATGTCAAAAAAAAAAGTAAAATGAAATCGTTATCGAAACTGAAACCTATAGATTGGATATGGAAAAAAAATCAATTCTTCAACAACAACAACAACAAAAAGGAAAAATTTTTCCCGTAAAAGTAGGAGGCAGAAACTTTTCATGAAATTTTCCCATTCTCTCTCTCTCTCATTCAATGAAACGAAAGTAAATTTGATCTTAATTAGGGTCCATTTTGTTCCATTTTGACGATGATGATCTGTGTCGATCTATAGTAGAGACAAAAAAAAAACAAAATGGAAACCGGTATTTGGATCGAAATGATGATCATCATTCTTGTTGTTGGTTGGTTGTAATGGACAACGATCCATAATGTTTTTTTTCCTTTGTCATATATATGCACTTTATGTTTCAAGTTCATGAGAAACGAAGAAAAAAAACGACAGCAATAACAACAACAACAACAACAACAAAATGAAACCTTGATTGACCCATCAATTTACAAGTGTAACATACACACACACACACACACGGTCCTTGATTTCTTGATTGAAAAAAAACTGGATGTCTATTTTTTTTGGGAAAAAACAACAACAACAACAACAACAACGAAAAAAAACAAGCAAACAATGATACTTGAAAATTGTTTCTGGAACTAAATTTCAGTTGATTTTTTTGATCATTTTTTTTTTCTTTTTGAAAATTTCATTTTTTTTTCTTTGTCATTTGATTTGCCACTCAGAATTTTTTTTTTTATTATTGAAAAGAAAAAAAAGTGAAATTTTGACAATGACAAGAAAAAAAAATCGATCACTACCACTACTAGTACTGCCACTGCTACACATATCGATCACCACCACTTTCGATTAATTGCAATCAATCAATTCATTGCTGCAACAACAATTGAAATTTTTTAAAATAAAAAAAAACCAGCAATCAACCAACTAACAATCCTTGAATGAATAAATTGTTTTCCGGTTGGTTAGACCCAGTTCCTTTTAATCATCATCATCATCATCATCGACAGCGATAATAAAGTGGAAAAATTTTAAAATTCTTGAAATTAAAAAAAAATAAAATAAAATTTCAAGTGGAACTGATTTCATTTGGAAAACAACAACAACAACAACAACAAATTGACGACGATGATGATGAAGAAAATTCAGTTCATTTTTGTTTTCGAGAAAGAAAGTGAACAAAAAAAAAATTCCGGAAAATTTTCTTTTTCTTCACAAAATTCTTTGATTCTTGGATTCTATATAATTAGTAAGTCTCATCACACACACACACGCACACAAAAAATTCTTCCTTTGATTCAATCTCGATCCGTCACTCAATATATGAACCGGAACTTTAATAAATTTTCAAATGAAAAAAACTTTTGTCTCCGGCCGGGCCGTTTGTATTCATTTTGTGTTCATGAATAATAAAGGAAATGGAAGTGAATCATATGATTTTTTTTTGTTTTGTTTTGGTATGAGTGTGTTTGGTAATCTAATCTAATTGTGATTGCACAATATTTCAAAGTCCAGAAAAATCAATGATGATCATGATGATGATGATGATGATGATGAAATTAAGATCACCAAACAAAATCATAAAAACATTCGAAATCATGTACGTATGTGTGGATCATTCATAATAGACGGACAAATTTTATTGCTGTTGTTGTTGTTCTGTATTTTTTCTTGTCCATATATCCGGGATCAAATAACCACCAACCAGCCACTGTTGAAATAGGAAATGACAACATTTATTGAAAACTTTGGAGAAAATAAAAAAAAATGAAAAATTCATCAGGATTTAACTATGCCACAAATACTGCCATGTTGTTGTTGTTGTTGTTGTTGTTGTTTACATGACATGATTTAAATGTTTCGAAATTCCGGTAAAGTTTTTTTTTCATTTTTTCTCGTTAGAACCAAAAAAAAAAAATATACCCAGGAGACACAATGTTTTTTTTTCAGTTGTTGTGTTTTCGCCTTTTAAATAATACGACTATAATGATGATGATGATGATGATTTCATACAGAATTTATTTTTTTTGTTTTGTTTTTAAATCAATTTTTTTCTTTCGCACCAAATTCTTGTTTTGACAACAACAACAACAACAACAACAACGACGACGACAATGACAATCCAGTAGTTCCAGAACTGTCAACGAATTATTTTTGTTTTTTTTTCTGGTTATTTTCAACAATTTATGAAACGATCAAAAATTCAATGATGATGATTCAGTCGTACACACACACACACACACACACACACAGAGAGACGACAGCACAAAACTACACACGATGGACAATTGAATTAAATTAAATTTAATTACATTGCCTGTTTGCCTGTTTGTTTATTTGTTAAAACAGTTGTCGTTTTGATGATGATGATGATGATTGCCATTTCTCAGTTTTTTTTTATTATTATTATTTCAAATTGGTGTTTTTTGGTCCATCCAGAAATGAAATAATTTTCATCATCAGTTGTCCATGAATGAATGAACAAAAAACATGATGATGATGATGATGATGATGATGAAATTATTGTGATAAATTAAAATAAACCTGACAAAACAGAATCATATATCACTATGTAGAATTGACTAGAATAATCATTTTTTTATAACCCGAATTTGTTTTTGTTTGTTGGCTTGATTCTATTCTGTTCTGTTCTGTTCTGTTTTTTTTTGCATCGCGTACCACCCCCAAACATCACATCACATCACACACACACACACACACACCCAACTCTCGTTTCCATCAATCCGCAATCAACCATTCTCAATGGCTAAAAAGAAGAAGAAGAAGAAAATAAAACACATTGTTATCGATCCATTTGTTAACGACAAATAAAAAACCCAAGTCAAGTCAAGAATTTCTTTGTGAAATGAACCGGGTGGAGTAAAATAAAAAAAAAGTTTGACATTCACCGCCATAAGGTCTTATTCAGAAACTTAGTGACACACACACACACCAAACAGAATCTTGTTTCAACTTTTTTTTTCTTGCCCAATATTCTTTATCTTGATTTTTATTTTTTACTTAAGAATATTCTGTCTAAAATACTCTAAGAATTTGTAATCCAAAACAATTGAATAGTCATCATCATTGAAGAATTTCAAGTTAAAGTTTTTTCATATTTGAAAGGATTAATTTGCATTTTCAGTGTTGTCGTGTTGGTGTGATCCAGAATCGTTTTTAAAAGTTTTTATTATTATTATTATTATGAATCTTATCAAGAATCGAATTTCATGTTTATAGAATTTTTTTTCTCTTTTTTATCGACATGTAAAATTCTTGACTTGAAAACTTTATGTTTTTTCTCAAGTTTTCTTTTATTTTATTTATTGATTTATAATTGATTTTTTTTTCTTTTTGGAAATTTTTTTTTTTTTGTTTTTTGTTTTCAGTTTCATAAATATGATGACGGTCATAGATGACGTTATTATTACGTTGGTTGAAATGTTCGATTTTTTTTTTTTAATTTTCGTTTGTTCTGTTTGACGTGTATTTAATATACAAGCAAGCAACAACAACGTTTTTATTTTGGTTTTTTTTCATTTATTTTGTTCCGATAAATTTTTTTTTTTGCAATCAAAATGAATTTTTCACTTTTAGCATCCTGTTCAGATAATGTTGATGATGATCAACAACAACAACAACAACAACAACAATGCAAGGACAAAAGCATTCCATTTGGTTCAACCAAATATTATTTACTTTGTGCTGCCGGTGGTGCATTTAGCTGCGGTTTGACACATACAATGTTAACACCATTAGATCTAATTAAATGTCGTATACAGGTTGATCCAAAACGTTATCGTAATATAACCAATGGTTTTATGGTTTCATATGGTCATGAAGGTGGCCTACGTGGACTGGTTCGTGGCTGGGCACCAACTGCATTCGGTTATTCATTTCAAGGTCTTGGTAAATTTGGTTTCTATGAATTATTTAAAAATGTTTATTCCAAAGCATTGGGACCGGAATATTCTTATCATTATCGTACATCACTATATCTGGCTGCATCAGCTTCGGCTGAATTTTTTGCTGACATTGCATTGGCTCCATTTGAAGCATGTAAAGTTCGTACACAAACATCTAAAGATTGTCCATCTGAATTTAGACGTGTTGCACCATTAATTTATCGTCAAGAAGGATTGGCCGGTTTTTATAAAGGTCTTATACCACTTTGGTTTCGTCAAATACCATATACAATGATGAAATTTGCCTGTTTTGAACGTACTATTGAATGGTTATATCGTTATGCTGTGCCCAAACCACGTGATCAATGTAGTAAATCTGAACAATTAACAGTTACATTTGTAGCTGGTTATATTGCCGGTATATTCTGTGCAATTGTTTCACATCCTGCTGATACAGTTGTATCGAAATTAAATCAAGAACGTGGATCAACTTGGATTAATGTACTTGGTAAACTTGGACCAATCGGTGTTTGGAAAGGTCTTATGCCACGTATTATAATGATTGGTACATTAACAGCTGCACAATGGTTCATTTATGATGGTTTTAAAGTTTGGCTATCATTACCACGACCACCACCACCATCATTGCCATCGAAAAGTATTGTCTTGCATGACAATAATAACGAAGAAAACAACGATGACGACGACGACGACAGCGACAACAACAACAACATTGATATTGGAAAGAACGAATAAAATACATACTCATCATATACTTGAACAAGAAAAAAAATCGATCCATTCGAAAAAGTAATCGAATTCTTCTTATCCATCATTTATTTTGGATCTTCATTTATTTCATATACTATACTATAATAATAATAATAATATAACTAATGGTAATAATAATAACACACACACAGAGAGACCCAAGGGTCTACCAATATAATTTGGATCCATCTACAACAACAACAACAACAACAACGACAACAACAACAACTGGTCGAATGAAGAATTGTTCTTAATTAAGAAAAAAAAAATTTTTTTTTTTCTTGCCCACTTTTTTTTCCTGTTATAATATTACACAACAATCGTGAAACGATCAATTGATTGTGTATTGGAATGAATAATACGATGACGACGAAAAAAACTTACGTTTTCATCATCATCATCATCATCATAATCATTCAAGTCGTCGTTGTTGTTGTTGTTGTTGTTTTTTTTCATTTCTTATGTTCCATTTATCATCATCATTCCTCATTTATTCGTTGTTTTTTCTTCTTTTTCTTCTTCGTCTTTTTCGGTTTTAATAACTTTGCAATAACCAAATAATCAACTACTACTACTTACTAATACAGACGGATTTTCGAATTCGAAATAATTCCCTTTTCATTATTCCTGTATTTTTTTTTTCTGTTCAACGAACAAATAATTGAGCGAAATAATTACGTATTCGTTAAATATGATGATGATGATGACGATGACGATGATGATTAGAATTCTGAATGGAAATTCTGTTGAAGAACCAGAAAGAAAAGAAAGCTGAACAAAAAAAAATCATCATTTACTTTTCGGTTTTATGAACACACACACACACACACAATCATCATCATCATCATCATCGTTTAATTTTGTTTGTTTTTTATTCTTCTGATATAAAGATTCTGATTCTGTTTTTTTTTTGTAGCATTCGATATTTTTTTTCTATGTTTGATACACTAAACCAAGAATTCAAGAATAATGAAATTGGAATCATATCATATTCTGTTGATGTTGATGTTGATGATGATGAAAATTATTCATATGGAAAATTATTCTTGATTTTATTTTTTTTGTTCTCCATTTTGGATAGAATCAAAATTAAAATTGTTATTTATTTACTTATTATTAATACATCTTAATATATATTAGGAATTAGGAATCAAGAATCAAGAACCAAAAGAAAGGAAGGAAAGAAAAAAAACGATTACAAGAATTCTGTATGCGATAGAGAGAATAATAACCATGATATAACCATTCAATATAATAAATATACAGGGTGTATTGAATGGTTCGTTTAATGTGTGTGTGTGTGTTCATAAATGACGTTTATTTTGGATATCTTGTTTTTTATTTCTATTTATAAGCTCGTGTCTTTAGTATATATAGAAGATTAAATGGCAATATTATCATCATAATGATTAAGATGTTTATTATTACGGTATATGCGATTGGCTTTATGTTTGATGATGAACACATTTTGAAACAACAACAACAACAACAAAACGACCTTGTATCCCTTTTTTTTTCGTTTTCTTTCTCTCTCTCTTGAAACCAACGAACCAAAGCCCGTAAGGGCAATTTGTTCCAAATTTTTTTTTTATTATCAAAATACCATCATCAACATTTGATGATGAACCAATGAGAGAGAGAGAGAGAGAACCAAAAAAAAACGTCGGCTATGCTTCATTAAATCAATTAAGGATTCGAATTTTTTTGATGATGCTTTACAGAATCCAAGCCAGAATGGTAAAAAAAAATAAATAAATTTTCCAATCTCATTCTCTCTCTCTGTGTGTGTGTGTGTGTTTTTTCTCCATTCCAACTTTCATTGAACAGAATCCATCGTTTTTTTTTTGCTCATTTGGCTTGTTTAAAGGCCCAGTTTACTTTTCACTAAATGAATCGTTTCGGCTTTGATTTTGATTTTGTTTTTTTTTCGCTCTTCTTCTAAAGCATTCAATGAACAAAAAAAAATTTATTGCTCCAAGAAATTTTTTTTCTCTGTGTTTTTGTTTTTGTTTTTTTTTGCTATTGGAACTTTGAATACAAAATATTCGTTGAATCAACAACAACAACAACAACAACCAGAATCAAGAATTTAGCCTGATGGTGGTGGTGGTGGATTCATGAATTTTGAAAAAAAACGATGGTGGTCTTTTTTTCGATATATGTGAAGAATTTCACATTTATGCTTCCATCGATTCTCTTTTTTACTATTTTACCAGAATATTTTTTCTTTCATTTCTGTCCTTTCGGTATTTATATGTAGAAAAAAATTAATTTTTTATTCGTTTGGCCAAAAAAAAGCCAAACTTATCTTTTTCTCATTGTGTGTGTGTTTCTTCTTGGAAATAAAGATTTTTCGTTTTTTTTTGTTGTTGCAACGAACGAGATGAAGAGCCGATTTCCATTTTTTTTCTCTTTTACTCATTCCACTGCTGCTGCTGCTGATCAATATTCTAGCCATTCATCTAAAAACGAATCCAGGATCCCAATCCAATCCATCCATCCATTCGAATGGATGGGTGGATGGATAGATGGATGGATGGATGGCACACATACACACATATCGAGGTCTTGTCATTGTCATTGTGAAAAAAAAACAAACTGTCGATGTAAAATAAGAAGAATGAATGAAAGAAAGAAAGAAAGAAAAAAAATATCGATTACAATCCTGTAAAGATTCAACAACAACGACAACAAAAAGAGTCCAGGATTTTCATTCCAAATTCAAAGTTGTCGTTGTTGTTGTTATTATTTTCCACCATATACACACACACCCACACACCCACACACACACTGTAATAATCGATAATTTGAATCATCATAAAGAAGGGCAAAAAAATTCATTTTTTTTTCGTCGTCTTCGTCTTCTTGTTCTTCTTCGTGAAAACGTAAAAGTTCCAACACAGTTGAAACACACGCTATTTTTTTTCTCTATATTCAGGATCGAAAGTTTTTTTCGTCTTTTTTTCAGAGAGAGAAAAAAAACATCAATTTTACATTTAAAATTTTTTCATGTTTAAAAGAGAAAAAAAAAGAATACAAGAATTTAGGTTGAATGAAATTTTGATGTGTTTCTTTCTTCATCATCATCATATGGCCACCAAAGATCATTTAACCATCATCATCATCATCATCATCATCATCATCATTTAACCTCTCCCCATTTTCAATCCCTCGCACAGGAACAACCATAACAACAACAACAACAAAAAAAATGGTTCATTTTGTTCATCTGATTCTGATCAACCATTGATGATGATGATGATGATGATATTGATTGTAAAATATTCGAATTTTTTTTTTTGGATCGTTAGTCGATTCGTAGAGGGGATCGTTTGGTTGACAATTTGATGATTTTTTTTTGTTTCTCCGCTATTATTGTCGTCGTTGTTATACGCGTTCAGATGTGTGTTTGTGTGTGTGGATATTTGGTGATTAATTGATTTTCAAAACAAAACAAAAAAAAAACAGCCGCGTATAGTGAAAGTTTGTTGACTATTTCAACACAAATGATTGTTTTTTTTTCTTGATTCATTTTAAGAATCATTCATCTTCGATGATTGGTTTTTGCATGTGTGTATGAGAGATAGAGAAGAGAGAGATGAAGGAATGAAGAAATGCATCGATTTACCAAGAATTTCATTTTGTTTTCGTAACAATAACAACAACAACAACAACAACAACCATCTATACAGGCCAAAAATATTCTAGTATTGTTGTTGTTGTTGTTTGTGTGACCAGAATTTTCAATTTCACAAACAACAACAATAGCAGAAAAAATTTTTTGGAAATTCAATCCAAAACAAACGAATAACAGTTAGCTATTGTAGTTAATTAACTTTGAATTCGATTAGAATTTTTCTTACGTTTTTTTTTTTTTTTTTTTTGCTTACTGATTCTTTTTTTTTATTCTTATTTGATTTCAGGTTTGATGAAGATTAATGAACAATTCCAAAAGGTTACGGCTGTTGTTGGTGGCGATTTATCAAACGATGGTCTTCATTGTCCAACATCATCAACATCCGTAGCCGGAAGCGGTATTCCTGGAGCAGGAATTAGTAGTGGCACCGGTGGTGGTGGTGGTGGTGGTGTTAGTGTTGGTAGTGGTGTGATTGGATCATCATCAACAATAAAAATTCGTAATCTTGCACATCTATTACAACAATTGGATGAACTTGGTGGTGGTGGTTCAGCACCAGCTTCGGCACCTGGTGGCCTTTCAACATCCGTTGGTGGTAATACAGGTGCTTGCAATAATGGTGTTGGTGGTGGAGGAGGTACAGTGGCAACTACCGATAGTTCAGATCTTTATAGTGGTGTTGGTGGTGGTGGTAGTAGTAGTGGAGATGTTGGTGGTGGTAAATCATCAAATCAATCTTCACAGATGAAATTCGATCTTGATTATTATATGGGAACGAATTTACAAGGTTTTGTTAAACAAACTGCTCGAATGATACCACCACCACCAACAACAACTTGTAGGTATGTGGTCATCATGATTTCCATTACAATTTCGTTGAATTTCACAATATTTTTTTTTTTTTGATTTTTGAAACAGAACTCGATCGACCGGTTACAATCCATATACAACAACGGCACCAACATCTACATCATATTTTACAACATTACCACCAATGTCACCATCGACAACAACATCAACTACAACATCAACAACAGCGCGTGAAGATGATATGATTGCCACCGGAAATGATATTAGCAATAGTAGTGTTGGTGGTGGTGGTGGTCGTCAACATAACATCAATGGTATTGGTGGTGGTAATCGTGGCAATCGTGACCGTAATAGAAATGGTGGTCGAAGACGTCGTCGTATGAATCATTGTAATCTTATGGATGGTTCATCCGATGATGTTGATGATGATAATGATAACGATGGTGATGACGATGATGAAGTTGATATCTGTGATGATGATGATGATGATGATGATGATGATGACGAAGTTGAAGATGATGATTATGATTATGAAGAAAATGGTAGTGCATTCGATTCAGATTTAAATGCCGATATAAATTCCCAATATTCTGGTTTTAATAATCTAATATTGTCAATGACAAATGCTGCTGCTGCTGCTGCTGCTGATGGTGGTGGTGGTGGTATTGATGGTGGTGGTGGTGGTGGTGGTGTTGGCAATTTTTTATTATTCAATCAAAATAATAATTTTGGTCTTCATAATCAACAACTTGATGGTGGCAGTATTGGAAGCAATAATGGTCTTAATTCATTAACACGAAGTGCAAGTGAAGAGGCACTTCCTGTAAGCTTTATTATTCATTTCTATATATATATCTTTCTATCTCTTATTGAAATATATAAATTGCGAGAGAGTGTGAATAAATCTCTATAATCTATATTCATTTTTTTTTAATATAAATATAGATTATAGAGATTCATTTTGTTTGAATCAAACTTTGTAGAGATTCACTACATTTTTTTATCATTGTCTTTATTCATTTTCATTTTTTATTTGATTTTTTTCAAACAGTGTTCAATACGCCGTTCGAATCGTCAATCATTGCCCATACAACTCCCACAACGATTATCACAACAATTACTACCGCAATTACATCAACAACGTCGCCAACAGCAACAGCAGCACCAACAACAGCAACAACAACAACAACATTATTCAATCCATATGACAACACCTATGGAAACAGAACAATTTCCACAATTGAATCCATTTCCACATCCGATGACGATGACAACAGCAACAACAAATTCGATACAACAACAACAACAACAACCATACCAACAAACAGTACAGAACAATTATTGTACATTACCACGACAATGGCTAGAAGAAATGGCCCGACAATATCATTTTCAACAGCTAATACAACAAACACGTGCTCAACAACAACAACAACAACAACAACAACAGCCACAGCAACAACAGCAACCACAATCGATAACACCACTTCCTTCATCAATAACGCCAACAACAACAACAACGACAATGATCGGTCAACAACAACAACAACAACAGCATCAGCAACAATGAAATCATCACGATTTATAGTTACACCTGTACCGGAAGAAATTGATGATATAATTACAACGGAAGAAGAATTATTGATTGGACAATTGAAAAAAATGACACAGACCTCCAATAATAAATCGACAACAGCGACGGCAACAATGGAAACAATGATAACCACAACCAGTACAACATCGGATACATCATCCGATACATCAACATTATCTATGGCAACAATTTTACGGCGAAAACAACGTCGTGAATTACGATTACAGGAACAATCATTAATGTTGGCATTGAAACAAGATGGTGATGATCAGGATGATGATGATCATGATCATGATAATGATGATGATCATGATCATAATATATGCTGTATGATGATGATGACTAAAACGGATATGGAAACGGAAATTCCATCAGAAGCTACTACCACTACTACTACTACAACGACAACATCAGAATCAACTAGCTGTTGTTGTAAGGATCATCATAATGATAATGATGATAATGATGATGATGATGATAAAAATGGTGATAAAACACCAATTATGTTAACAATCAATGATGATGATGTTAACAATGTGGCCAATAATATTCAAACTCGAACTAGAACTACAATTGATTCATCATCATCATCATCATCAACTGCTACAACAACAGCAACGACAACAACATCCGAATCAAATAATAATAATAATAATATTGATAATCAAATGATGAAAATGAAAGTTTATCGTAAACATCGGCCATCATTACAATATCAAGAATATAAAGTCTAAATTAATTAATTAATTATTATTATTCATGATGATTCAAAATCTGAAATATATAAAATTGTAATAAATCAATTAGGAGAATTTTTCATTTTTTTAGTTTCTTTCCACATTCATCACTAATTATTTTATATCAATCATTATACAAAATGCCCAAATCATTGAACCGAACCGAAAATATTAATATCTCTCTCTTTTTCTTACCGATTTTTGTTTAATGAATCTTTGTGAATATTTCCATTGTTGAGTTGTATTTTTAGTCGTCGTTGTTTTATTTATTTTTTTTCGTTTCTCACAAATGCCCATATGGATCTTTCACGAACAATTATCCATATTATATAAATTATATATTGATATTTGCATATGCACAACATTTGATCATCATTCATAATCATCATCATCATCATCATCATCATCATTAGTTATATAACGGTTTCGGATTATCATCATTATTATTATTGTTTTCGCGTTGTAAATAATTTGTTTTATCTTTATTACACATTTATAATCATCATTATTATATAATAGTGAAGAAAATGGAAATAATAAAATTTTAATAATTCTTTTTTTTTTGAAATGAAATGAAATTTTCGAATCTTTTGAATGTACATTGATAGAATCGATTGTCAACAATCGATTATTCCAAATCATCATTTGTTTATTTTCTTTTTATTCAATTTGCATTTACAATCTATTCATTGATATCATCTGTCGATGATGATGGATCATTCCAGATAAATGGCCCAAATATAATGATAGAACTGTATATGGCAATCCAAAATAATAAATATCGAATTGTCCGCAGAAAATCTGACAATAGTTTCTTATTCTTAATGGTCATTTTTGTTGTAAATTGTGGTAATGACATTGGTGCCAATGATGTTCTGTTTAAATCATCAAAACTATCATTATTGTCGTTATTTTTATAATGTAAAATTGATCTATTTGTTTGATCAGATTTTTCAGCAACATTCATCATCATGATATCATCATGATCGAATGGATCCAACAAGAATGGATTACGTACAAATCTTTCATATTGTTTACATCCCTGTGAATCATATTGAAAATGTTGACAATGATGTCGATGAATTTTTTGTATATCAGCCATGAATATGGATGAAATTAATTTTGAATTTAAACATAAATCTCGTAAACAATCGATAAAATTCCAAATTGGACAACAAATCATTGCTTCATTGTGGCCACAATTCATCAAGATTCGCTTGTTTGATGATTGATTATGACCATCGTATGTTAATTGTATGATACAAGACCAATTTTCACTTACTTCTTGTGTACATTTCATTATGTTTTCAGTGATTTGCCAACATTTTTCCGATGATGACATTGCATCCATGATCATCATCATTATTGCAATGAAAAAAACAATGGAAAAATGATGTTCAAAGACACTGGTTGGCATATCGAAAACGTTTCTGATTGAACACACGCACCCAAAACAAACAAAAAACCGATCTAAAACAATCTAATTAGAGCAAAGAAACAAATATTCGAATTGGATTCATGTTTATGTTCCACATATGTTCCATTGGTGGTGGCCACTACTTTGCATACATCTCTCTAACGGAATTTATTGGCTTTTTTATTACTTTTATCATTCAAACTGAATGGTAGTAGCTGAATATCGGTCGTTGATTATTATTAATTCATCATCAATGAAAAAATGATTGTCATTTTATGGTATTTCAACAACAACAACAACAACAAAAAAAAACGAAATGGAAAATGAACATAAAAATTCAAAATGTGTGAAAATGAATAAAATTTTTTCAATTCATTTCATTTCATTCGATGAAAAGAAAGAGAAAAACCGAAAAATTTGAATCACAAACGAATATCATTATTATTATTGAAATTTAGTTGTCAACCCAAGAAGAAAAAAGAAAATGAAAAGAGAAAAATTTTTTTCCAGAAAAGAAATCTTTCGAGTATTGATATTGAAATTAGTTTCAAATTGGTTACAAATTGTTCTCGGATATGAAAATGTCGGGAGACGAACGAACGACACTGCATGCACACTCATATGTTTTTTTTCCATTCACCAAAAAAAATCTTTAGTTTGATAATCGAAAAATTTATTGACCATATGTATTGCGAATGAAAAAAAAAGGTAAATGATGTGTCATCATCAATCACATACACACACACACACACACAAAAAACGTATTGAAAATAAATAAAGACGTCATTTATATATATATATATACATTGGCTACCTTTGTGTGGTTTTTCGGTTTTCTTTTTTTTTTTACTGTTCACACACACACTGTTTCTTCATGGAAATGGACTGAAACAGAAGATTTTTTTTTGTTTTGTTTTGTTACCTTATATTTGATATATACATCATTTCCCACTACCATCATCATTCAATTGATGATTCGGGTCAAAACACACGTGCTGCTCATACACATATGTTAAGTCAAAAATAAATATTGAAATCGATTATAATATTGGGCAATTAATTTTCCTTTAAATAAGAAGAAAAAAAAGTTTTCAAATTTCTCAATCAAATCGTTGAATAATGAATCAAAATGAGAGGGGTGAAACAAAAAAAAATTTTTCATAGCTCCAAGGTCGAATTGATCCAAAATCATCATTAATATCGATAATAAGATATTTGAATCTGTATACAAGCAGCAAAAAAAAACGAACGAGTTAATCCAATGACCATGAAAAACTTTAAAACTAAAATCCATCCAATTGAATAAAAATTGAATTCAGAAAAAGAATTAATAAAACCAAGAAGGGTAACCCTGTCTGTGTGTGTGTGTAAATGTGATCCAAGACCCAATTAATTTAGCCAATTGACTTTATACGGATGGATGGATGGATGGATTGAATTTCAACAACAACAACAACAACAAAAAAAAACGGATCCCAAAACAATTACCGGCAATTATTTTATTAACCCCATATTCACATTCAATATTGTTGTTTTTCATTGGAAAAGTTAAAAAAGAGAAAACAAAACAAAAAAAATTAAAATCTCAAATAAATAAATAATAAAACTTTGAATGAAAACTTTTCATCCATCCATCCATCCATCCGTTCGTTTGTTTGTTTGTTCGGTCTATGTCTTAGGATCGGTGTGTATGTGTGTGTGTTCTGTTCTTTGATTCACGGTGTAATGGCCATAAATTATCCCACTTGACGTTGAAATTGAATCAACAATCAGTGGTAAGTGAGTGAGTGTGAATAAAAAAAAAAAATAAATAAATCAAGGGTTAGCCCTATAGTTTTTCCATATGCGGTTTGTTTACTGTTAACCCGTTTTTTTTTCTTCTTGTTTGTTTGCTTCATAAATTTTCACGTTTTTTTTATTCTTTGTGTTGCATCACGGTTCATTTTTTTTTCGTTGTTGAAAAAAAAATTCAAATTATGATGAGAAATTTCCATGGAAAAAAATAAACATTTGGATCAAAGTGAAAATTTTTTAAATCAAAGAAAAAAAAACGATGGCCAAATGGACCAAAAGGATTAATTATTATTATTATTGTGTAAAAATTGTTTGCATTTGTTTTTTTTTCACTGTCAATATTTGGCCATCGTTTGTGTTCGTTTTTTTTTCAAATTGAATCATCCAAAAAAAAAGAGATGCAAACCTACGGTAAATTGAGTCATCAACATCATTGTTTGTTTGTTTGTTGACGATGTGAAATTGATTATTTGTTTAATCACCAACACACACACACACCCTTTGTCGTTTAAGGTGTACACGCACACACACACACACACGGAATTCAAACATCATTAATCAAATGATGATTGTTTGATTAAAGGAAAAATTTTTTTTCATTTTTTTTGTGCTTCTCATATATTTATATTTAGTATTAAAAAGGTTAATTATCTGAGCAGTGAGTTTGTTTGAGTTTATCAATTGATGATGAAAAATTGAGGATTTTCCTCCATTTTTTGAATGATGAAACTGTTTTTGTGTGCTGAGAACATTTTCTCTCTATTGGATTGGATTGAATTGGATTTTCACTTGAAGAAAATTTTTTTCATTCATTCATTCATTCATTATCATTTGTCAAATGTGTACAATATATAATGGGTAATCCTTTCGTTTCGATTGATTGGTAATAATAATAATCACAATTATTAATTGTGAAATGAATTTTGAAAAAAAAGGAAATGAAAAAGGAGTGAAAAAAAATTGATTCAAAAATCATCGATAATGAACATTATGTGCTTCTTCTTTCAATCTCAACAACAACGAAAAAATCGGGCACGGCATTTGACATTTTCTTTTGTGAATCCCATTCTCTCTCTCTCTCTCTCTTGGGCTGTGTGTGTGTTTGTGTTTTGTTTTTGACATTGAAACAGGATTATAAAACCGAATAGATTTCCCGGATTGTTGTGGATGTGAACGGTAAATTTGTATGTTGTGTTTGTAAAGGATTTTTTTTTTGTATTTCCATTCACAGCCACTCTGATCTTGGTAGTATTTTACTGGTTTTTTTTTCTTCTTATTTCATTCCATTTCTTTATCGTCATCATCATCATCATCATTATTGATTGACTTTAATTCATAATTTAATATACCACCACCAACGATTTGTTTTGATTTTCCATTAGCTATCCATTCATTCATTCAATGATGATGATCATCATTATGGTTCAATTGATCCATAGATCATCAAATGATCTATTACCGATTTTTTTATTACACACACACACACACACACACGCGCAATTTGGTTGAAATATGATGAGCACCATTGAATATGGAACCGCGCAAGCTAGGTCCCATTGCATGCAAAAATGTATCTTTTATATTTGTTCAAGTATGTGTAAACCAATCATATTCATTCGATTATTCATTCATTCATTGATTATTATTATGACAAATTATAATGAATTATGATTATGATTCTTATTACATGGTAGAATTAATTTGATTGGCCATTTTTTTCCTGTTGTTCATGTCAAAATAAAAATTGATTCAATTCATAATCAATCAATAATTGAATTGAATTGAATAAATAAACACATGGCCACACACACACACACACACAAACAATATGCCCGAAGCTAGTTTCAATTTCTTTTCAAATTGGTGGCCAAAATGTGATCCAAATAAAGAATGGACTAACTAAATTAATAATAATGGATACTTTTTGACCATTGGTCATCATTGATTGGTAATGTATAGCTAGTGATGTTTTTTTTTGAAAAAAAAATTTCATATAAAGGAATGTTGAACAATTTATCCATCGTTCCAGGAACAACGAGACAAATCTTTTGTCTTTTTTTTAATAATTTAGGTTAGATAATTTTCAATCCGAATTTATTTATATACCCGAAAAATATCGATCATAATAACAATCGATTGGATTTAAAAAAAAAAAATGAAAACGAATTGAATTTTGTTTCTTTTTATGGTAAATTAAATCCAGGAGATTTTTGTCTAGAATTAATGTTGACTGAAAACCAAACCAAATAAATGGTAGGAGAAAAAAAAAATTCCGGTCCAAAGGAAAAAAATCAAATCAATCATAATAATCGTGTTGATAATGATGACGATGATGATGATGATGAAAATTGGTTTTGAATTGAAGCGAAAATTATGAAAAAAAAATATTGGTGGAAATTTGAAACTTTTGTGTGTGTGTGTGTGTGTGTGTGTGTGTGTGTGTGGTTTTGAAATTGCGAAATTTTCATCTTCCACACACACACACATATGAAACAAAAATAAATGGATGATGATGATAAATTTTTCGTTGAAATAAATCACAAACAATTTTTTTCAGGTGCCAAAAAATAAACGACATATAGAAGTGCAAATAATTTCTGTTCCATTTCTGTATTGATTGTAATCAGCGAGAAAATGTTAATTTCAAACAAAACAAAAAAAAAATGTAAATTTGAATCCTTTGTCTACCAAAAAAAAACGTGCAAACAATCAAACAAAAAAATCCATTCGGTCCACAGTTTCAACGCCAATTCAGTTGTTGTTGTTGTTGTTACCTTTTGTCATAATAAAAAAAATATTGATTGATTGATTAGCTGATTTGATTTCTTTTTAGTTTATATTCACAATGAAATTTTCATTATCATTTCATTATTGATTGATTGATTGATTGATTTGGCTGAACATGTATATATAAATGAAAGACTCGTGCGCCCAAAAAAAAACAGCCGTTAGATTGATTGATTTGTATATGTTTTTTTTAAACGGTTCTAGTGTTTCAATTTTTTTTCCAATGAACAAAAAAAAATCCAGTTCCTGGAACTCGACACTCTCATTCACACACACACACTCCTTTTTTGTCTGTTAGTCATAAATAAAAAAAAAAAATTTTCAAAAACTTTTCAAACTTTGTTTACAAGAAAAAATTTTATTTATTTTTTTTATATATAATAAAAATGAAATCAATTTTGTTTTTATTTTATCAAAACAATATACACATATATGAAAAGATTTATGATTATTATGGTCATTATAATTATAATCAAACGGCCATCGGTCATTTTTTTTCGTTGTTGTTCTCAATGAATAATTTGTCCACACACACGAACGCACATATGGTTCGAAAACAAAAATTCTCATTGTTATTTACCATTATTGGTGACATATTTGTGATATAGTTTTTTTTTCGTTGTTCGGTATTGTTGTTGTTGTTGTTGTTGGTAATAAATCATAAAAACCGGACCGGAATGACCTTTTTCAGGTCATTCATTTTTATTCCCATTCATTCATTCATCATCATCATCATCATCACCGTATAATTGATCACAATCATCATCATCATCGATCGATGATTTTGTATTGTTTGAATTGATTATAATTTCCGAATTATCGCCTGTTTTATTTACAATGATCGATGATGATGATGATGATGATGAACATTGATGATGTTCACATTCACATTTACATATTCGATTTGTTGTTGTTGTCGTTGTTGTTGTTGTTGTTGTTGATGGTGATGTTGGATTTGGACTTTTTTGGCTATTACCAATAAATCGTTGATGATATTGATCATGGCTATTATTATTATGTTGTTCTTTTTTATGTTTAACACGACGATTTTGGAACCAAATTTTTACCTGTTTTTCACTTAATCCTAAATAATGTGCAATTTCAATACGTCGTAATCTTGATAGATACATACTTTTTGCAAATTCATGTTCCAAATGTATAATCTGTGTCGATGTGAATGCTGTACGTAGCCGGCTTGATGATGATGATGATGATGATGATGAACTTGATGCCGTTGTTGTTGCCATAGTCATCGATGATGATGATGAACCGGATGTAGATGAAGCTTTTGTTTGGTTATCGTCATTTTTCAATGTTTTCATCGATGATGATGATGATGATGTTGTTGTTGAACATTTAATTTTCTTCACTTTATCCAATCTGGTTGATTGTTTTCTTTTAACCATTTTTTGTCTCTCATCATCATCATCATCATCATCATGGTCATCGCCATCTTTATCGTATTCGATTTCAATGGATTTTTTCATCAGTTTTTTTGTCGGTAATTGATAATGTCGTTGATGATGGTGATTCAACTTGATCAATAATTCTTCTCGTGATTTTGGTGATAATACTGGTGGCGGTGGTGGTGGCAGTGGGGTTGGCGGTGGTGGTAGTAGATTTTGTGAAAGAAAAAATGCTGGTCCCATTATATAATTAGAATAGAATTTTTGATAATCATTCAATAATGATTTGAATGCTGTTTCCGTTGTTGTCGGTTGTTGTTGTTGTTGTAGTTGTTGTTGTTGTAATGCCATTGCTATTGATGTTTGTTGTTTGTTTGATTGCACTTCTGCTGCTGCTGCTGGATTAATATTTAAATCATATTGATCATGATCATTGAATATTCGATTGTATTGTGATGATGATTGTTGATGATGATTACTGGTCGAATGATGATGATGATGATCCAATAATGTATCCATAAAAAATGATCTTGATGACATAATTGACTATTGATTGATTGATTGATTGTTCTCATTCATTTAAATTCATTAAAAATTTCAGCAAAAAAAAAATTTTTTAAATTGAAATTGAATTTTTTTTTGTCTGTGTTGCCACCGGTGTTTTTTTCTCTCATATTTATATACCACATTTACAATAAGACCTAGCTATAGCTACCTTATCGGGACTAGCTTGCTATTCACCTTATAGTTAGATATGTGTAGCTAGATACGCCTATTTTTGGGTCGTACACTTTTGTTGTTAAACATGACAATGATGACCTACGACATACGCTGCAGGGTAAAAAGCCAGTAAAAAAAAACAGACAAATATATTATATGGTCAACACCCACAGCGGTAATTTTATATATCATATATTCAATATACTAAAATGGGACCAAATGTGATTTTCAAAATCAAAATCAAAATCAACATTTACCATTCATCATCATCATCGTTATTATTATTTGTCGGATGATAACATAATTATCGAAATATTATAAACGATAAATGATGAATGATGAATGATTACATTATTCAATTTCAATATATTCACCGTTTATATCAAATTACATAATAAACAAAAATTGAGATAAACACACACACACACACACACAGAGACACATATTCTATTTTAAGAATTTCAATCTCAATCTCAATTTCATAAAATACGTGATATATCAATGAATATTTGATTCAAATGATTATGATTGATTTGAATTTAAATTCTTTCAAATGTTGTTGTTTTTTTTCGCCATTCATTATTCACCAAGAAAAATATTTCCAGAACATTTCCAACAATCTCAATTTTCACTGAATTCTGCCGCAAGTATAATGTTTTCAATGTACACAACATACTGAATTCTAATTCATAATGACAATTTTTTTTTTGTTATTCTACAGGAGAAAAAAATGAAATACGTAAAATTTAAATTTTAAATTTGAAAAATATTTGATTTTCTCATTCATTTTTCAATCAAATATTCAGATAATCACTACACACACACACACACACACAGTGATCAATTCATTTGATTTGATATTTGGATATATGGAACAAAACATGGACTTTTTTTCTGTATGTACAAAATGGAAAAAAAATGGATTTCTATCATCATCATCATCATCATCGAATGAATCAATAATTGAATAAAATTCGTATTTCATTGTGTGTACTAGTGTGTGTGTGTTTGTATTTGAATTGTACCCATTGTGTTCATTGATTTTGAATCAATTATATGGTTGTTCCTGAAACATTTCTGTTTTTTTTTATATCCCCCACATAGGGTCTTGATCCAGATGTTTTCATTGGTTGGTTATTCAGACTAAATTGATGTCCTAGATGAAATGAAAATGGTTCATCCATTATTTCATTTTTAAAGTAAAAAAAAACATGTTGAATAATCGAAAGTCAAATAACCCTCAGGGTTATATAGGGAATTTTTTTTTTAAATTTTTTTATTTTTATTTTCAAATTCATTCATCATTATCTTATTATTGTGTGGTTTAATATCATCATTTTAAATGATTTCTTTTGAGTTTTGAGTGTTATTTTTCTCGTTTTCACTTTTCCGTCATTTGTGTGTATGGTTGCCAAACTTTTCAGATGACAACAACAACTACAACAACAACAACAACAACAACAGCGACAATCATCAGAACAAATAACACGTAAATGTTGTAAATATCTTCAGTATACTACAACTACACATAAATATAAATTGGACCAATTATTTACTTCTATATTCGTGTTACATTACATTTCTAGTAAGAATCTATTTTAGTGAACCAGAAAAAAAAAAAAAAAAAATCACCATTTGTCACTTGGATGTCTTAATTAACGATCATCTTATATGGTGAACAAAAAAAAAAAAAAAAATATCCAGCCGACGGATCGATCGTTAGACAAGAGACAAAAAAAAAACAATTCTGAGAAAATGAAGAGAAAAAAAAATCCAAAACTCGGCCATAATGATGCTACATTGAATAAGGAGGTGGTGGCGGTGGTGGGTGTGTATCGATATCGTTATGATGATGATGATGATGACGATGACATCATTATATATAGGCCGAAAAAAAAGGTTTTGTTCTCTTGAAATGAGAACAAAAAAATAAAATAAAGTGTGAAAAAAAACAAACAGATTGTGTGTGTGTGTATAAATATCGTTTCACAGCAGCAATTTTTTTTTTTTTTACAGACACAATAACATCATTTTTGTTTTGCATTTTAATTGTCAAAAAAAAAAACACAAACAAACACAGTCGGTGGTAAAACGATTTGATTTGAATTGAATTGAATTGAATTGGATTGAATTGAATCAATCACAATCGCAATCGCAATCTCACGATTTTATTGAGTAATGTCTGATGATGATGATGATGATGATAAAATTTTTTTCTTTCTATTAATCAAAATTAAACCTATATATAAAATCTATTGAATTTTTCAATAATTTGACATAAAGAAAAAAAATTGATGAAAAATACCTGCATGTTCGGACAAAGATAATTGGTGTTTGTTGTTGTTGTTGTTGTTGTGGCTATAAATGTCATCATCACATACATTTATTATTAGTAACAGCAATGATGATGATGATGATGACGACGACGACGACCAGACGAGACAGGCCATGCACGTATATGTATGACCCATACCTAAAAAAAAGGTCATTGGTCATCATCATTGGTTATATTTGATTGACGACAATGGCGACAATCAAAAAAAAAAACGAAATTGACGTGTCAAATTACAAATAATCGACATGAAAATCAATGTTTATGTAAACTTTTTTGATTGTTTGTTTGTTTTTTTTATTATTATTGAAAACAAAAATTTTCCATAGCCATTGGTATTGTTCTTTGACATTTTCACCTTTTTTTTCTTTTTTTTCACTCTTCACACACACACAATCTTTGACAATCGATCTTGGCAATCAACAAGTTTTTCCCTTGATCATCGAACACACACACACACACACAATCGATCGATCGATTTATTCATTTTAACAAACATAAAAAATGAATCTATAGAATGCCAGTGTTTTTTTTCCATTATTGAGTGCAAAAGAGTCAATTATCGCACTTAGACTCGTGAAAAAAAAACAACACAAAAATAAATTGTTTTGATGTTTGTGTTCAATGAATGCCTGTTTGTTGGATCGAATCACAGAAAAAAAAGAAATTGAGATTTTCAAATCAATCAATCCATCTCTATATATAAAATAATTTGATATTGACATTCAAATCCATCCAATACGGTGGTGAAATCAAATCTCTTATTTCATCATCATCATTATGAGATTGTTTGCCATTTTTTTTTTTTTTTTTTTGGTTGTTCTCCAATCATCATGGAGAAAAACCGAGAGAGACGATTGTGTTTTTGATGAAAAGTAGAAAAAAAAACATTAAGATTCAATTAGCCATTTTGTTGTTATTGTTGTTCCAGTTGTTCCAGGTCATCTGATTTCATCTGATTTTCTTTTTGGAACATGGATATTTGATTTTTTTTCATTCCATTTCGATTCGACCATTGTATGGTGTATTGATGATCTACCGATTTTATTCATTTTGAACGGCAGAAAATTTTTTTTCTGTCTTGATTTCGTTAAAATAATAATTCCAATGAAAAATTGAATTCTTAACGAAATGAAAAACAGCGAAAAAAAACAAACAAACAAACAAAATTTGTACTCAATTTCAAAGCACCCAAAGTAGTAGTAGTAGATCAGGACAAAAAGAGAGAAAAGCTTTTTAATATCCAAAAGCAAAATGAAAAACAAACAAACAAACACCCTGGTCATGAAGAATAACGGTAAATGTAAACTGAAAAAAAGAATGGAATGGAATGGAATCGCAATTCGTTAGTTGGAAATTCATCGTCGTTTTTTTTTGTTTTGTTTTGTTTTGTTTTTTCATTTCATTTCATTTTATTCTTGAAACGTAATGACTTTGTGTATCGTAATGATGAAACGAAAACGAAAAACAAAAACGAAAAACAAAAAGACCAAAATCATCAGCAAATCTTTTTTTTTATTTATTTCAAAAGCATCAATAACGTATGCCCAGCCAAAAAAAAAAAAAAAAAACGATCCATGAATGGCCATGGAAAAAAAAGTGCAAAAAAAGAAAAAAAAACAAATATGATCGGTCAGTGGTACAGCAGCGACAGCAGCAGCAGCAGCAGTGGAAAAAAACAAACCAGCGTACTAATAATGATTTTTTTTTCGTTCCAAATGGAACGAAGAAAAAAAAACGATCCAAAATAATTCCAAACTTTTTTTTCGGTCGTCATCATCATCATCATCATCATCGAAGAACCGGCTGCTATGCACAACAACAACAACAACAACAAAAAACTTTTCATCATCATCATCATCATCATCAATGATGAAATGAAATGAAATGAAAAAAAAGACAAAGAAAAAATCAATCATTTTTTTCTTTCTTTCTTTTTGATTTGATCCAAAATAATTATTACCAATATACATTTGAAAAGTGAATCGAAAAAATTTATGCAGAAACAAAACAACAAAAAAAAACGCACACACACACAATGGACAAATGAACCAAAAAAAAAAAAAAAAAAAAAATAACGGTCAGTGCAAATTTGTGTTAATGAATATATATATAAGAAACACAAAACAAACTCTCTGTGGTAGAAGGTGGTGTGCCATTTGAATGTGAAACAATTAATATTATTGCCACGCAAATACAAAATTTTTTTTCTTTATATTCTATTACTACTACTATGGTCACTCCCCATTCCTCTCTTTAACACAATTGAAGAATCATTCCTGGTTTTCAATAATCAATATACTGCAGTATGCAGTAAATAATAATCATAAATAAAATCAATATATACAAACAAAGGTTGTGTATAATGACCAACACAAGGTCAATAGATCATTTATCAAATTTATATAATGTATTTGTTGTTGTTGTTTGTTGTTGTTGTTGTTGTCGTCGTTGTTGTTGTTGTTTTGGGCACAAATATTCAATAAATTTTTTTTTGCCTAGTCCCATTCATTGAAACCAGACACAGAATCAATCGAAATCAATCGGAATAATTAATTTTGTTGTTGTTGTTTTATGAATGAATAAAAAAAAATAGAAAAAAATCAATACATGTAGAATTTTTAATTAACCTAAAAGTATTGTATCTGTATATTTGATTGAAATCAATCAAATATTGACCAAAAAAAAAAAAAAGAAAAAAATGTTTTCCAGTGAAAACATTGATCTGGATAACATACCCACACACAAATGGAATACTTGAACAAAAAAAAAATTTTCTTGTCTAGACACAACAACAACAACAACAAATATCACATATCACCTTTTCATGTTTTTCCTACTCAATCATGTCAACATATCGGTTTCATCAACATCATCATCTTTTTTTGTCCACCATCGGGCCAGCCATTTTTATCAAACAAATAGGTAAAATAATAGTTGCGGCAGCTTACACACACACAAAGAAAGAAATTTTACCAGACAAGAAAAAAAATGATATGAAATTCATATCTTTTCATTGGATTTTTTTTTCATTTCTTTCTTGTCTTGATCTCCGGTATTTTATCTTTGTTTTTTAAATACGATTAACGGCCCTCATGGTTATACATTGTTTGTCGGTTATTCAATAATATTGTTGTTGTTGTTGTTGTTGTCGTTTGACGATTTTAGGCTCTTAATTTTTTTTTTCTCTCTCATTGTTGTCATCATAAACAACAACAACAACAAAAACAGACATGTGGTTGATGGTCGCTGTTGTTTTACTGTTTCCGGATAAATATTGAAATGGCTAGCCAACTATTTCCGTTGTGTTGAAGAAAAGAAAACTTTATTTCAGAGAAAAATTCCAACGGAAAAAATGAATGTTTCATCCATTTTCATCCATTTGAATGAATGGAATGAAAAAATTCATCAAAGAATTTGTCGATACAATTTTAGTGGATGAATGAGAAAAAAAAATTGAAATTAAAAGTTGTTGGTGCATACACACACATACACATACACACAGACACAGATAATAATTATTATTGCATATATGAATGGAGAATATTCATTGTTCGAAACAAGAAAACTTTTTCTCACTCTTTCTCTCTCATTGCCATAAAATATAGCAACCACAACAACAACAACAACAAAATTATCATCATCATCATCATCATCATTATGGCCATAATAATGATGATGATGATGATAATCTGGATTGATGGAAAGATTCGTATTTTGTGAATGTGTGTGTGTGTGTGGGTGTGTGTAATGTAATGAAATAGATGGATGAATGATGCTATTGTCATTGTTGTTTTTGTTGTTAGAATAATAATAACAACAACAACAACAGAATCTCTTATTCATTTTGTTGTTATTATTGTTGTTGTTGTTGTTGTTGAAAAGATTATTATTATTATTATTATTATGATTCTGGTTTATTCTCTATATGAATAAATTCTCAAATGAGAATATCAACACATTCTCACAATAGAATTTGAATGAATGAATGAATGAATGATTCATTGTCATCATATAATGAATTGAATGGTGTTGAAAAGAATAAAAAAAAATTGAAAACTTGAATAACAAAAATAATAATGAAAATCTCATGGATAAGTTGTTGTTGATGATGATGATGATGATGATGATAATGATTATGATGGTTATTTGTTTGCCGGGTTTTTTTTTAAATTTGATTTATTATCACCATCACCATCATTATCATCATCATCAACATCGAAACATACGTCATATGTGAATACTGTATTTTTTTCTTGGATCAAAATAAAATTTTTTTTTTTCGAGAAAAAAAATGATAACTAAATCAAAAATGATTGAAAAATGGATCCTAAAAAAAAAATTCAATTCAAACAGACTCAGACACACACACACACACACATATTGATTGATTGATTAAATCTGTCTCGGTTACTACCAACCAACCAACCCCCCATGTTTTTTTGTTTGTATGTTTGTACGGCATTCAACAACAACAACAACAATGATCCAACAATTTATCTTTGGTTTGGGTGCATTTATTATCGTTTTTTTTTGGTTTTGTTTTGTTATTTGTAGCTTAACTTCTACTTCTTCATCTACTACTACTACGAATATTAGACCATTACTACAGGTAATGGAAATGTCTCAATTACACGGTAATACAACGGTGTGTGTGTGTATTTACAAATGAATGTGTTTAGTTCCATCATAACGATGATGATGATTATCATCATCATCATCAAACAATTTAAAGCATTAAGATCCGTTTCAACTATTTTAAACTACAGATCGCAGTACCAACAATAACAACAAAAAAAAAATCTCGTCATTTTTTTCCCAGCTAGACAATGGTCGGTGTTTTCCACTTTCCAACATTCAAAGGTTTCACACACACACACGTACACACGAAAGGATCAAAGTCAAAAATCTGTTTCCATACAAATCAACAACAACAACAATAACTCCAAAAAAAATATTCACATGGTCAATTGATTGATAATCCTCACTACTACTACTACAAAGAAGAAGAACAATGCAAAGCGAAATTAAATTAAGATATATAAACGGATATATAATCCCATTTTATTTTATATTTTTAATCTTGTTTTCAATGTTTATTTGTTCCAAAACAAAACCAAAAAAAAAAAAAAATTCATTCATTCACTATCTTTGAATGACCCCCCCAACAAAAAAGAGAAGTGGATAGATCTTTTGTGGTAATAATCATCATCATAATCATAATGATGATGATTATCATTGAAATCAAATCATTGAAATTCCATTTTAAATATGTATTAGTTGGTAATCCGAAACATTTTTTTTTTACTGTCTGTTGCGGTAGTTTTCGTTTGTTGTTGTTGTCGTTGTTGTTGTTGTTGTTGTTGAATGAATGGAGAAAAAAAATCCGATTATAATCTCGATTCATTAGAATAGTAATCATCATTATCATCAATTGGAAAAATTTTTCTGGATTTTTTTTTGTTTCTCTTAAATCTCTACTGATTTATCCAAAATTTTCAAAGTGATATTTTTTGCATTTCAGTAAAAAAAAACAAAACTTTTATCTAGTTTTTTTTTGTTGACTATTCAAATGATAAATAAAGAATTTTCATCCATCCATCTACTGGGTCTAATCTTGATTGAAATGAATGAATGAATTCTTAGTAGATTGCACAAAGGAACAAATAACGAACGAGAGAGAGAGAGAGAGATGGACAGTAAGAGACAAATTATTATTGAAAATGGACATTTATTCCAGAATGATGAGATTCCAGAATGAGATTAAACCGATTCTATATGTGTATGTGTGTGTGTGTGTGTGTTTGTATGTGTGTCATCACTATATTTTATATTGTGATCGATAAATTGAAATGAAATGGATTCACAATTTTCATTTGGATTCAATTGCAAAAGTGGATATATATTTAGTTTAGTGGACCAAGGAAAATTCATTTTAGTCAATTGTTTTTCATTTTCATTCAAGCTCTCTATTCATTTGTTGTTGTTGTTGTTGTTATTGTTGTTACTGTTTTTGTTGTTGTTGTTGTTGTCGTCATTATAGTTATCCGGGTTCATATTCTTAACGAAACAAACAAACAAACAAAAAAACTTGTTTTTGTGAGTACTAGATTCTTCCAGAATCTATCAAAATGAAATAAAATAAGATTAATTTTCTTCAATACACAAAACCAACCAAACAAGCTATACAATCAATAGTGTGGCTTATGTAATTGAATTCATCGACCATATAAATTTATTCCATCATCATCATCATCATCATCATCATCATCATGTTTCATCTTGAATGTGAAAAGAAAAATGATGTGGGCGATATTTGAAGAAAAAAAAAAAAATTTTTTGATTTTGATTAAAATTCAAAAAACAAAAAAATATGATGCCATCTATCGTTGAAAAATGTATTTTCAAAAAAATTTTTTTTTTGATCAACGTGCTGCCATCTACATCTGCGCATAATTAATCAATGCCGCATCAATTGCAATAATGATGTCATATTGATGATATATGAATGTATGAATCATTCATTCATTGATTACACACACACACACACACACACCATTCATCAATATTCATTAGAATACAAGGAAAAGATAAGGAAAAAAAAGGAAAGTGAAATTTTTAACAACATGATATGACAACTACCAATGATAAACAATTAATCAATTGATCATCAATTATTCTTGGAATCCAAAAAAAAAAAACATTTAAGCATCGTGATCATCATCGAATAAACAGGTGCTAACTCTGTAACTATGTTTTTGTTTGTCTGTGTGTGTGTGTGTGTGTGTACGAAACCCAATCATTTAAAACAACAATGAACAAATGACCAGAAATTATAAACAAAACAAAAAAAAACAAATCATCAAATGATGAAGATGATGATTACATCACGATGTAATATAAAAATTAAGAAACACATGGTCAGTGGAAAGAGAAAATTGAAATGATTTGAATGATTTGATCATCATCAATTTTAATAATACCCAACTGCTACAACTACTACTAACTACTAGCATCCAGCATGAATACAATGTTGTCAATTATAACTACATTCATGATAATAAAGAAATTTATAAATCCGATTGTTTGTCGTTTGTTGTTGTTGTTGTTGTTGTTGTTGTCTTTATTTTCATTGTATTCAAAGTGTTTCATTTACTTGTCAATTGGCATCACTTTGGAATTGTTTTTGTTGTTGTTGTTGGCGTTGTTTTTTTTTATATTCGATTTGTTGATGATTGGTGTGTGCAATCATCGTATTGGTCATTGCTTTTTTTTCATTATTTATTGCACCATAAAAAAATATACAACTTTTTTTCGTGATCATTTCAATGGTAGTGGTTATATCTTGAAACTTGAAATTTTTTTTCATTTCGTTTTTTTTCACAGGAAAAACAATAACCAAATAATGAAGTTTTTTTTCCAGAAAAAAAAGCTAGCAAAAAAAAAAACAAAAAAATCCTTGACCGAGAAACAAAAAAATCAAAAAAACTGGTCAGTTCTACCGATAATATATTCTTCAATTGATTCAAATCCACACATGGACATTATCGTCATCATTATCAATTCAAATTTTTTTTTTGGTCTGTTTTGTTTCGATCCAATATATAACCATTAAACAACAGCAACTTGTCGGTTTTATTTGTACAATATGCACACATACATTTCTTGTGTGTGTGTGCATGTTTATTCAGAGCAAACATTCATCATATGAACAAACAAACAAACAAGCAACGAGTCAATATAAAAAACGAAAAATTTACAATTTGATTTCTATTGAATTCAAATAACAAATGATGGTCAATAATTGTGGTGGTGGTGGTTATGGTGGTTGTTGTCGATGATAAAGGTATTTTTTCACTTTTTCCATTTGCAATGGATGGATGGATGGATGGATGGATAGAAAATTCAAACGAAACGAATCGATAAAAAATGCAATGTGTGTGTGTGTGAGTGTGTGGATAATAAAGATGATGGTGATGACGCTTTTTTTACCATATTAAAAATCGTTGTAGTAGTAGTGGTTGTTTTTGATGAGAATCGATAAAAATGATGATTGCACAAACATCACACAGAGAAAAAGAGAGAGACAGAGAAACATGTATCTACCTGTGTGCGTGTTTTGTACAGTGTGTTTACCTGTGTTTTTTGTTTTGTGTAAATTAAATTAATGATAAATGAATGAGGATGAAAGTTTTTTTGTTTGTCTTCTTCTACTTTCTTTTATTTTATTCACAGATTCAGTTGTCGTTCACCAGTTGAATATATCGGATTGATGTTTGTTTCGTTGTTTTTGATTGAATGAAAAAAAAGATGCAAATCACATGAATGGCTAATATCGTCTGCAAATTTTTATTGTTTTCCTGTTTCATGCATCATCTTTTATGGCTAATTGGTAAGTGCGTCAATTTTTTTTTCTTTCCGTTCATTCTATATCCGTTTTCTGGTAATTTTTGTTGTTGTCGTTGTTGCCATGTGTATGTGCGTGCGTTGAAAATCAAATTAAAATTAATTAATGAAATGAACGAACGAACGAAAAAAATCAGAATTTCAACCGTCATCATCATCAGTGTCAACTCTAAAACGTCGTCGTCGTCATCATCGTTCATCAATAATCAACATCGATAATCAATTCAAATGTTCAATTTAAAGATAATTCAACGTTTGTCATTCATCATCATCATCAGAAAAAAAAAATTTTTTTGATCGATTTTGACAAAGTGGAATTTCGAGTTTTATTTCCATTTCATTTGGCCCACCAAGGTTATAACGATTCATCACGATTCGTGTGTGTGTGTGTGTATGTATACGTTTAGGTTAATTCATTCATTAAAAATTCTGGAATCTTCGTTTTTTTTTCTTAATTCACTTTGACTTATTATTTTGTAGTTTCTGTTATCATTTCTGTATTCGGCTTTTCTCTCTTTCATTGGTGACAATGATAACAAAATAATCTAATAACCAGAGAGAGAAACGAAAAATTCATCATGAGAATTAAATATTGCATCGTAATGGATGCCAAATACCAACGACAATAAAAACAACAACAACAACAACTAGAAAATTATTACAAATGATGATGATGATAAATGAAAAAAAAAATCTTTTAAATGGCAGCCAAAAAACCGCATTTGATTGAATGAACAACATTTGACAAATTGAAAACAAATGTCTGTGTGTGTGTGTGTGTATGATATCAATCAATAATCACGGAAAGGCAAAAAAAATCTTATCAGAATTTTTTTTTGTGCAAAAAAAAAATTATGAACAATCATCCATTTATTCATTGATAAAAATATATAATTCGATGATAAATCACGAAGTAGTAAAAGAAAACAAAAAACAATTCGAATTTTCGATTTTCACAATTCACAATTTAAAATCAATCAATCAATCGATTGTTGTTGAATTGAGCATGGGAGAGGCAGATGATGAAAAATAATAATGTTACAACATGTATATATATAGAGAAAGAGAGAAAGTAGCTGTAGGTTTTTTTTGGAACCACGTTCAGTGTTTTTTGTGCCAATTGCACGTGTTTTTTTCGTCGTTGTTGTTTTCATTTCAATTTTGTTTAGTGTGTGGTGAATGATCATGGTGAATTTTTTTTCTTCACCATTCGGCAATCATAAAGAATTTCAACCATCAACCAATGAGAATTTTCATTTCGCTTTTTTTTCTGGTAAGTTTTTTTTTCTCATTCATTTGGCTTGATGATGATGTTTGAGGCCGAAAAAAAAAATTTTTGGCATTTTCAATCAGTGTGTGTGTGCGTGTGAATTTCGATTGATCATCATCATCATATGATATAATTCGTGTCCAAAAATGGATGTTTGTTTGTTTTTTTTGTGTGTGTGTTTGCATGACCTGACCTCGCTATATGTGGGTTGGTGAACTTTCATCAGAATGTATGAAAAGCAAGAGAGAGAGAGAGATAGGTTACCTAGGCTGAATTTACAATTTCCGATGATGATGATGATGATGATGATAATAGCAACAACCAAAAAAAAAAAAAAAATGGTTACTATGGCAACCAATCACACACAGACAATAAAAAAAAGAAAGAGGTTAATATTTAACAATCAAAAAAAAAAAAACGACCGATATCAAATCGATCAATTGATCGATTATCTAAGATTTTACAACAACAACAAAAAAAATTGAATAATGCATGAATGAATTCTGCCATCATCATCATCATTATTATTAAAAAAAATTACCAAATTCAAAATTAAAAACAAAAAACAACAACAAGTGTCACCATACATGTACACATACACACATTTACTTTCAAGGCAAATTAAATTTTCTCTACATCATCATACCTGTACCCTGTATCACTACGTTCTATGGTGTTTTTTTTCCTTGATGAAAAAAAATTAAAATGATGGTGATAATTAATTTAAAAAAAACAAATCCAAACAAAGCCAAAAACACATCTTGATTGTCTTGACAATGATTATTACGTCTTACCATCATCATTGTAAACACATGAAAAGATGACAAATGACAGAATTTTGTTTATGAAGAGGTAGTCAAATTCAAATTTGATAATTATAATGATGGGAAAATGAGAGAAAAAAAATGATTTCGTTTTGTGTGTATGCACAAAAAAAAATTCAAATTTGCATCGTAATTTAAATTTCATTTTTTTTGAAACAATTTTTTCAAGGTCAAGTGTTTTTTTTTTTTGTATATATAAGGAAATTAAATTCTTTCACATTCTACATCATTATTGATTATGATTGATATGATTGAATGAATGACCCATATGATGATGATGATGATGATTGATCCATTGATATTCGATACACACACGCATTGTTTGGGTTTTCAAAGAATTCACAAACAACAACAACAGAAATTCAATTCAATTCAATTCAAAATGAAACATAATATTGGCGCCATCATTCATCGCCAAAAAAACGTGTATAATACACACACAATGAATGAATGAATGAATGAAATGTTGACACACACACACTGACCCACAATATGGTCAAAACATGATTCATTGATCATTTGATCATTGGCCAAAAATCATCAAATTTCTTTCTTACCCGTTTTTTTTCTATTGTGTAAGAGAAATAAAAAAAAAAACTTCCTTGTGCCCGGATTCAAACAAACAAAAAAAAACAATATTCTCGATTCGGTTTAATAACAGACAATAGAATTGAAGATTGATGAATTGAAAAAAATTCAATATAAAAAACTTTGAACCTTGAACAACTTTTTTTCTGTGATGAATTACGACGTGTGGAATAAATGTAAGAAAAAAATCGTGTACACATGATCCATGTATTCATTCATTTTATTATGAGTTTCAAACAGCTGATTGATTGATTGATATATTGATGATAAAAATGAATACCCGTATATATAATACACTGTCCATCAAATTGATCATTTCCTCATGATTCCGGTAATATAAAAGACAATTGAATCTAATCAAATGAAATTATTCACACATTTTATCAAGAGAAAAACACAAACAAACTGATTCTTTAATTATATAGTCTTTTTATCCTTCGAATTTCAAAGATTCATTCACATTGACAATTGAAGATGAATAAAGAATGATGGTTGCAATAGGAAATCTAATACTTAATTAACCACCTGTAATTATGAGAATTTGAGATTCAGATTATCTTGTTGTTGGTGGTGGTTAACTTATTAATATTTGAAACAAAAAAAAACCAAAAGAAAAGACAAAACAAGCAACCAGCCAACCAACCAACCAATCAATCAGATATGAATTTGATTTTGAAAATGAACAACAACAACAACAAAAAACCAATATCAAACAGGAAAGCAAAAAAAAAATTGAATACAAATATCATTTCCTTGATGATCACAATGATGATCATGATTATGGAATATATAACAATTGAATTGAATTTGTTTCAAACATGATTGATCCTGGAAAAATTGTGAACATATATATAGAGAGAAAGAGAGAGAGAATCCATTCGAGCAAATCGAAATTATTGCCCGAAAAAAAAACAAAAAAAATATTAAACAGGAACAACAGAACAAAAAATTAGTTGTCTATATCTTGATCAATATTTTGTGGAGATAAACAAATTTAGATTTGGATTTAAAAGAATTTTTTTTTTAAATTTGATAATGGATGCCACCATTACCACCATCATCATTGCAAATACTTCCTGAAAATGACCATCAACCAATCAATCAATCAATCAATGAAAATTGATGATGAACTGTGTGTGTGTGTGTATGTTTGCAATCTCAAATGGTTTTTCTTTTGTTTACATCGTTTATATATCCAATATATACAATGAAATAGTTGTTGTATATATCAATCAATCAATCAATCAATTGAACAATTGACATTGAACCATTTGATATATTTGGATTGGATTAATCGTTTTTTTTTTAATATTCCTAGTTAATCTTGATCCGTATCCGATTCGTATGATTGAATTTTTCGAATGAAATTTCATTGTCAAAAAAATGAATGAAATGAACGAACGAAATGATTTGCCATTTGATGGACATTATTTCATTGCACTGATTTAATTTCGTTGCCACCGTTGTTGTTGTTGTTGTTGTTGTCGGTTGTTGGTTGTATTGATTTGCCACACACAATTCAATTGAATTTTTCAATTTATAACTGTTGTTCATATGTTTAGAGTTTATTCACACACACACACAATGCCACTATCTTCCTGTCTACCTCACCACCACCACCACCACCACCAGTACCATTATCATCACCATAATGGCAGTCTTAGGAGAAAAAAAACCCGATATCTTTTTTTTTGCTACAACTATCAGGAAAAAAAATATCAATTAAGGCGGTACACACACACACCACTGTGTGTGTTATTATTAAGATGCATCAATTGCCCAATTGTTTGATCATCATCATCATCTATATATAAATAGATTTGTGGCTGGATATCATCATCATTTTTTTATTATCATCATCATCATCATCATCGTCATCATTGCGTTTGTCGTTTTTGTTTATTTGAAATAAAGTTCAATCATCATCATCATCATCATAAAATGGAAAATTTCCACCACCATCACCACCCACAACCACCGCCACAACAACAACAACAAAATGGATTGTGATTCCAAATCAATTAACCACACAGCAGAGAAGAAAAAATTTTTTTTTTGTCAATTTTTAAAATGAATTTAAATTGATTGTCAACATTGTTTGCGGATATCCTTTCATTCTCTCTTTTTCTCTGTCAGTAAATTCGTTCATTCATTCATTCATTTTTTTTCGTCAGAGTAGTAAAGGATGGTGTGATGAATGTGACAAACACCATTGTCCAGATAAATTATTATGTGATGATCAACATGGATTTAGATGAAGTTCAATGCTTCAAGGTTCAAGGTTCATCTAGTTATTATTTAACGTTATGTCATAATTGATTATTATATGTGATGTTGACATTTTTTTTTGGCTGATTACAATTTTCATTTGTAATAATCGATCATCAATTATTGATTTAACTATTTGGCTGTGTGTGTGTGTGTGTGATTGTTTTTTTGTGCGTGCGTGTGTGTGTCGAATCTATCGATCTAATCAATCATCATGTTCTTCATCGATGAACACACAGGTAATGTTCACAAATTTGTTTATTTAAAAAACTTTTTATATCCAGTGGGTGTAGTAGTAGTTGTGTAGTGTGGTGATTTTTTTTTGTACACCTGATGATAATTTCAATTTTGTAAAAAAATTTTCAAAATTAATCCGACACATATCAATCATCATCATCATCATCGGTGATCCAAAATGACATTTCGTTGTTACCCAATTATGGTGCTATATATATGTATGATGAATGTCTCCAAAAAAAAAAAAAATGTGTCACACACACACACACACTAAAGAAAAAAACAAATCAAAAAAAAAAAATCATACTTACGATTGATGACATGATTTCAATTTCATTAGTAGAACACACAGTATATACTTACTCTCCAAATGAGAAAAAAAAACAACATCGGATCTAAGGGCATTAAGTAGAAAAACGGATTGAATTGAATGAATGAATGAATGGATGGATGATAATTAATTGGATCAACATGATTTCATTTTTCTGGTAGTCGTCGTTATCGTTGTTGTTGTTGTTGTTGTTCTAGTGATCGAATGAAAAAAAAAATCAGAAAAAAAATCTTCAATATGACGACATGATTGTTTGATATTTCAGACACACACACACACATATCATATCTCATCAAGTAGATGTTTTACTTTAGAAAAAAAAATTTTTTTTGATAAATCACAAACGCCCCATTTGAAATTATATATTACACACAGATGAAATGATTGAGAATTGAGCGATATGTAAAAAAAACCGCCAAAACACATTTATAACAATGAGCGTATCTATGTGATCCAATGATCCATTGATGATGATGATGATGATGATGATTATCCATAGCCATCATTTGATTTTTTTTTTGTTTTTTCGGTTTTATTGAATGTCATAACAGGATGGTAATAAAAAATTTTTTTTTTGTTTTGAAATTTTGAATTTAATTGCCAAATGATTGTGTTGCCAAATCAACCGACCGACCATAAATATATATAAATATAATAATAATAATACGACGTAATGAAAAACCAGAAAATGTCATCATAATTAATGACCACAAAATGGTGTGATTTTTTTTTTTGGTAAAAAACGTAATTGTGATTGATTCAGGTAGATATGTGATGATTATTTTGATCTAATTTAAATCAAAAAACAAAAACAATAACAGAAAAGAAATCACCAATTTACTTCACATACCTTTATCAATTTTTTTTTGTCTTCAATCGATAAATTCATCTTTGTGTGTGAAACACACAATCATCTGGTCATCCATTGACCGAAATATTTGTCTATTGAATCGATTGATTGGTCCAATTTCCATCCATCCATCCTATTTATAGAATTTATTTTGTTTTGTTTTGTGATTCAATTGAAAAACAAACAAACAAACAAAAAATTGCTCGTCTTTTTTTTTCACCGTCATCATCATCGATATATTTATTTTTGTTTTGTTCATCCCACCCACCAATCAATAGTTCATCGATTAAACTCATTTTTTTGTCTGTCTGTCTGTCTGTCTTTCTCATATTCACATTGTATGAAAGATCAAAATTATTACATTATTATTATTGACATCAATTTTCAATTTTTTGTTTTTTTTCATATTCTTTTTCTTACTTTTGAAATAGATTAGATTGAATATCGTTTGTTTATTATTGACTTGTTGGAAATTTAATCATCGATATATATATATGATGGTGATGTGATCTTGTTGATTCGAATTTTTTTTTTCATAACAAAAAAAAAATTAGTAAACAAAATGGATCAACAACAATCATCATCAACAACAATTAAGAAGAAACAACGTTCAAAACAACAACAACAGCAACCGGGTACATATGGCCAATATACATTACCGGCAAATACAACACGTATGATGATGATGATGAAGGTAGGTGTGGTGATTGTTATTTTTTTCAATTATTATTTTTTCTATTTATATCAAATTGATTGATTGATTTGATGATAAAATTATTACAATTCGAATGTTGATCACAAGATGGCGATAATTTTGTTTACATTGTTTATGAAAGAACATCTCATAAAAAAAATTGTGTGCGTGTTTTTTTTTTACAATGGTTGTGTGTGTGTGTGTGCGAGTGAATTTAGTGAGTGAGTAATTCGAAATAATTGTATTGTCTAAATGAGTTCGATTTTCATTCGATTTGTGTGTTTATTTTTAAAAAGTTTGAAAATAATCAAATTTCATTCATATTATATGATTATTACTGATTATTAAAAGAACGAATCAAATTTCATATTGTTTGTATTGGATTTAAATTCTAACTTTTGCCGTGGTCATTTTTTTTATCGATCGAGAAAAGAAATAGGAAATAGAGAAAAGAAGAAATAAATAAAACTAAAAGCAAATCAAATTAAAAAATGGATCGATCATCATTGCAATTGACTCAAAATCTTGTCAATTTTGTTGATCGTTATTCATATTCATATAAATATTATAATGATGATAATGATAAACCATCGATTGTTGTACGTCGTGGCCGATCCAATAAACAGCCATTAAAACAATTATCATCATCAATCAATAATTGTAACAACAAGAGCAATGAAAATTGCATCATTTGTTTTGATGAATTTATTCCAAATACAAATGTTAGGTATGTAATTTGTATAGTGAATGTGATTGTTGTTGATGATGATGATGATAATTATTTCATTTCATTATATTTATGTGTGTTTATATGGAAAAAAAAGACGATTACCATGTATGCATTTGTTTCATGAAAAATGCATCATACAATGGTTTGAAAATTCCGTATCAGTTAATTTTCTATTTTCCTGTCCTATTTGCCGTTTAACCATACATTGGCGTGATCAAATGAGTAAAAAATGGTCAATACCGGAACATTTGTTGGAATTGGAAAAACCTGGTACCATACAGCGAATAACAAATGATTCAAATAATGATGATGATACGGCCAATAATAATAATAATAATAATCGTAACATTAAACGACGTCGAAATAATCGAACAAATGTCAATCGAAATTTACGTAATGATACAGATTCTAATACGACAATAGTGGCAACTACTAGCACTACTACTACTAGTACTACTACTGCTGTCTACAATATGATGGTAAACTCATCACCGGTATCTTCACGAACTAGGCTACAATTACGATTACGTCGTCATCATCAATTATTGGCAAGAACCGTAAATTAATCATCAACAGCAGCAGTAGCAGTAGCTGCAACTTTTTCCGTTTTTCGATTTTAAAATCGTATTTAATCACCACCACCACCTAGCCACCCACCATCAATTGATCATTAACAAGAATTTTTCATTCTTTTTTTTTCTATTCATTTTTCTAACATTGAAAAAATCTATCATTTGTTCAACTATATATCAAACACATACACACTTACACACACACCCACCGCTAATATGCTAATCAAAATTCTAGTGATAATGATCTTTGAATCATTTTTTTGTTTTTTTTTTTGTTAATGTTTAATGTTTAATATCAAAGGGGAAGGGGTGATGTTTAAAAAAAAAACAAAATTTATAATGTATAATGCCATATTTCTGTTATTGTTTTTTTCCATTTTTATCATAATGATAATATCTGTGATGATAATTGTAAAAATGAAAGAAAGAAAGAAAAAAAATTCTGGAATTTTTTTTTCCCAAAAAAATTTTTCAATTTTGTCATTTTTTTTCATAGAAACAAAAAGTTTCGATTTGATTTTTGTTTCACTGTTTTTCATTTCATTTTGTGTGTGTGTGTGTGTGTGTGGTAATCTGAAATTTCCAATCTTGATATAAAAACATTCATTCTGTGTGTGTGAATGATCAACAATGTTGATAATGAACATAGCAACAAAATTTTTGAGGAAACGCTAAAATGATGAAAATATTTTCTTTTTCTCATTCGTTTTTTTTTTTTTTTTTTTGGTTATTTGAAAAATGTTTTGAACACACACACACACACATGTTTTATGATAAACGCGATCAACAAGTGTGTATGTGTGTGTGTGTGTGTGTGTGTGGGTCCAGCTACTTGTTGATCAGTGTTGTTTTTAGTTTGGGTTTTTGTTTAGATAAATTTTAGTCATTTTTTTTTCTCTGGTATTCAAAGAAAAGAAAAGAAAAAAAAGTTTTTGCTGTTTGTTTTTTTTTGTTTATACATTTTTTTTTCTGTCAATTTGTTATTGTTGAAATGTGTGTGTGTAATGATTATATGTGTGTAGCTATAATTTTATTTTGTTGCTTATCATCATCATTGGTCATATATTCGTGAACGGAAATCAATCAATCAAACTAAATATACGACCATAATCGAGGAAATTAAAACATTGGTAACACGATGTTGGTGGTGGTGGTGGTGGTGTTGGTTAATCATCATCATTATATTTCCAGTGTTTAATTATTATTACTCGTTGAAAATCATTTGTCTGGGTTAAAATGATGATGAAGTTTTTTTTTCTCTCTCTCTCTCTCTCTTTGTGTGTCCATTCACATTTATTTGATATTAATAAATTTGATTATCAATTATGATCATCATCATCATCATAAATCATCATTAAAATGAATTGCCTAAAAACCTAGATTGAAAAAAAAACAATCGGGCAAACAACCTGTTCAAGTGCCATATATAACGGAAGTATTTTTTTTTTGTTATTGGTGGCGTTAAAGTGTTATCGTCGTCGTCGAAAAAGGTCAGAGAAAAAAAAATATAGAAAAATCATCCAATGATGATCATCATCATCATATCCTTTATCTGTAGCTCATTTGTAAATATTTTTTTTTTGTTTTGTTTTGAAAAAATAAAAATAATCCATATATGTAGTAGTAGTAGTAGAAGTGGTAGTGGTGGTATGATTATGATATGATTATGATGATGATGATGATGATTATTTGTAATCAAAATATAACCACACCATTCATCAACATCAAATGGCAATAACCAGCATAGAATGAATATTTGTTTGTGCGTGTGTGTGACAAACAAATAAAATCCAAACACACAAACTGGTGAAAATAAAAACTTTCACCCGAATCATGAAATTGAACTCTCTCTCTCTATATATATACATGTTGTAATATTTGAATCAAAAACAACATTAAAATGTTTTGGTTATTGCACCAAAAAAAAAAAAAAAAAAAAAACAAAACAGAAAAACATTTTCTGGTGTGTATATTTTGGGTGGAGGGTATTAGCTGTTGTTGTTGTTGTTGTTTAGTTTGGCCCTGGCCAAAGATTTCTAAGCTAGATAAAATGGTGGTGATCATGTTGATGATGATGATGATGACGATTTTCACGTTGGATGACGATGACAAAATTTTTTTTTTTTTTTTTGGTTCAATTTTACGCCAAGTTTTTTTTGATGATATGTGGTGGAAACAAAAAATTCCATATTCATCATCATCATCATCATATACCAACCACCACCGATTTGTCTGAATTTTTGTCATTCATTTTGTTCTGTTTTACTGATCAAAATCGTTGAACAAAACAAAACAAAACAAAAAAACGTTGATTTTGAATATCATATTGAAATGAACCGAATCGACGAAAAATAAAAAAAAATGCCGCGATAATTTACATTTGTTGGAAATAAATATTGTGTGTGTGCGTTTGTGTGAGAAAGAGAAATATATGCCGAAATATTCAAAACATTTCAATATGTGTTTTTTTTTATGTTTTTGTTGGTTATTTAAACATGTGGAATTTTCATTTCAACGTTTTTTCAATCAACAGCACATATTTTGTATATACGTATATCCGTTGCTCGTTATGTGAATTGATCATGATTCATTCATTTTTGTGTCCAGGCCATTTCATTGATTTGGATTGATTAAAATTCAAAAGAAAAATGATTAAGAACATCCGATCATTTGAATTAATATACACATAAGGCGAGAGAGAGAGATTTGAGAAAAAGCCAACCAAAAAAAAAAAAAAAAATGAATAACTTGGGCATTAGTCATATATATGTGGCTCTGTATGATGTGTATCTGTAATCTAACTGTTTTGTAGTCATTTTTTTTTCGTTGTTTGTATGAATGTGTGTGTGTGTGTGTGTATGCGTGGGTGGATGATGAGAATCCTGGTATTTGTATTTATATTCTACTATTGCCATCACTACTACTACCACTAATAATAATAATTGCTAGGAACACATAATATCATTTTTGTATTCAAAAATGGATGGAAAATAAAATAAAAAATGATGATGAATTCGACCGACACGCGTCACCAAAAACAGAAAACAGAAAGAAAATCCCGTTAATTTTTTTCGATTAAAAAATAGTTTAACTTCAATGATTGGTGGTGCGTTACACACTTTCTGTGTTCATCATCATTTGTTTATTTCATTATTCAATGTGCTGTAACTTTTTCACATTTTTATTGATTATTCGGTCATTCCACTTTATTCAATCATTCATTCATTCATCGATTGTAATAAATTTTTTTTTTGCCCTGTTGATTTGTTTTCAGACTGGTCAATCACCATCCGTTATATTGAATCCATATCATCTTGTATTGACACCAACATTAGAATCACAGCATTTAAAAACATTATCATTACCACGTCAAAATTCTCTACAGATTCAACAAAATAATCCTTTGAAAGTAACAACATCAAAAACAGTGAAAAGACATTCAAAATCATTTATTAACACTGTTGTTGATGAAATACCAGTGGTCAATCCAGCATTCAATGATGGTACAATTATGCCAACAGCCATTTCTGATTATGATGATCCATTACGTTTACATCATTTACCACAACAGAATCCACATCCAGATTTAGTGGAAATACGTACAAATCAAAAACATTCACCATCAACAACAACAACAACAACACGTCCATTGAATGTAGCTAATGATAATGATAATAATCAATTATTGCAAACAATAATAACCAATAATCGTAGCATTCCATCATTTCATTTGACAAAAAATGTTCATTCAACATTATCAAAATTAAGTGATCCAATTGAATTTTGTCATTTATCATCAACAACAACAACAACAACATCATCATCAGCTGAAACAAAATCGAATATGAATATCACATCAAATGAATCGCAGCACCAACAGCAGCAACAACAACAATCAATAGGAATGTCATCATTTCAACGACGACAACAACAACAACAACAAAATCCTAATTCAAATCATCCATTACCACCAACTATACAAACAATGCAAACAATACAAATGAATCCAAGATTTAGTACATCATCATCAATTAGTAATCAATCATCTGATATATCCGGTGATCCATCAACAACATCTAGTCTTTTCTATGTTGATTATCGTCCATCATCATCATCAATGATAAATACCAATGAACAACAACAACAGCAACATAGAAATTCATCTGTATCCGAACTATCATCAAATAGTTCGACAATTACAGATGGTAGTAGTGGTGGTGATAATCATGAAATAGATGATGATTTACCACCACCACCGGATATATTATTATGTGATGATGATATTGATAGTGGTGGTGATCAACAACAACAGCAACAACAACAACAACAATTAACACCTACAAATAAAATAGCTGAACTATTACCACCATTACCACCGGATTATCATTCAATATCAACATTACAAAAACGTAAATATCAACAACCACCAATAACAACGCAACAATTTACCATTACAAATACATTGAATCGTTCAAAGCCTTCGGCAAATATTAATAGTGTCGGTGGTTATACATCATCTACAATCAATGATGTACCAGCTTATTCAACAACAACATTAAGTTCATTTAGTACTTTACCACAAAAACAACAACAATTATCATCATCAACGCCAGGATCACAATCTGGTACATTATTGAGGAAACCACCACCACCACCGCCACCACCAAGGCCACGTTTACCACAATCGATCTCATCGGATACAACATCATTACAGACATCATTATCATCATCAGCTAATTCAGATTCATATGTTGATCCACAAACATTATCCATTTCTGATTCAATATCAACACCAATAATGGATAATTTAACACCATCACCAATATCTGAACAAAATCATCATTATCAAAATCCAAATTCATCACAACAACAACAACAACAACAGCAGCAACAATTGGGTATAAATCAAACAAAAAAATTATTTAATCGTCGTGCACAATCACCAACATATGGTTGGGTTTATCATCAAACTGGTGGTGCTGATGCTGCTGCTGCTGTTGGTGATGAACATTCCGAATCATCAAACATTATGAATATAAATACATTCGATATAAAACGTTTAGATTCATTAAGTTTGACAGAAAATCGTTCAGAAATTTCAAATGGAACAACAAATGGACCAAATAGTCTGGATTCTGGTGATTCACATCAACCATTAAGTCATTCATTTGATCGTAATAATAATAAAAATAAAATGAATTTAAAGAAAAAAGATAAAAAAAATCAACATCAACATCAACAACGGCAATCAAATCATAAATCATCATATGTATATCGTAATCAAGTATTTGTTGGTGAAATTGATTGTGAATCAAATGGAAAAAATCGAAATAACGATGGTGATGATGATGATGATGATGATGGTAATGCTGATCGAACAAAAGCACGTATTCTTAAACAACCATATAGAATGTTTTTTGATGATATGACACCTGATGAAATGATGCAACAGATGGATCGTCGTCATCGTGGTGGTGGTGGTGGTGGTGGTGGTCGTGGAGGTGGCGGTGATAATCATATGAATGGAACAATTCAGAATGAAAATGATAAAAAGAAAAAATTTCAGAATAATAATTTGATTACAATTAAATCTAGAAATGAAAATTATTTGAAAAGTTGTTGTCGTTCGGCTATTATTATAATGACCATTATGATATTGATTCTTGTATCGATTATATTGGCAATTACATTCTATAATCAATTTGTATTACATAAACCAGAAACTGGATTCAATGCAATTGGCCAGATGGAAACATTTTTTGAATCAATAACAAATTCTAATCATAGTAAAAATGATAGCCAATCTAGTCGAAAAAATGTGACAACAACAACAAATAAACAAGAATCAACACCATCATTATTATCGACATTATCAACAACTGTAGGAATATTGATAAATACATGGAATATTTCGAGTAAAAATTCACCTATAAATAATGTTATTAATACGACACCATCGATGATTGACATTCCAACAACAACAACACTGAAAAATGATCCAGAAAAAATTGTGACTAAAATTACGACAACAACAACAGCCATTCCCTCAACAACAACAACAACAACAACAACAACAACACCAATGACGACAACGTCGATGACTACGTTAACTACCGTTGTTCCGGCGGAAATAGCAACAACCACAACAACAAAGATACAGGATTCGGATACGAAAATTATTATCAAACCAACGACAATATCACCAATAATAGAAACAACGACAACAACAGCATCAACAACAATTACAGATAAATCATCAACGGAAATGACTAGAAAAAATCAAACGGAAACAACAACTATACAGGCAATTATTATGGATGATAGTTTTGTAATGCCAATTAATTCCAACATCGATCAATGATCAGTCATCAATAACGACGACAGTATCACCATTGCCAAATATATTTTCAGGAACAGTCATTAATTTAGATACGACAACAAAAAAATATAGAACAAAATTGACCACAGAACCACCAGAAGCTACAATTGTTTACGATTTGGATGGTTTTGAAGTTTATATTAGCAATAAAACTCTAAAAGAAATTGAGAATCAAAATAAAAATAAAAATAAAAATGATATGGATACAGAATCTAGTGATTTAGTAACGGAATTATCATCAGATATTATTGATGTTGATGATGATGATGATGATGATAAATCAATGCCAACAACAACAACAACTTTACCAGAAAAATGAAATCGATGATGATTGATCATTGAATGCCTAAAATGTAAATATAATTGCTACTGATGCATTTTCATTGTTTTAAATTTTCTCTTTTCATTTTTTTTCTGTTCTATAGATGTGATCCTTAGCTGTTATTCATTTTTTTGACAAATAAAAAAAAAGCTCAACTTTACCCTTAAAAAAAACATATAAACATATTACTTGATTGATCTTCCAATTTTCCATCAATTTTGATTTGACAAATTTTGTGATTTCCACATACATACATACATACATACTATATATGCTGATTTTTATATTTGCATTTTTTTTTTATTTTATTTTAATTTAATATTTATTTAAATGTTTGCAAAAAAAAATTACAACATGATATGTTGATGTAATTCTTGTTGTAAAATTCATAAAAAGAAATTCAATCAATGAAATGAAATCGAAAAAATGAATAAATAAAAGTTTTAAATATTTTCAAAATTTTGTAATCTGTTTTGCCGGCACTAGATGGCTGTTGGTATCGTTAGAATAATAATAAAAAAAATATTTTCCATCCAACAAAACTCGATTCATGGATGAGAATTTTTTTTTTTTTTTTTTTTTGATATTTGTAGTTCAATAATCAGAATCAACCAAATGACAATGGAATTGGAAATCGGAATAATTGACAGATTGTGTAATGAAACGAAATGTGTATAAGAATTCATTATTTATCCATTTATAAATTTTTAGTGTTTGATAAATCTGATTCTTTAAAAAATTGAAATGAATTTCATTTTACAATTGGAATTCTTTTATTTATTTTATTTTTTTGACATATGTGCACTTGCCAATACATCCATTCAAATTAAAATGAATCTCTTTTTTTTTTTGTTTTGTTTTTTTTTTTGGCTATGAATCAGTAAAAAAAAAGAAAAATTGAAACAAAATCCTCCCACATTAATGTTCAAATCAAAAAAACTACAATTCAATTCATCCTCCCACATTAATGTTCATCAATCATTTGATTTTGAATTGGTTGCTTTTAATATATTGATTACAAACAAAGAAGAAGAAGAAGAAGAAAAAAAAAGTTTTTAAAAACATTGTTTTGTTTCACTATTTATCTCATCATTTTGTTTTTCTTTTCTTCATTCAATTCATTTCTGGCCATTTAATTTCTATTTTTTTCTCATGTTTATTTCGATGGGAATTGTATGATCAATGTCGCACCACAAGGTACAAGAATCATGTCATATGAACTTGATACCTCGAGTCTCTAGAGGTCAAAGGGCAAAAAATTGTCACTCCTAGCAGCGATGAGGTATCATAAAAATGATTTTTGTTTTGAAAAAATATTCCATTTTTCCTCAATTCTGAAGTTTTGATAAAAATCCAAGGACAACCAAGATAGCTGTTCCGTTTCCTGATACACACATTTGCCACCACACCCATCGAGTGAAGAAGATAGTGACATACGATGATGAAGTTGTACATTTTCTTTCCTTTTCCTGTTCATTTTCATCATGATGGATGACCAATTGAATTGGTTGCTTTTAATATTGATTACAAACAAAGAAAAAGAAAGAAGAAGAAGAACAGAAAAAAAAGTTTTTAAAAACATTGTTTTGTGGTTTTTGGGTTGGAAAACCATCACCATTTATCTCATCATTTTTTAATGATGGTTTTTCCAGTGAATCAAATAATTTTATTCCATTTCCAGGTGTGTGTGTGTGTGTGTGGTGAAAATGCGTTATTGACCCTTCCATGAGGAAGATTCAATCAAAAAAAATATAGGCTAGATTGGACGGCCGAAATTGTGAAATTTCAATTTCAACTCACAAACTCATTCGCAAAAATGATCAGTTATAACTGTTAATTGTCACAAAAAAAAAGTTTGTATCGTCATTCATCATTCATTCTATTAATAGACTTGTTTACTTTTTTCTTTTTTTTTTTTGCTCATATAGAAAATTGTTTTTCAATCATCTGTCATCAATCGTAAATGATCGTGATGACCAAACGACCGATGCTTGATGATGATGATGACCAAATCATTTATGATTCTTCTCAATTTGTTGAAATGGAATATGTCAACAATCATTATTTCTTTAATGATTATATTAGTGTGACAATTAATGACATTCTGTTTTGTTTTTTGTTTTTATTTGTTTTATCATAGATGATAATTTGCCATTTCCCAAGTGAAATCATCATGAAACGGAATAAATAAACACTATGTATATAATGAATGGATGATATGGTTCTTTTGATTCTTGAATTCCATTTATAAATTTCCAAGTTCGATTCAATTCAACCACCACCACCGCCAGCACCACCACCACCACCAATGAACAACCACTACCTTCATATTTGACTTTTAAACAGCGACAACAATAAGGGAGGAATTCTTTACAAAGAAATTTTACAATCTTCATTTTTCAAAAAGAAATTCCTTTCATCCAATTCATCGTCATCATCATCATCATAAAAATGTCGATCGACAAGAATCTTTTTTTTCTTCTTCTTTCCGTTTTCGATCAATCATACTGAGAAAAAAAAATAGAATCAATAATATCTCTTGGTGTGAGTAAAAAGGCCTTGCATATATTTTTTTTCAATAATAATAATAATAATAACTATATATATCGTTCATAGAAAACTGATGATGATGACCATCACGGAAGCCATATGTATACGGATCAACATAAGAATTCAAAATATATAAAGAAGTAAAAAAAATGAATCAACCGAATAAAAGTTTCAGAATCACAAGACGGAAAAAAAAATCGGAAAATGAAATGTTTTCAATGATGATGATGATGATGGAATGAAAATAGACCAGATTCCCTCATGGCCAAATCATATATACAACAACAACAACAAAAACATCAAAACAATAACCGAAAATGATGTCTATCACAATGATGATTATGATCAAGATCAAGATGGAAAAAAATAGCAAAACAAATCTTATACATGTATTATAATATAACCATAGACCAGACCAGACCAGACACCACCACTTTTCATAAATCCGAATTCATAAAGAGAATATATGAAATGTAGTTCATGATCCAGAATCGTTCATCTCTCTTTATATACAGCAAAAGCATCATCATCATCATCTAATATAATATATAAAGATGAACAAAAAACAAAACAACAACAACAACAACGACTACATCACTTGTTTGTACAGTTTGTTTTTTTTTCTTTTTTCATCCATTTTACATTTTATTATTATCATCAAACCAACCGAAACCATCGAAGAAGAAAGTATCGTCATCATCATCATCAGCATCGTTCTTTTTATTTATTTCTTGAATGTTTTTTTATTTCTTCTTATGAATCTTTAAGATGAAGAAAAAAAAACAGAATTCATTCAGTCAGTCAGTCAGTCAACCATCCATTCATCCATCCATCTATAGGGCCTAGATTCTAGGCCCATTTCATTGTTGTGCTTTATATGAATTCATCTCATTCAGTGCATTCACTCAATTTTTCTTCTTTTTTTTCGTCAACATGTGAATAAACACAACAACAATCATAACTAAAGTCAAAAAAACTGGAATCTCATTGAATCTCGTTCGTTTTAATATTCAATTCAATCGTTAAAGTCAAAACAAAATGATGATGATGATGAAGAAAAGAAAAAAAAGTTTTCAAATGTCAAAACTCTTCATAAATTGCTGCTGTATTATTCGTAGTGATGGTGGAATCATCATCACCACCATCAACATTTTGTCTCCATCTCTCTTCTATTGTGGTTCCGGCATTTTTTTTTTATTTCCCTATGTAAATCGGTTATTACGACCGCCGTTGCAATATATCGAATATATAATGGATGATGACATTGAATCAAATCATTCGATTATATATATGATGATGATGATCTTTGATGTTTATAATCGAAAAAAATGGAATTTTTTTTTGTCGTTTTGGAATTAAATTCTTGAACACAACATTTGCCCATCCTTACCACCATTACCGTTGCCATAAACATATACACACAGAACAGAAGTGCTGATTTTTATTTTTCGTTTCGCAAATCCTTCCACTCCCCCGTAATATATGAAAGACCTGGCGGAAGTTATTCCTTACCAGACTTTTTAACAGCTAGATCGAGGGTTGAGAATTGATAATACTCACTATTTCGGCCACTAGAGTCGCGTTTTATTCCAAAATCTAAATAACCGACGGTGATCACATTAAACGCAATCAAACTCGAAATAAATGATCATCAAATACACGTTTTAGACATTGAACAAAATTTATTAAAATAGAATAAAATTAGATGAAAATGAACGGCGAAATAACGGATCCCAATGTTCAGTCTGTCTATGGTTTATATATACCAAAAGAATAAAGATGCAAAGCGTAAGAGATTGCCAAAAATAAAGCAAAAGAAATAATAAGAGGGAAAATAGAAAATATAATTTCATGACCTATTTAATCATTGCCAAATTCTTGAAATATCTTCAAAAATAAGCTAATTAATGTCACCTTCACTTCTTATTGTTATCTTCACCCATATTCATTATTTCAATCCAAATATGGTAACCAGAAAGTAACAAGTGAAATAAATGGGAGTGGATGCTTGGCCATTACATCCCCCCACTCTTTGACGGAAATTAGGTCGGAAATAAAAGAGCAAAGAAAGAAAAGGAAAAGGAAAGTGTATGATATAGCTTATTTTCAAATGTATCAGTTGAACTCTTGCTTGTTTCATTTTGGTTCACTATGTCTTCTTCTATTTTTACCAAAGGTGAAGAATTGTTTGTTTCATTATTGATCATTATTAATTATTACCAATTTTTCGGTATATGACATATTCTTCTCAATTAATTTTAATTGAATTCAATTATTTAATCAAATAGATCAATTGCAATGAAATGATCATGTCAGAAATTATTGTTCCAATAATTTGAATTTCTTTAAAATATTGATTATCGATTTTCCACGCTCTTCGTTGATCATCATAGATTCAACTTTTCAGAATTTTCAAATTACTTTGATGAATCAATTTATTAGATTCTTCAGGTTTCAAATTCAGGATTAATTTTTTTGATGTTGATGATTTATTTATTTTCAATTTCATGGTTTTGATTGTCAAAATGGACAGGAACTTTAGATTTCCTCGTAGTTAATTTCAAGATAGGTGAAAACTTTAAGTTTGTTCATGGTTATAATCGATTTCGAGGATATTGATTTGATAACTGGATAACAACTTAAAATTGATGTTTCAGATGGTTTTTTTTTTTAAATGAAACACTTCAGTCATTCAGTTCGTTGAATTAAACGTTTTTTTTTTTTTTTTTTAAATTGAAGTATCCTTCTCACAAACATTGATTATTCCATTATCATTCATAATCGTCGTTATTATTGACGAAACAATAATTGATGACAATAAAGTTGTCGTTGTGAACTTTTGTGAGGGTGTTGATATTGTTTTTGATTTGGAAACATATTCAGGAATCACTTTTTTTTTATGGATTATGAAGTTAACAAAACTAATGGTAATGATGATAGTGATGGTAAATAATTCACATATTTTGATATTCTGTAAAACAATTCACAATTATGATTGAAATAGCATTTTATAAAATTATCACGATTTTTATCAATTTTGAAAATATTGTTTATAAATTCTTCATATGGCCAAAGTTTGACTTTGATAATTTGAATCGATTGATCAATTAAATTTCGAAAAATGATTTTCAAATGATTTTAAATCATGACCAACATGATTAATCATTCTTTTCCAAAATTTCTGCTTTAACATTGTGGATAAATTCCAAGATCGTTTGAAAAAAATCTTATTCAATATCACTGAACAAAACTATAATTTTAAATTTTTGATGGTGATGATATTAAATCAAATGATGGTGATGAACAATTTCAACAATTCAATATTTGATGAATATAACTCATATTCTGGATTGAAATAACGATTTCAATCATTATTAATCCAAGATTTAATATCTATCATTACGATAGATCAATAATCTTGAAAAGTAAATTGATGAAATTAATGATGAATCATTCACTATTAGTTCAAAACAAAGATGAACACTCAACAATTTTTTTTTTTTTTTTTTTTTTTTTTTTGAGAATATTCAATGATTTCAGAATTTCTTCAATGGTATCCAACAATTTATATTTTATCATCATAGACTGATAAAAATCGGTAGTCACCAATGACAACAATATTATTGATTTCAAAATATAACGTATAATGAATTGTGATGAATCGTTATATTTTCCATTATCAGGAACAGATTCCAAAAACAATACGAAAGAAATTTGAAATGGACAAATTCCATTAAATTGAAAAATTGTTGAAAACAATATTCAATTCAAAACATCGTAGTTTGTTTCAAGCAACTTAGAAGAGAGAGAGTGACGTTGGAAGTTTGTTAGAAAATCTTCTTTGTTCGATGAGTAAACATTGATAAAAATGAAAAGCATATCATACATGAGAAGCAAAAGAAAAGGGGTAGGGGTTGAGAAAAGATTTAGATCACATAAAAGTAAGCAAAAGAAAGAAAAGAAAAGAAAAGAAATGAAAAGTGATCTAAAATAATTCCCTAACAAAGTTTAGTATAAAACCAGACTGACCGTTCATTGATTCCTTATTCGCTTTTCAAAGAATGAAAATTCATTACAAATATAATTTGTCAATCAAGGTAAAACATTTAAAACACATTCAACTGTTTCGATACAATAAATTTAAATTGTTTCTTTACAATACAAAAAAGAATAGTTTCTGTGCCAAATATGTTAACCAATGATTATAATTATAAATAATTTAGACTGCAAAAAAAAAATTTTTTTTTTTTTCAATCACACTTAATTCACAGCTAGTTTTTCGTTGAAGACCAATGAGGTTTGATTATGAAGATTCTGTCATGATGATATTTTTTTTTTTTTTTTTATGTTATCAACCAACCATTTCAATGATGTTTCGTCCATGTTGAATTCCATAAACTTGACTCTTATAAGGAAACGTTGACCCAAACAGTGAAAAAGATTCCATATATCTTCTAGACAAATATTCTTCTTACTAATTGAATGGAACACAAATGTCGATTGATAATCATTAATTAAATCGAAGAAAATGTCTGACGCTTTTAAAAGGGAATAGAAATTCAGACCAGTGTATTTCATAAAGCAACAATTATCTTCATTTGTGGTTTTAATTGCAAACAACTTCGGAGATTTTCACTCAAATACTTCAATGATACTTCATTCTGCTTGTAGAATACTGGCACTGAATATAGATGAAATGAATCTGGTTACGTAGACACATTCTATTTTGATTAGTTCGTTGTTAGATGTTAAATCAATTTGTAAATATCTTCATAAATCTTTTGACAAATCTTCTATTTTCTATCTCTGTTATTGATTGATCAGAGATTTGTATTCGGTTTTTTAACGAAAGCACCAAATATCATCGATGCTACAACTATTGATGATAAAATCACTACATCAAACACATTTAACACTGCATCATAACATATTTCATTAAAGATGTCAAAAGACCAAACGGTTATTCTTCGTTTCTTTAGCCATCTTGTAAAACTTCACACGAGTGTCCTTTGATTACCATTTATAATGATTTAAGATGAATGTTGATCTGTGCATAGACGTAAGCTGTAGACAAGTCGATGTTTCTTTTTTTTCAAAATCAACGAAAATAATGGCGAATTTGTGTGAATAGGAAAGGAAAGAGGAAATATAATGCTGACTGTATGATACAGCAAAATATTTTTGATTTATATACATTGACAACTACTGAATTCACTACTGTTGGAAGAAAACAAAATCTTGATGAAAATTTAACATTTGTTTTGATTGTTTTATGTTGTTGTTTATTCGATTATTATTATCTTGGGACATGATAGATTCATATAATTGGAGATTTATGATGGTAAACAGATGATTCATTAACGCCAATCTAGTTGGTTGTGACGTGTTTAAATTTGGTTAGAAATTGAAGTCGATGTCGTTGAGAGAAGTGGAGATACAGGTGTTTGAACTAATTCAAAATTTCTTGTGATCAAATTGTCTTCTAACTCTGATTGCTCATACTGTATGTCTTCCTCTTCTTCATCGGATTCTTCAGGAACTAACTCATTTGAATTTACCAGATCAATATTTTCTATGTAAACAATATCTTCATGATTCACAAACGGTTTTCACTACATCAGGGGGTGATGGACAAATCAAATTAAAATTTCCTAATGGACCTTCTAGCCTTAGAACTAAGTTTTTTTTTTATATAATTTTATTATTTGATCACTGAAAATCACTTACGTTTGGGTTTTAGAAATTACTCCCCAAACGTATCAATAAAATGTGTCTATTGTCACATGAAAATACCTTAATTAAGAGAAAACTCTCTAAAATTTCCAATAAAATCAATATGAATTTATCTTAGATAGCTCTGCTGCCGAGCCGAGATGATGAAGTAACCTTATTTTCTTTAGAACTGCTTTGCTTTAGACATTCTAGATACAACTTCAAAATTGTATTGACTTTAGCCCCAAAACTCAATTCAAAATTCTATGGTTGAGGATGTAAAATTGAGTTGAAAACTTCAAATACTTATGATTAGTTTGAATTATTAATTCTTTCCAATACATTTAATGATGCCCGTATGTTGATAATTCAACTATAGCTAAGCATTCATTTTCGAAAGCAGAATAATTTATCTTATACTGTTATAATCTTCTAAAGAAATACCCAACCGTTAACATATCTCTGTCATCATCCAATTCAGTATCTTTTGTTTAAGGACAGCCCCAATACTAACATTGGATTTAAAAGTAATAGTAATTACTGCTTTATCAGGATCAAAGATATGTAACACCAGATCAGATGTTAAGATTTTAATTATTTATTAAATGTTATTTCAACATCCGCTGTCCAATTAAAATCTCGATCTTACTTTAACAATTCATTCAATGGAGCTAGCAACCTTAGTTTGTTTGGAATAATTCTTTGATAAAAATTCTACTTTACCGTTAAATTGACAAATCAATTTAAAATTTTTGATAATAGAAATAATTCGATATTCAAACCGATCAAACCTTTCCCAAATAATATTTTATCCGATCAACAACTCTTTATACAATAGAAACTTAAATTGATGGGAAACTTCATTCATCAGGTTAATTCGACAGGTGACAATGCTAATTGAGCTAATTTCACCAATATTTATGAAAACGTTAAATTTCTCAATTAATTGTTTTTGGAGCAGTTAAATCAAGGAATTTAGGTCTTGAAAATAATCTGGAAACAAGTGATCTTGCAATAAAACCTCTCGTGTTTGGCAAGGATTCTGGTGTGGAAAACATTTCAGTGTGAACTGTTTTTACAGAAGATGTAAAAACTGTAGTAGTTGGATCCGAAATTTCTAGATTTCTTCCGAAATGTTTTGGTGTTACCAAACCTGATGTATAAACGGAAGAGATCCTATCACCGTCATTTTCGTACCTTGTTGGAAGAGATAAAGATCTACTAACAGCTTTAGAATCTAATTCAGAAGTTAGTTCTGTTATCATTATCAAACAAGTTGTAGCCAAATCAATAATGGGAAGAACTTTATTACCTTCTTTCTCCCCTTTATCTACTAATGACATAGTGTTGACTATTAAATCACGTAGATCTCCCAAATGGACATACAATTGTTGAATACGGTCGCTAGTCAGTTCTCTAGCAACCTCATCTTTAATTTCCAACAAAGTCTTGTGTACATGATCAACCTTCAACTTGGCAGTTTTGATAAGATCATGAGTCAGTGATCTTGTTGTGGCCATTTTAATTAGAAAAATTAAAAAAAACAAATTAAGAATTTATTTACAAGCAAAACTTACCAAGAGAAGTTTTATGGCGTCCAAAATATTATAAATAATATAAATTTGACTCAATAATTGTAACACGTGTTATTATGGACCAAACCCTGGTCTGGGACGCTATATTTGAATGATTAATGTGTGTTGAGATATTTGGAGTTAACGTTGATATAACAACAACTCACAAAATAGATAGAGGAAAAACGTTCGTCTAATAAGTATTATTATTCTCAAGCAATAGAGTAGAATCCAGTCACAGATTAGACTGAATCCTGTTGGCTTGAAAGACCTGGCGGAAGTTATTCCTTACCAGACTTTTTAACAGCTAGATCGAGGGTTGAGAATTGATAATACTCACTATTTCGGCCACTAGAGTCGCGTTTTATTCCAAAATCTAAATAACCGACGGTGATCACATTAAACGCAATCAAACTCGAAATAAATGATCATCAAATACACGTTTTAGACATTGAACAAAATTTATTAAAATAGAATAAAATTAGATGAAAATGAACGGCGAAATAACGGATCCCAATGTTCAGTCTGTCTATGGTTTATATACCAAAAGAATAAAGATGCAAAGCGTAAGAGATTGCCAAAAATAAAGCAAAAGAAATAATAAGAGGGAAAATAGAAAATATAATTTCATGACCTATTTAATCATTGCCAAATTCTTGAAATATCTTCAAAAATAAGCTAATTAATGTCACCTTCACTTCTTATTGTTATCTTCACCCATATTCATTATTTCAATCCAAATATGGTAACCAGAAAGTAACAAGTGAAATAAATGGGAGTGGATGCATGGCCATTACATATATAATCACCATCACCACCAATACCAATACCAACACCAACACCAATCGAAATGGATCATGATGATGATGTGGAAAAAATCAACCGTGCAGAACCGATGAAAAGTGAATCACATGTGAAATATACCCGCCCATACAATGGATTTTTGAATCGGTTTTTTTTGTTTCTGTAAAAGCCAAATGATTTGACCCCGGAACCATAAATGCTGACATTTATAGAAAAAAATGGAGGAATTTAACATTAAATAATTGTGAAAGAAAATTCTCAAAGGAGATATAAATCTACACCGAATGATTCATTGCCCATCAAAAACAATGTATCGATTTTTTTTTTCTCGTATTCGAAAAAAAAGAAGAAAAGAAAAGAATCGAAAATCCTTAACTGGTTACTGGTTGATGGGTGGAGAGACACGAGAGGTCAAAGTTTGTGAAATGAAACAAAAAAAAAACATTTGACATTTTGAATCATTTTTCATTTTGTGCGTGGTGGTGATGGTACGATGGTGGTGGGAGCAAAATGAAAAATTGTTTTGTTTCATTAAACTACAACCCGATTCTGCCCCCACCGAATTGAATTCATTTCAACAATGAAAAAAAGTGAGTTTTTATTTTTTTATTTTTTTTTTTGTTGAAAATTTACTTCAATTCAATTCTAATCTATTTTTTTCGTTATTGTCGTCGTCATCGTCGTCGTAAAGCCATTGGGACAATAGTTTAATAGTACAAGGCTTAAAACATTGATTTGATGGTTATACGGACACACACACAATAATGTGATTTGTTGAAAAGTCGTTAAAAAATCATTATTTCTATCACAGCTACCAAATGATGATGATGATGATGATGAAATTCTGGAACACACAACCTTTTATGAAAACATCGAATGTCGATGATGAACACATCACACAGACATAGACAATCGTTGTCGACTTTATTGTTGGTTATTGTTCATCATCAATAGTATGGTATGGTATGGTGGTTGTGTATCGATTTCGATAGATTGGTGGTATATGCAAATAAGATTTATATATGTGATGAAAAAATGAAATTGATACAATTCTACGTGGTTGTGTTTGACTTTTGAAATTTTTTTTCTCAACTCCCCCCCTCCCCCACACACAAAAAAAGAATTCAACCAAATTCAAACAAACACAAAATAACTACGAATTGAATCAACCATAAAGAAAGTTTCTGTGGCAGTAAATGAAAAAAAAAGTGAAATTATTTCTACCAAACACACACACAAATACCGAAACTTTGAAAATTCTCTCTTTCTGTGAACCGTTTGCTTTTCCTTCATCATCATCATCATTTTTACTGTACACATCAATCCTGGTCAGTTTTTTTTGTTGTCTGTTGAACAAAATTGTATTGAAAAAGTTTTTTTTGTTTCTACTTAGTTTCGATGATGAACAAGAAAAAAAAACGTTTTTTCTGTGTTGTTTTTTATCATCATCATCATCATCATCATTGTCATCAACTTTGTCGTCATTTTATTTGTTTCATTTTGATTACGTTATTTGTTGCTTTATTTATTTGGTACCAAAAAAAAATGATGATGATGAACAATGACAATAATTTAGTTTCCGGATTCGGATAAAGAATTTCTGTTTTTTTTTTTTGGTTTGTCGTTGATTGTAGTGAAAACTTTTAAGAATTGAAAGACCAAAGATAACAAAAAAAAACTTGATTGATAAAATATTTTGGAGAAAATTTGATTTCATTTTGCAACATACCAACCAACTAACTGACCAACCGATCGACTGACCGACCAACCAACAACAAATATCAACATGGAGTGAATGAAAAAAAAAAGTTTTTTTTTCATTGTATTTTTTTCTTCCATTACAACAAACAAATATGGTCGTAAGTTGTAAAGCCGGAAATTCATCAATATTTTCTTGTGTGTGTTCAGACGTTGTTGTTGTTGTTGCCGTTTTATTGTGTTTGGTCTCCGGTGACCAACAAAAAAAAACAACAACAACAACAAAAACAACGAGAGTGAAAAATTTCATCAAAATGATGAACAAACAAGAGGAATATTCTTGTTTTGGTTTTATGATACATTCACTATCGCTATATCTATATGGATTATTCCATGGAAATTTAAAACTTTTTTTTTTGGATTTGATATTGTAGTTGTTGTTGTTGTTGTTGTTTTATTATTTGATTGTTTATGTTTACTATCGTTTGTTGTTGTTGTTGTTGTTGTTGTTGTTGATTGACTTTTGTTTTATTTCTTATTTTATTCTTTCTCTATCTCTTTCGTAGACAATCAATGTGCACAATTAAATCGCAAAAAAAATGGCAACAACAATCCAATTTTGTTTTTGGCTTCAAACAAATCTCTCTGGATCAACTCAATCAAAACCAAAACAACCGAACAACCAAACATTTTTGAAGTGAATTTTACAGAAATTGTTTCCAAGAATCCCCCATGAAAAAAAAATTCTAGTCTGAATAAATTTTTTCGTTCGCCAAAAAAAAATTCGTTGGAAAATGTCAAAAACAAGACAAACAAACAAAAAAACCAAAGAATTTGAGAATCGAATTAAAATTTTGGGAACAACAACAAAAAAAACTATCTCCCCACTATAGTTTTTTCAGTTTCACCATTTGATTGATTATGGGTCTTATTTTTCATTTCCACTTGAATAACATTTTCAACATTTTGAATGGAAAATTTGTTCAAATCAAATTTTGATTCACATCCATCCACACACACACACACACACATAACATCCATGAAAAATTTGCTTTCTAGAATGATAACCATTCAGTTTGTTGTTGTTGTTGTCGTTGTTGTTGTTGTTTGTTGTTGTTGTTCATTGTCAGATAATAATTATTAGCTAAAAACGATTCCAACAACTAACCAAAACAAAAAAAAAAAAATTTCAGAAACACTTAAAACAATTCAAGTCAAGAAAATTTTCATTTCTTATCGCAATATCCAATGTTTGGTATTTGGTCCCATTGCGATACAATAATTGCAGTATTTGTGTGTGTGTGTGTGTGTGTGTATGTGGAACAAAAACATTTCAAACAATTGAATCGATTTTCTGCAGAATTTTTTTTCATTTTTATTTTCATTTTACACAATTGCACACATTTACCCTTTTTTTCCAGCCATCATCATCATCATTGGAAATCAAGAAAATGATCCAAAATTTCATCAAGTAGTGTATATATATATTGGAAAAAAAACAGTGGAAAATATTTAATCGATTGGAAATTGTTCAATTTATGCCTTTCTATTGCTTATTCTTGATCGTTTAGTGAAATTGGAATTATTATGGAATATAATATTTCTGGCTATAATATTTTTGGCAATCCAGAAAACTTTTCGGACAATCAAAAAAAAAAAAAAAAAAAATTTTTTTTTTGTATCGACCACCACCACCATCATCATCATCAAAAAACGAGAGAGAGAGGAGAAAAAAACTTTTTGCAGCTGTGTGTGTGTGTGTGTGTGTGTGATCCAAAGTTCTGGATCGAATCAAATATACACACATGCACTTACATAAATGTCAGTTGCAGCCAAAAAAAAATTTGGAAAAGAATAACGAAATGAAAAGTTTAAATTAAAAATGACAGGTCTAGGTTCAACCTTATCATGGATTTCTCTCAGTGTTCCGGTAACGGCAAAGTCAATATAATTTACATTATAGACTTCTGTGTGTGTGTGTTAATCAACCGGAACATCATTTATAAATCATCATCACCACCACCACTACCACCAACATTACAATTACCATTAATAATCATCGATAGCAGTACTCAATCGAATCGGTTCTAATCATCATTTTTTTTTAAAGAAATTATGACCAATGGACAATATGCTGCTATTTGATTTGCAATCAATTTGTATTGACAACATTTCTTTATTTTGTTTTTTTTGTCGATGATTGAATCGAAGAAAAACAAACAAACAAACAGTTGGAAAAAAAAAGATTTGTGAAAGAAAACATTTCACAGTCATTTCATTGCTTGAACTTTAATAATAACGATGATGATGATGATTTCAAAGTTTAAAAATTGAATTTTCATCATCATCATCATCAATGATTATGATTATTATCCATTCGAATAATGGATCCATTATGATATTCAATAGTTGCTGTTGTTGTTGTTTTTTATTGAAAATCTCTCTGCAGATTGAATTCATCATACAGTATGTATTAATATTATTGATGAAATTGAATAAATCACCCAATTATTCCCTTTTCCCACCCCCTCAATATCAAGTTGTTTCCAAACAATCGATCAATAATGATAATAATCAATCTAATAACTAGACCAGGCTTTGGCAGTGGTGGTGGTAGTTGTGGTGGTAATAATGCACATAAAAATTCCAAATTTAAATCCAAAAATCATAATTTAAAAGCTAATTTTTTGTTTTGTTTTGTTCACATTCCATTGGTTGAATTTAGGAGAGAAAAAATAAAAAAAAATGTAAGTTCGAAAATAAGAAAAAAACCTCATCATCATCAATGGGCGATTCTTGGAATTTCGTTAGAGCAAAAAAAAAATAAAAATAAAAATAAAAATTTGTTTCAAATCACCAGAATTTTAATGTTAAAATTCTGATCATTTTCTTTGATCTTCCAACAAATGCACTTGTATAATTGTAACTTATACGCCATAGGGCCATAGCAGCAGAGTTTTGCACTTGATCTAAAATTCTTGTGTTGTTGAAAGGAAATTTTTTTTTGTTGTAATTTTTCATTTCCATTCCATTCCGTTTCGTTTTACTTGGATCGATGTTATTTTCTAATTTTCGACACTAACAACAACAACAACAACAACAAAATGTTTGCCAATTCAAATGTGTAAACATTTTAGACATTTCTTTTATCATGACCGGCATTGTTTATTTGAAAACAATGAAAATGTAAATTATTTGAAAAAAATCGATATGAATTTAGTGAATATTCACACAAACAAAAAAATTTAAAATTTTTTTCCAACCAGATTCATCACCATCATCATCAATGTAATTCTTCCGGATCTTTCAAGTGCAAATTTTTAACAAAAAAAATTTTTTTTTTTTAAAGTTAAAAACCGTTATGCATCCATGATGCCGGTACATCATCAACCATTATTATTATCATTTGAATTGACGAACCGAGACCATGATTTCATAACCCGATGTGTGTGTGTGTGTGTGGTAGTAGTAGTAGTCGTATTTTTGTTCTCATAATGGATTCAAATTGATTGATTTAACCATTAAAAATTTAAATTGATTCAATTTCACATACATTTCAAACGCTGCAATGATGATGATTAGATGCTAAGCTAAAAAACTTTTTAATATTCAAATTATAAAAATAATGGAATTTTCTCTCTCTCTCTCTCTCTCTCTGATTCACTTGTGTCTACTACTACTACTAGTACTAGTACGTCTGCAAGAATATTCCATATTCAATGTTGGTGATGAAGAAGAAGAAGAAAAAAAAAGAATTTTTGATTAGGTCATTCAGCCAATCAGTTTTTTTTATTCTTCATTCGTTTTCATTTTCATTTTTTTTAATATTCCGGATTGAGAAAAATTCCAAATTTGAATCGAAATTTTCTTTCTTTTTTTTGGCCGAAACAAAAAAAAAATACTTCAATGGTCCGAAAATGGGCCTGATTTTTTTTCTCCTTCCTCGATTGGTTATCGGTCGGTTGTTGGTCGTAAAAATCGACATCCACTTTGGTGTGTGTGTGTGTGTGACCAATACATTAACCAGAAAAAAAACAAAAACGTTCAATTCAATTTTACACTTGACTGAATATTTTTTTTTCTCTCTCCAAAAAAAAAAACCAACCAACCAACCAAACACCCACCCACCCATGATTTCAAGTTATTCATCTTGAAATTCAATAACAACAAATCAGATTCTGGTTCTTTTTGTTTTTTTTTGTTTTGTTTGCTAGTAATTTGCACCCGGAATCGTGTGTATATGACATGTACATATACTAATCATCATTATCATTATATATCAAAGAATTAGATATTTCATCATCATCATGATCAGAATGATGTAACCAAGAAAGAAAAAAAAATATTGTGGAATGTGAATCAGAATCGGTTAGTTTTTTCTGCCGATTCTAAAATATGAATCCATTTATCATTTAGAATTTTGTATAGATATGATGATTTTCTCTCTCTCTCTCTCTGTCGATCTCTCTTGTTTTCAATGTCAACTGTTTGTTGTTTTTTGTTGTTGTTGTTGTTGTTGATTGTATGATTAAGTGATCGTTTTATTTTCTCTGGATTTTTCGACATTTTTCATTCACATTGGATACAAAACTGATAAACAAACAATGTTATGACGGTGATGATGATGATGATGATCGGTTATGATTAACGATTACAAACAAGAAAAAAAAATGGAAAATTTCGACAACAATCAATTGACAACAAGCGGAAAAAAAATGTCTGAAACACACACACACACACACACACACACACATTTACAATCGGTGATGATCGTGTGTTTGTGTGTGTTGTGTGTGTAGAACAAATATAATTTCTTCACTTAATCATTGATTCAAACGAACAAACAAAAAACAAAATAATAATAATCAACAACAATGGTCATCGGTCATTGGACACGAAACAAATAGCCTGTGTGTGTGGGCGCTTGAGTAACATTCGTGTACAAGAGATAACAGCAGTAGTAGTAGTAGTTGATTTGGTTTTTTTTCCGGGAAATTTTTTTTCTTTTTGTTTAGGCGTATGGGACCCAAAAAGTAGTATAGGGTGGGGGGTGAATAAATTCATCAAATAGAAAATTGCTTCACGAAAAATGAATGAAGCAAAAAAAAAAAAACGTTTCCGTTTTCATCAATTGAATTCGATAATCATTCCAATGACGACGAAGACGACGACTACGGCGATTACGATGCTGATGATGATGATGATAGCCATTGTATTCAATATCGAATATAGTGGCCATTATTGAATCGGTCCATTTAATGTCAAAGCAATTTTCAATTTTTCTTCAACATTTGATGGCCGTGATCTAAATTTGTATTTCAGTATACAAGAAAACAGAACAAATTGAAGATGAAAATAAAACAAACAAATTCTGCTATATATGTGCCATACATGAACGGATATTATTATTGTTGTTGCCAATAAAATTCTTCATCCACACGATACGAATCGGTCGAATCATCATTCATATAAATTCTTCATTTTCATCATAACATTATGAGCAAAAATAACATGGGGGGGAAATTTTTTTTTTAAGAGGTTATTCTGTAAATGAGAAAAAAAAATATGAAATATAAAATTTTAGTTTAAACTTTTTATTACTTGCTTAAATTTGCTGGTTCGTGTGTCTGATGATGATGATGATGATGGTTGATGATTAAATGTTCTATACGGATACGGATTTCCGCATTCCCTTTTTTTTCTTGACATTATTTTCAGACAATTTCCGGCCGTTGTTTAAATTTTCTTACTCAAATCATCATCATCATCATCATCATCATCATTTCTTATAAAAATATTCAATTCTTATCATTATCATCATTGTGTTGTAATGGCCAAAAAAATGATTGTGCCTTTCGGTTGATTGTAAAGACCATCATCATCATCATCATATAATGGTCGTAATCATCATCAATCGATTTCGATTTCTTCTCCTTTTTTTTCACAAACATGACTGATCAAAATCGATTTCTATCGATCAATCGATATATCTCTTTTATATATAACAGAAAAAAAATTTTGATGATAATACAAGTAATAGAATTTTCGACCAAATCAAACTTTGTGTAGATCAAATTCAAGGTCATGTAATCATCATCATCATCATCATCATCCATTCGATTGAATTATCCCAATTGATCGAAACGAAAAAGAAGAAAGAAAATTTTGGCAAATGATAATTTGAAATTTGAAAGTTTGTATACAAACACAAAAAAAAAAAAAAAAATCGAACAAATACAAAAAAAAAACAGAAAATTTCTTTGAATACAAGTGATACTGGTGAGAAAAAAAAAGTTTCCGAGAAACTAGAATTTTTTTTGTTTATTTTTTTCTGGTATAATGAATTAAATGATGATGATTTTTTTTTATATTGATAACTTGGCTGATTATCAACAAATGATGATTGTTGGGTGGTTGAAAAAAACCGAACAACCAATGGACATTGGGTTGTAGAAGAAGAAGAAAAAAAATGGATTGAAAAGCCGCGGTTGACCACAGACCAAACAAAAAAAAAAAAAAAAAAGAAACATCTGGTACATCCACAATCCGTTAAAAAAAAGAAAATCAAACTTTCCACTCATCATCATCAAGATGATCATCATTTGGAATTATTGTTGATGCTGATTTCTAAAATTATTTCCATCACATTATGTTGTGGTTGTTTGTTGTTGTTGTTATGGTTTCAAATTCAAATTCCCACTCATCATCATCGAACGGAACAAACAAACGTGCACAGTTATGATTACTGGGGAAAAAAAAAGTTTACGAATGAAAAAAAAAATTAAAAAAAAAACCAGAATCTTCAAGAATTGAACAACTGAAAAAGAAAATTACTTTTTTTTTATTTAAAATTAGTCGCAAGTAAATTTCAAGAATTTTTTCCGCTTGTATTTAGTCCTGAAAAAACAAAAAACAAAACAAAACAAAACAAAAAAAAAGTGTGAAAAGTTTTTCTGCTGTTCATCCAAATTTGCCATCGCACAATTCTCAATGGATTCTGGAACAGCAACCAAACGCATTTAAAATTATTTTGTTTCAAAACAAACAAACACACACACACACCAGAATAATGATAATAATAAAAAAATGAAATGAAATGACTTTCAATTTGGATTTTGGTTTGTTATGATTGTTGTTGTTGTTGTTGTTTGTTTGTTTGTTTGTATGTTTTTTTTTCATTCTCTACATGCTGCTGCCAAAAATAATTCAAGCACATGGTTTTTTTTTCTTTGTATGTGAAAACTTTTTTGATTTTATTTTTTTTCATTTCCTTTTTGTTTGTTTGTTTGTTTGTTTGCTGCAGCACAGATGTTGACCCATAGTGCTTGATCCAGATTTTGTGATTATTTGAATGATTCATTGAAACATTCATTCAATCCAACGTGTTGTTGGTAGGTTGGGTTGTTGGTTTCAAATTTTTTCTTTTTTTTTGAATTTTTTGAAATACAAAAGACAAAAACTTTTTCTTTCTGCTCGGTTGGAAAAATCAAGAAATTCTTTTTCTGCAATTTCATAACAAGTGGCGCCGCTCCGTTATTTATGAATTTGATTCGAAAAAAAAATACTAAAAATTCGAATTCGAACACATAAAATGAAATGAATAAATATTCCAGAGCAGAATGAGAAATTCTTGATCAATTTCAGTTCATTTTACATCATCATCGAATAATAAGAATCAATCAACGATTTTTTTTCTTTCGTTCGAGGCCAAATAGGTTTGTTATTATCATCATCATTTTAATGTTGAAATTTTAACTTTTCATTCTTTTCCTATAGGTTCAACTTGCATAATCACCAATTTCACTAGGAAAAAAAAAGAAGAAGAAAAAGAAATTCTTTTTTCAACAATGTGGCAAAATATTCGATCCGTGTTGTGCACACAATTTACAAACAAACAGTCGTAAAAGAATAAAATGAACAAAAAGTTTGGCAAATTTATAATGATGATGATGATGATATGATCATGTTGATTATTCACATTTATATCCGCGGACCATTATCAAAATTCATTATCAAAATAGAATAGTAAAAATCTTTGTACGTGTCTTTTTAATTTTCAATAATAATGATGATGATGATTTCATAATATCATTATCATTATCATCATCAACAACAACAACAACAACAACATTGGCATCGATATCATTTTATTCGATATGTGCAATACACACCCACACACAGAGTGTTTTTTTTGTTGTTTTTGTTGTTGTTGTTGAAACATGAATCGAATTCAAATTGAAATCAAACTTGAATTTTTCTTCTCCACTCATTCTCATTCTCATTCTTTTTCTCATCAACATACAAAATACATTGAATGATCCACACACACACACACACACAATGGTGATATTTTATTAGCTCAACAAATAGCATCACCATCACCATCTCGTCATTATCATCATTATTGAATGGTATTGATTGGTATTAATAACAGAATTTAATATCTATCCATTTTATATCGGATACCCAAAAGGTAAAAGAAAAAGGATGCTTGTTCTGTTGTTTTTTTTTCCTTTTATAGATTTTCTTCTTGTTGGCTTACTTTTTTTTTGGATGGTTTTTTTCTACATGTTATGACTATCATTATCATTATAGTGAGCGAAATACGAAAGTCGTACAACAACAATAAAATAATGGCATCATAAAAAACAAACCATACTTATTTGGATTCGATTTTTTCCCCTTCTGTTTAGTTTCGTTGGTCTCTCTCTGTGTGTGTGTGTGTGTGCGTTTGGTGATCGTATAATTCTTGTCATGAGCCCTTTTTCTGTTTCTGTGAAGAGAGAATCAGAAAGAATCATTGAAAAAAAAGTGGGTGGTGGTGGTGGTGATGGACAAAATCTTGTTGTTGTTTTTTTTATCATGTGAATTACCATGATGATGAGTATAACGAAACATAAAATCCACTTATGTTTTTCATTTTGTCTCTTCCATATATATAAATAGAGAGAGAGATGGGATGAAAATAAAAAAAAACACACACACACACAAAACGTAATAATAATTCGGCTTGTTGTTGTCTTGTTATTAATGTTGTTGTTGTTGTTGTTGTTATTAGTGTGGTAATAAATTTCATTTTATTAGTTTGTGTTTGGATATTCGTTTTTTTTATTGTGGATGAAACAAAACAAACAAAACAGAATTCAAACAGATTGAAATGGATTGGATTTGGATTTGGATTCATGAAAAAAAAACAAAAACAAAAAAAAAATTCTTGTTTGTCCTAAATTCCAAAAAAAAAAAAATTGTCCATAACTGACACACCACCACCAACAACAACACAACAACACAATTGCCGGTAAACAACATGTCATTGATAATGAAAAAATGCGGCAAAAAAAAAATTATTCCAATTGGAACACCAATATATAGCGTGGTGTGTTTTTTTTTTTTTTTTTGGTCATCACCAAACACATACACATTTATAGACGTCTACCGTTTGTTTTTTATTCATTTCAGTTCCATTATCAATTGTTTCTTTTTTTTGAACCACTACTACTACTACTAACCACTACTACAAGAGAAAGAATATTCTGAATTATTGAAAAAAAAGCAAGAACAACAACAACAACAACAGCAAGAAAACAAAAAAATTCTAGTCGTATTCTAGACTTTGGACTGTTGAAACCGAACGAAAATTGAATTGAATTGAATTTTTTTTTTTTTTTTTTTTTGATGCCAAAAATTTATTCGATGGTTGCAGTAAATGTTGCCGTTAGGATATTCAAGTGAAATGAAATTTTTTTGTTTTGTTTTGTTTTTCATTCAAATTAATTATTATTAAAAAAAAAAATAAAATATTGCCCATTTCCTGTGTGTGTGTTTGAAGAATTTTTTCAACTCTTTTTTTTCTCATCATCAAGATGATCGGCATTTCATTTCATCGTGTTCTGCATAAATTGTCTTTGTAAAGGATTTCATTCTCGAGGGCAATATGAAAATGAAATTTTTTTTTTTTTGGTTCCATTCTGGAATAATTGAATAATTGAAATGAATGAAAAAAACCAAATTTCTCATTCCATTATTTCGTCTCCAATAATCCAGGTTTTTTTTTGTCTTTCACATCCATATTTCATCGATATTCCATTATCATATATGATGATATCAGACAACAAATATTGGTTTTTTTTCTCTTTTCGGATCCAGTGATGAACCAAAAAAAAAAAAAAATCCAATCAAATGATCCTCCTTGTTTCACTAACTGGTTGTTAATAAATATTTTATAAATTCCATTATTCTCGCTCTCTATCGCATTTGTTTCCATTGTTTCATCATCATCATCCATCTCATTTCAAGAAATAAAGAGAAAAAAAAAGTTTTTTTCCAATTCTGATTGCAACATTTTTCATCATCATCATCGTTTGTCTTTGATCAACTTTTATCCATCAAAACTTTCAAAGTTTTTTTTGATTTGTTTGTTATTCTGTGCTGCTTCTACTACCTTGATTATTACTACACAACTCATATTTGTCACTTCCTTCCGGCTGTTGTTGTTGTTTTTTTTACTTCCAAATATTTGCTGTGCTTATGTGTGTGTGTGTGTGTTTTGTGAAATTTAACATTTTTTCCATAAGCCAATTTTGTGTGTAGTTTTTCCATATTTCCAGTGTTTATTCTGTTGTTTGTGTGCTGTTTATGTTTTCATCATCATCATCATCATCATCAGCACAAATGGTCATTTGGAATCACAACTAAAATACAGGTAAAGATCCGGAATTTATTTTTTTTGTTTTGGTTCTCTATTTCTCTACTGATTATCATTTAATTTTTTTTTCAACTTCACTTGATCAATATTCAATTATCGATGATCAATAATCCATTACATTGATAGAGAGATATGTGAGAAAACAAAAATTCTGCACACAAATTCATTCTGTTAGATGGAAAAAAAACTTTTTATTTTCCATCTTTCATCAAAGTAAAAAGAATTTAATTCAATTTTGATAATGATGGTGATTATGATGATAATGTCTGTCTGTCATTATCAGGTGTTGTTGTTGTCCATTATTGTTTTCATTATCTGATGTGTAATACAAGAGTTAATTTACCTCAATAATGGACATTATCATTATTTTATTCATGTTGACAGTGTAGAAAAATTGATTAAATGAACAACAACAACAACAATGGCTGCAATAACGATATCATTCACATATCCATGTTGTTAAAAATGCATAAACACAACGACAGAGTGTGAAAGAGATTTTATAATTAATTAATTAATTAAATTGGCTAATTAATCAAAGTTGTTGTTGTTGTTGTTTTTGTTTTTTTTTCATCGTTGTAATGATGCTAACTACACACACACACACACATACGCATATTACAGAATAAATGTGATTAAAACGCACTGAATTTTTTTTTTATAACTTGTCACCCAAAAAAAACGACAACAACAACAACGGTTAATGTGTTGGTGATAGAATTTTGGTTTTTTTCTGTGTGGTTTCCAGTAAAATAGAAAAGAGAAAGAGTTGATCCATCATCAGTTCTTCATCATTATGGATGTTAATTAATTTTTGTTGTTGTTGTTGTTGATGATGATGATGATGATGATGATAATGGGTGTGTATTTGTCACAATTTTTTTTCTATTCCTTTAATGTGTCGGTTTTTTTTAGGTGCATGCACAAGTATTTTTCCGGGTTATGTTTGGTTGAACTAAAAAAAAAAAAAAATCAAATGTGTCAAATGGCAATCGTGAATGATTAAATTGAATTGAATTGAATGATTTTTCGTTTGTTTATCTTTGTTGTTGTTGTTGTTGTTGTTGTCGTTGTTGTTGTAGTTTTTTTTTACAAAAAATTCATTTCAACATGAAATTGAATGAACAAAATTCTTCTCAAGGGAAATTTCATTTCGGTTCATTTGATTTGATTTGATGATGATCAATGATGATGATGATGATGATGATGATGATGATGAATAATAATGAAAAGAACCGGGTATGTGTGTGTGTGTGTTCCATTTGGTTTTCCAATTCATAATTCTTGATTTTCGTGATTCATGATTCTTGATGATGATGATGATGATGATGTTGTGAACATTGAGATTTTTGCTAATTTTACTTTTGATTCTCGTGTTTACTTTTTTTTTGCCATTTCCAATTGGAATTTTTTTTTGTGATTTCGAATATAGAAGAGTTCTTGAATCAGACAGACACCAATCTTCGTGGTGATTTATTTGTCGATTATTTGGAAGAATATTCAAGATTCTGTAGGATTCTCTAGTCTGTGTCTGTATGTGTGTGTGTAAGATTACAATAAATCATCATCATAATTTCGTTTATTTTTCTTGTATTTTTTTTCTATTTCCGTATTTGATGAACATTTTTTTCTGGGAACTTTTTTTTTGGGAACTTTTTTTTTCATTTATTTATTCCCTTTTCAGAAAGTTTTTTTTTATCTTTTTCCTTTAAAATTCAATCAATAAGTTTCTGTCGAATGAAAAACAAAAAAATTCTCTTTTTTTATTTGGAACCAATTATCATTGGAAAGAATTTGCCATTTGAATGAATATATAAGAAAAAATGTGACACATACGCCATAACTGTGCAATTCTTTCTTTTGATGATGATGATGATGATGATAAATTGATTGAATGAATGAATGAATATTTCACATGAAAAAAAACATGACATGAAATGAGAATATTCAAAACATTCAAAAAAAAACGATGGAAAACAAAAACGCCAAAATAGGATACATTTTTGGTACATAATACAAACAGGGATCAACAACAATAATAACACTACGGGAAATGTAGAATTTCGACAGCAGAAAATATTTCATTTTTTTTTGCAGAATTTGTTTTCTTTCGGTTTTTTGTTTCCACTTTGTATGTGTGTGGGTGTGTGTGATGCAAGGAATCAGCCAGCTCAGCAACGATGATGATGATTATGAAAATAAATAAACAAACAAACAAACAAATAATGATGACATTTGAATGAATTATTATCCATCATCATGAAGATTCTTTGATCGTATTTGAAAAAAATACAACGCACACACACACACACACACAGAATCCTTCCTTGTAACATGATACATCATCAGAATAATAATAATAATGACAACAAAAACACGATTATTCTGGAACTATGAAAGATGATTTATATATTTCATTTATATTCAAAAAAAAAAAAAAATGAAATGAAAAAAAAATTCATTCGAAAAACACAACAACATCGATTGTATACAATATCGATATTTAACGATAGTTTGATATGATACACACACACACAATCAAATCGTAATCATCAAATTATCATTCAACAACAACAAAAAAATACAGAGACAGAAAAATCATTTATTTATTTGTTTTTCAAACAAAAATCATCATCATCATCATGGTAAATAATAATTACATAGTAGCATTTGCTGTAATTATATCTATGAGATGGTGGTCATGTTTTTGTAATCATTTTTTGTTTTTATCGATACTATCGATATCTAATCTTGAAAATAATAATAATAATAATGAAAAAAATTGGCCATAATTTGTTCACATTGATTTTATGTTTGTTTGTTTGTTTTTCATCATTATATAATATATAATATCAGGATGTTCAATGTTTGCCTTTGGTTGTTGTTATATAAATAAAAGCGTATTTTTTTTCTTGTCTTTCTCACCAGTTTTTATGATGAAAGGAAATACATTGAAAAAAAAATGACACACATGATGATGATGATAAATTGAATATATCGTTTTTTGTTGTTGTTGTTGTCGTTGTTTTGTTTCCTAGGCCCTAAATATTCATTATTGGATGTGGTGGATTTTGTGTGTTAATTTATTGACGACTATTTCGACTAGGTAAACTGACTATGGTCAACTGGTGATTATGATCTTTTTATTATTGTTGTTGATTGTATCCAAAAATTTTTTTTCCCATTTGATAAAAACCACCACCACCACCACCATCCATCCAGTATAGAAAAAAAAATATTTGGCACCCATGGTTTTCCAGTTCATAGCACTTAGTTTAGTTTCATTTGTGTTGGTTTATTTTTTTTGGTCGGTTTCTGGTTTTTATTCTGGTTCACAGACATAAACACAAACAGTCCGAACAGGGCTAAAATGAGTGAAAAAAAAATAAATATTGCCCTTCGGGAATTCGTCATTCATTCACTAAACTACTGACTGTCTGTGTTTGTCTGTGAATTTCAACTTAGTTCATTTCATTATTTTTTTCCCGGATATTTGTGTGTTTTTTTTTATTATTATTTGTTCTTCTCAATCATTTTATTTCTATTAGCAATTTCAATCAATTCGAATCGATAATAATGATGATGGTGATGGTGATAATGTTTACACGAAGATAATACATTCGATATAGGCATTCACAGTAGAAAATGATCATTTTCTATTTATTTATCACTACAATATGATTGTCACTTTTGGATTCAAATTTGGAACAAATTTTTTCCGTTTTTTTTTCTTTTTGATATGCCGAAAAAAATGGCAAATCAAATTTTGACACACACACACACACACACACCATATTTGAATGACATAACAAACAAACGTTGATCCACATAATGGTTGGTCAAAAACAGAAAAATTCTGTGAAAATCATGAATCATGAATCATGAATCATGATCCGCAAAAAAAACATCATCATCATCATCATTCTCTTTAATGATGGTCGATTGTTAATTTTTTTTTTGCTGTTTGTTTGCATTCAATTTGATTCATTCAAAAGCAAATCATTTATTTCTCTATGGATGGACTGATGAAAATCCAAATGTAAAAAAAATCATCATCATCATCATCATCATCAACAATGAGACGTGCCAGATTTAAGATTTTTTTTTTCATTTGTTTCGATTCTTTACTTCACATTTTTTCAAGATTTTTATTCTTCAAGATGAAAATCTTGATCCATTATCGACAATCTACACATCAGAATAAAAAAAAAAAAAAAAAATTGAACCAGACTAATGCATGGAGTGTTTGGCACGCTGAATCGAGATTTTTATTATTATTTTTTTTTGTTCTGGCTGTATTTTCAAAATAAGAAAATAAGAAATGAAAGTCAGAAAAAAAATCAATTTAATGAGATCCAGAAGCTTCAAGAAGCAAAGAATTCCCAATTGGAATCGCACACACACACACAAATGTCTCACTGCTGATGTCGAAAAGTAGTAACGTTGCTTGAAGCTAGAAAGTGAATTTGCCAAAAAAAAAAAAAAAAAAAACACAAAAACTGTACACAGTGAATAAAACACCGAAAAAGGAAGAAGAAGAAGAATTGAAAACTAAAATTCTGAAACATATCAAAAACGAAAGCGAAACAAAACTGCATAAATTTCATCCATGAATGTATCAATATCATATTGAAAGGCAAAAAAAAATTTGGATTCAAAATTATTTCCTGTCTTCATATTTGGTTGATGAAGTTTTTTTTTCTCTTCATCGAATCATTTTCAAATATTCATTCATTCACTTATTCTTGTTGAGTGAGTGAGAAAAGAATTTTTTTTTCTTTTTGATTGAAACACTGTAGACCAGAAAAAAAATCATTCTCTTTTAGTCAAACACACACACACACACACACACAGTTAGTGAAAGTTTTTCAGTCTTGAAGATACAAGATTCTTTTGGTGGGAATATAGAATAAAAAAAAATGGAAACCATGACTGACTTATTGACTGGTGGGTGGATGGATGGATGGATGCTGCTGCTGCTGCTGTCGAATGATCTTAATGGAAATTTTCATTTTTTTCCCCTTTTCTTCGGGTTACCCAATGTGTATTGATTATCAGAAACAGTTTTTTCTGGTAGTTTGTTTGTTCGACTGACTGACTGACTGGCTGTCTGTCGGTCGGTCGGTTCGATATTGTTAATGATGATAATGATGGTACTTTTAGTTTGTTTTTTTTTGCTTTTCATTTTACTTTGCAGATTGTTGTTGTTGTTGTTGTTGTTGTCGCTGTTGTTGTTGTTATTGATGTTGTTAATATTCCGAAAAAAAAACTTCCGAATACTTTCGTTGAGCAAATGGTGAGGTTTCCGCCATTTGCCTTTTTTTTTGGCTGTTGTTTCCCCTTCCTTTCTTTCCCTCCATTTGCGATTGATTGTGTAGCTGACATTATTTTTTTTTTCTTTTCATCGGGCGTAACTTTTTTCTTCTCTTTTAGATTCTAGAAAATGTTTCCGATGTGTTTGTTAATCGATATTATCTCTCGATCAATAATATTCATTTTATATCAATATTTTTTACACTTGTGAAATTTTCACTTTCACTTTCATGCGAATCGATGATCATAGGCCGGTCGGTCATCATTATTGTTCACCGTCGTTTACCGGTTATTATTTCATCCATGTAGACGGACCGTTTATTTTTTGTTTTTGTTTTGTTTTGTTTTGTGTTGGTGCCACACCAACTGGCCAAAACAAAAACAGAATCTTGTTGAATTCTGGAAAACAAAAAAAAAAAAACAAACAAACAACAAACAACAAAAACAACAATTCAATTGATTGTTGAATAAATTTGTGATTTTGAAATCGAAAAAAAACAAAAAACAAAAAAAAATTACGATTCTCTTCCGTTCTTCATTTATGATGATGAACACACACACAAGAATCGAAAAAAAAGATTCAGTAAAAACAGAATGAAATAACCATCTGTCACCATACATACACACACACACACACCAAGTGGATCTAACAGCGTTCCATTTGTTTGGATTGTTCCTGTGCTGTTGTTGTTGTTGCTGTTGGATGTTCATTTCATTCATTTATTCTTCATTCTTTATATTTGCTGTTTTTTCCTCTTTCTCTGGATTCTTCGAATAAAGAATTGCACATGACCTTTTCTTTCATTGTTTGCTTGCCAAAGAAAAAAAAAACAGAATTTTATTTAATAAATTTCAATCTTCTTTCTTTATTTGTTTTTTTTCTGTTTCTTCCATTCGCTTATTGAAATTGGGATTTATTTCGATTTTTTTTTCTTTTCTTTGATTGAAAATTATTTATTCAAATTTTTTTTTTCGTTTTCGTCCATCACGAATCACTAGATGATGATCGCTAATCGAATCAGGCTAAAAATGATTGCAATTGACATTTAAATAATCAATTTCTTTCTTCATTTTTCAATATTCTTGTCCTGTTTGTTCATAAATCACGCACACACACACACGCACACATGGGTGAAAGGTTCATAGTGACACAAAAAAAAAATTCATCACCATCAGGCCACAGAACACAGTCAGGGGTATTACGTAATAACGATAATGAAAATGGCTGAATATATCACACATCATCATTATCAGAATCACTTTATTATGGCAAAACAGCTAGAGAGAGAGAAAGAAATTTGAAAACATGGTTGAATAAACTCACACACACACACACACACACACACACACACACACACACACACACACACACACACACACACACACACACACACACACACACACACACACACACACACACACACACACACACACAAATTCTGTATTCTTGCCCCGATTAAAATTCCAGGATCAGAAACTTTTCTAAATAAAATGAAAAAAAACGACAACATCAAAAAAACAAATTCTTTACACACATTCCATATATTCTTTTAATATACATTTGCATTTCATTCAAACAGAATTTTTTTTGTTTCATTTTCACTTTGGATTTGTAGTTTTTTTTTTAAGTTTTTTTTTGGTTGTTTCCAATTTCATTTTTATTTTAGTTTTACAACCACCACCACCACCACCACTGTCGTTAATTTAATACGATGTGATATCCGTAACAAAAAGGCCGCCACCGTTACCACCACCTCATCAGAGCTGCCTTAGTCAATTAGAATTATGCTCCCTTTCTTTGTGTCTTTATCCAAAAAAAAAAAAAAAAAACAACAACAACAGCGACAACAACAACAACAACAACAACAAAAGAAATCCAGTAAATCTTAACTATTTAGTTATCTTTATTTAGTTCATTTTCGTTAGTGAATTTTTTTTTTTTTTTTTTGGTTGTTGTCGTTCTTTTCTTTACTGTCTCTATTTATTGACAATCCGTGATTTGAATACGGTATATTTGTGTAACGAAATGGTCGTCGTCGTCGTCGTCGTCTTTGTTCCAGAATAATTTGCAGTACGCAAACACACACACACACACACACATTGAAATGGCCTGGAATTTTTTTTTTGTATTTGTAGAATTTATTCTGTTTCTTTATTCTGTTTTTTTTTTTTCATAGAAAAAAAAACCGTTTGTCATCGTTGTTGTTTGAAGTGAAATTTCATTATAAAGTTTTTTCACTAAATTTTGTTATTGAAAACATTCATCATTTTAGACTGGATTCTTGTGAAGAATTTTTTTTTTTTGCTTGTGCAGGAAAACAAAAAAAAAATTCTGGACATCATCAATAAAGAAAAAAATGGTGAGAGAGAGAGAGAGAGAGAAAAAAAAATCAATGTTCAAGTGTTCAATAATTTAAATGAATTTTTTCCACTTTCTTGCCGATTCATTTGTTATATTACATGAACAACAATATTCTGTGGTCGATTGTTGTTCGATTCGTACAAGATCGATTCATTGTTCACGTTATTATTATTATTATTCTTGCCATTTTGGAATTCAATTGAATCAAATTTCATCATCATCATCAAATTCAGTGCTCGATCCAAGTTTAGTGTATTTTTTCCTTATTCTTATTCTTCTTCTTCATACAATTCAATTCAATTTGATTGGATTCTTCTGTACAACGTATTTCCATTCGATTCAAATTTCATTTTCAATCAAACAAATCGATGATGTTGTTATTACCATTTGTTTTTTGTTTTTTTTTGTTTTTGTTTTTCAAAACGTTTATTCTATTTGCGAAACAAAAAACAAAACAGAATAATACAGTGGTACACTGGTAACGAGAAAAGAGATTCTCGTCAATCGATATATCACTGTAGCTTTTTTTCATTTGTTTGTTTCTTACAATTTGCCATTCATTTCTCATAAACGATCTACACACACACACACACACGGATCATTGCTTCATTTTAATCAATTCATTCTGTTGTTTGGTTTGTGTGTCGATGCGGTCAGTTCATTCGCCAATGTACCAGAACAACAACAACAACAAAAAACGGAAAAAATACCAAACATCATAATCATCATCATATGGATGGATAGATGAAAAATGTATTAAAATGTAGCTTTTTATTTTATATCAAAATAGGAAGTCGATTGTATACGATATATATGAAAGGATCATATACATTTCATTGAATCTTAATGAGAAATTTGGCTCAATTTTTTTTGCATTCAATTGGTTGTGATGATGATGATGATGGTGGTGGTAGTTCCGATCCAATGATGGAGCTTTTCAAAGACTGTTTTGTTGTTGTTGTTGTTGTTTCATTTATTCTTGGAATCTGGACGAAATTACTTGCTTTTTTTTTGGTCTTTGTATCTTGCTGATTCTGTATGTGTGTGGTGTGATGCTTTTTCGCTTTGATGGTTTTCTTTTGATTTTTATTTTTTTTTTTACAACAGGGTCTAATTTTCTGGGTGTCGCAATTCTGGGATACTGGAAATCTATCTGTATCAAACGGACTAAGTTTTATTTTTTTTTCTCATTCTGAATTGTTAATGTAGATGTTTTCATTGTGTGTGTGTGTGTGTGTGTGGTATGTGATCGACTGATTCTCATTTCCGACAACATCAATGATGATGATGATGATGATGATTTTTGTTCGATTTTCTCGCTTTCTTTCCACTGATGTCGATCTATTCTGGATCTCATCTTTGGCGTCATTTTTTTTGTTTTGTTTTGTTTCCAAAACATCCAAAATCGATTGCCAGTTTATTTTACAATAAACAACAAAACGGAACTAGCAAAAGAAGCAATGCAAGCGATTCTAGGTCTCAAGAATTGGACTACAGAATACGCCAGCAACAACAACAACGATGAGCAATGACAATGAAAATCTCATATGTACAATTATCTGGTGTCCAAAAAAGAAAAAAAATGATGAGAAATCAAATCAAATCAAAAAAAATTGATTTTCATGAATTCATAAATGTCAAGAATTCATCAATTGAAAAAAAATGAAATTCTCCTGGGTTCTTCTTTTTTTTTTGTTCGCCTTGTTGAACATCAAGCCATTCATTTTAGTTTTTCAAGTGAGAAAATATAGAATGAAGAAAAGAATTTAATTGAAAAAAAAAATTTTTTTTCCTTATCATCAACAGAACATTTACAATAAAAGAATGAACAAAAAAAAAACGTGAACCTAAAATAAATTCTGTCTCTCTCTCTGTCTGTGTTATCCAGAATTGTAGAGAATCTTTATATATATCCACTCATAAACATTGTTATTTGAGTGGATAAATAAAGATTCTGCAATTCTGTGATTTTTTTTTTTTTTTTGGTTTGACCAAAAATCATTCTACTGAAAGTGCGAATGAACATGAAAAAAAAAATTAATTTTCAATTTCAATGATTTTGTTGATGTTTGATAAGAATACGAAAAAAAAACAAAATGACAATGATGGTGAGAAATGATGATAACACTCAATATGATCATCATTTGAAACAAGATAATATATTTGGCCATCACATTATTGTTCAATGATAGAAAAAAAAATTGATTCTGGATTCGAAAAAATTTGTTGTTGTTGTTGTCGTCGTCTTCGTTATTCTATTTTTAAATTTTGATAAATTCTGAATTCTGTTGTTGTTTTGTTAAAACTCATCGATCCGTATGATAAGGCTAAACTTGGAAAAAATTTCCAGCAAAAAAAAAAAAAAGATCTGGTTTTGTCATCCGGAAAAAATAACGACGACGACCACGACGATGATGATGATTTTCATTTGTTTGTTTGAATTTTTTTTTTGTTCTTTTCTAATTAAAAATTATGTCCAACATTGATTCGGTGATGAAAAAAATCTAATCTTCAAATATGATCTATTTGAATGGTAGAACTGTGTGTGATGATGATGATGATGATGATGATGAATTCTTTCTCTCTATTTTGGCAATAATATTAAGTGCTTTATCATGATTCCTGTAAAGAAAAGAATTCGTGATTAGAATCAATGACACATTTGGATATGATATAGGAATGATTGAAAAAAAAAAAATTTTTTTTTTTTGTTAAACAAGAAAAATCAATTGCTTTCAATATAATACTTATCCTATCAATTGGATTGATTGATTGATTGATTATAAATAAAATGAAAATAGAAATGAATCACAATGAATGAATGAATGAATGAATGAATGAATCGCAATGAATTACAAATTGAAACTTGCAATTGCAAATTAAAATTGGAATGTAATATAAGAGATAGAATCGTCATCATCATCATGGAAAATTGAGAAACTTATCTCATGATTAATTTGTCTAATCTCTTTTTCTGTTGTAGTACCAGTAGTAGTAGTAGCATAGTATACTGGTAGTGTTTCTTTTTCTTTTTTTTTGATTGCTAAATTCTTACTCGTTGTTTTATTGGATTAGATTCTGTTCTGAATGCTAATACAAAGTCTCTCTCTCTCTCCGTGGAGATGAAACAATCTTGAATAAATGAAACAAAACAGAATGAATCCTTTTTTTCTGTTTAATTTTCGATTATGAAAAAAAAAACATTTGGCTACTACCACCTACTACTACTACAAACACACTGAAAGAATTTGGTTCATTACAATTCTATGATGATGATGATGATCATGATCATGATATCAGTTTTCATTTTCAATTTCATTCAGATAATGAATAATAATAATAATAATGCCAATATATATACAGCTCTGCATCCATGAATGAATGAATGAATGAATAAGAATTATTCTAATTCTTGCTACCATGGTTATCCATTGAGATAGTATCAATGTCAGTTTAAGATCAAATTGTGACAGCAGCAAATAAAAAAAAAACACACACACACAAAACGAAAAGATTATTACCATGATGATGATGATGATGATTACTAACTACGACGATGAATTGACTTTTTTTTTCCTACTACACAGCAACGAGATGCAGAGCAAAAAAAAAAATCTATCGTAAATTAAGTCCTCAACATTCTTATTATTATGAAATAATACGTTTCAAGGAATCAAGAATCAAGAACCAAAAAAAAAAAAAAAAAGTTTCAAATCCCAATGACAAGGAGCAATTCTTCCACCCCAATAGCACTCATATCACAACCAATGATAAGAACAGTTTGTAAGCGAATGAACAGTGAACCAAAAAAAGAAATCCCAAGGAAAAAAGGGTTAATATGAAACGAACGAAATGAAAAACAATAGGATGCGAACTTTTTTTTGTCATCATCGTCGTCGTCGTTGTTGTAATAAAATCTTTCGTTTTTTTTTCGTTCCTTTCTTTTTTTTTTTTTTGCTGATATCGAATGAAACTTTCTTGGAAAATAATTAAAAATTCAAACTTGATGACAATTGAATAAAACCGGGTGTATCCGGTATCAAAAATTTTTTTTTTTTTGGTTATCGCGTGACATTTCAACTATTCATATAATCATCATCATCATCATAATGATGATATTAAACAGCTATTAATGCAAAAAAAAAATATAATCATTGTGTGTGTGTGTATGCAAATTACCAATTAATGTCAAATGTTGGTGTGTGTGTGTGTGCGAATGCAAATATATCTAATTACATGCACACACACACACACACACAATAAAACAAACTCATTAAAAAGAAACACAAGACAAGACAAGATCATCATCATCATCATCATTATTTTATTATTCACTGAAAATGTATTGAGAAAACATTTGATTTACATTAATCTTTATGAAAAAAATACACCACCAACAGAAAAATAGAATACCAATACCGGATATTCATTTCCCATCATTAGTATTTCACGTGATAAATATTTTTTTTTTGTTGGTTTTTCACCCTGGTCCGGATAAATAATCCATTTATTCTGCAATAATAAAAAAAATATTGCAGAATATTGTTGTTGTTGTTGTTGTTTCCTTCAAATTCGATTGCGTTTGCGCAACAACAACCATTATGAATATATTTTTGATTGAAAATATGAAAACAAATTATTTGTATATGAAATAATGATGATGATGATGATACTGCTAAATAGGAATGGGTTGAGAACCACCGCCACCATTACCACCACTAATAATATCATTATGTGTCGGATTTTTTTTCTGGCTGATGGAAATTAGCGATTCGGTTTTTATCATCATTATTTTTCGTTGTTGCCGGTGGTATATTTCATTTTCTGGTAATGGATATATTGAACTGTATCAATATATCCGCCGGAATACATGAATGATGAACAAACAATTTGGTTCAAATCAAAATTGTTGTTTTTTCATTTTGTTTTGATTTTTGGCCATATTTTCTTCAAATTCTATTTACCCATTGGAATTCTGTTCTAAATACCTGCGCCTAAAGGGTGAAATGATTAATTTTTTTCCATCATCATCATCACATCATCACAAGAATTGATTCTGTGTGTGTGTGTGTGTGTGTGTGCGTGTAGTTCACACCATTTTTTTTAATATCTAATAACTGAAAAAGAACGAAAGGAGAGAGAGAGAAAAAAAATCCCATCAAAATATGGTTTTCATTTTGTTTCAAAGAAAAAAAAAGAAAAAAGAAATGACATTTGAAACACACACAGAGAGAGACACGTTCATTTTTTTTTCATTCGTTATTTTAGTTGAGCTCCTGGATTATTTTCCATCAACGTTGTTATAAAAATACATAGTGGAAAAAAATAAGTATAAAAAAACAACAACAACAACAAGCAAGCAAAAAAAAGAAAAAGACAAAAAAAACCCGGGAATCAAAAATATACCATCACCGTGTAATATAAGCCGCCGGTATTGAAATCGGTCGCTCGTTCGTTCAGTGCTCATGATGATGATGATGATGATGATGATATTAAATGAGATTTTATGCGTGATATCATTTTTATTTATTTGTATTTTTTTTTCTATTTCATCATCATTGGATCATCATCATCACATCATATTGGTAATCGAAGAATTCAGCTGAGCACTGAATTATAAAAAAAAAATAGAATCCTGGAAATATCTTTTGTTCCAGCGAATTTCTTTTTTTTTTTTTTTTGTTTCCAAAATATCAAAATGTCGAATGGTTTTTTTTTGAAAATAAATGAAGAATAGAAAAAAAATCCTAATTAGAAAACCAAAAATAGAAAATAAACACATACACATGGGCCTTTTTTTGTGGAAAAAATGTTGAAATACAAAGAAACAAGAATAAAAAAAAATCCATTTCATTTTGATTGAAGCTATGATGGTATATATAGTATATAAAGAGCGAAGCAAAAAAAAAAAAAATTAAAAGTGTCAAAAATGATTCCAAGGGTGTAGCCAGCCATTTTGTGCTTCAAGATAATTAGAGATCCAGTCCAGAATCCTGTGTGTGTGTGTGATTCATTTAATGATTTGTCGTCTATATATATAGGTGTACACACTGTACACCAAACCAATAATGGATCAAATCAAAAAGTAAAACAAGAAATCTGAGAAAAAAAACGAATCATTATTATTTTTTGGCCATCAAAATATCAAAAAAAAAGAATGAAGTAATTTTTCTTTATGATTCTCACACGCAATCATCAAATGTTTGCAAAATAAAACACGCACAGGACAACATAATGATGAGATAATAATAATAATAATGATCATCATCATCATTATTATTATATGATCGAAGAATCGAAGAAGAAGTAATCATTCGATTCCAAAAAAAAACGAATAATGAATAATGAAGAATAAAAAAAAAATTGACAGCCATTATTTTGAAGTGCAAGTTATATATATATATAGAAAAAAAATATCAAGAAATTAACGCACACAAACCAAACCACCCACGCAAACAAAAAAAAACAGAAATTATGAAAAATGAAATTAATGTCCATCATCATCATCATCGTCATCGTCGAAATAGTCGAGCTAGTTTGTTCCACCCAAGTACATTATTTTTTTTTTATTATTTCTCTCCAAAATCAAATTGAACAAATTTAATTTGTAAACAAATAACGTACTTGTATCAGAGATTGACAAAAAAAAAATCGATCGATTCAAAAAAAAAAAAAAAAAAACAACAGGATTGATGATGCGCAAAATGAAAATTCAATTATTTACTAATTTATCATCATCATCATCATCGTGATTATTTATTTAGTGAATAAAGAAGAAGAAAAAAAATGAGAACAAAAAAAAAAGATTAGAAAAGAGCAAAGAAAATTCATTCAATCATTATATATTGATAAGTGGGTGTCGGTGTGTTCTAAATGTGAATGTTTGCCACTTATACACACACACAAACAAACAAACAAAAAGTGTGAATAGAAAAAAAAATGGACCAAACGAATTTCTTCACTTGAATAGCACACACACACACACACACAAAAAAAATAATTTTTATACAGACCCATCAAGACAGATGATCATGATCATGATCAAGAAGAAAAAGACCATTTTCATTTGTACCAATAACTAAAAAAAAAAAAAAAAAATTGGTAAAATTGGCGAAATTCCTAAAGATTCTGTTAGACAGTAATACTACTACTACTACTATCCTTTATTGGTGTCCAAAATCAATATTCGTGAATCTAAAATCTATCTATTAGATTAAGATGATTACCACCATGATATCATAAAATGCATTTACATTTACATGTACATAGAATATTCTTTCTCGTTTTTTTTCATATATATATACATCATTCTCAAGTGTTTTTATATTCATTTAAAAGAAAAAATTTTTATAATCTACACAAATGAATGTGAATGGTAAAAAAAAAATTCTCAACACACACACACACACACACACACACACACACACACACACACACACCCACTCTCACATCATAAACAAACATGGGTATTGTTGTTGTTGTTGTTGTTTTTTTTACTTAAATTCTAAAACGTTTTCTCTCTCTCTCCCTCTATTCCGTTTATAGTGAGTTGTTTATTGGCGTTATACTTTCATTTTCTATAGAATGAGTTGTTGGAATTTTTTTTTCTTATTCAATTTTTTTCAGGAGTTTCTTAAATTTGATGAACGTGACTTTTAGAAACACACACACACACACACAAACAGACCAATGGCTATATAAAGAATTCTTTTTCTCATTCTTTACTCATTATATAAATCATTTGTTCAATAATAGTTTCATCATCATAAAATAGAGAAAACAACAAAAAAAACTAAGAAAACAAAAAGTATTCAAGAATTCATCACGAATGGTTCAAGAGCAAAAAAAAAAAAAAAATAGGCTCATGTGATGAAACAAATATTTTCTTTCTCTACTTTTAAAGATTAAGATTTGTCAAAAGAATACCCATACACACATACACACACACCACAGAAATTAGATCTAGAAGCTACTTATTCAATACCAAACAAACAAACACCCAGTTAAATAGTTTGATAGTATTTCTGTGTATTTGTGTGTGTGTGTGTGTGTGTGTGTGTGTGTGTGTGTGTGTCGGAATCAGTCTGGATCATTTTTTTTTCATTTCGTTTTTATATGTTCACTATAGTAGAAATAAATTAATATTAACGACACACAAACATACACACACACATAAACATGTGATTGTAGTTAATGATTAGAGAATAAGACTTGGTGATGGTGGTGGTGGTAGATGATGTTTGATTTAAAGATTTTGTTGCAAGACAAAAAAAAAAGAATAAAAATGTGGGGTGGTATAAGTATCAAAATCAAGATATTTTTTCACCATCATCATCATTCACCATTGGTGCTGAAATGGTTCCATTTGGAACATTTTTTTTTCTCTTTGTATATAGAGAATTTTCCTATTAATAAAATGTTTTTTTTTCTTTTGGTTTGTTACAACAACACCACACACATACAACAAATACACATCATTTTTGTTTGTTTGTTTCATGGACAACATTGGAATCAACATAGAAATAGAAATATCTTTGTTTTGTTTTTTTTTTTTTTTGATTCTCGTACATTTTTCTTAAGAATAATAAAAAAAACGACAAAACAACAACTCAATTCAGCTAAAAGTCTTCGTTTCTGGATCAAGATCCTAAATTCTATAGTTTTTAGTTTATTGAAACTAAAAAAGAATCCAGAATATACATTAGATGGTTTAGTGAAAAGTGAAAAGGCCAAAAAAAAAAAAACAAAACTTAAGAGCCTTAATAATAATAATAATAATCATCATAGATCAGTGGGAAAAAAATATAGCAAAAAGAAAACAGGAAAAGAATTCAAACTAACCAGTAGCCCAAAAATAGCTAATAGGATTGTGTTTGTGTATGGCTGCTGTATGTTTGTTGTTGGCTTTACACTTACCAGTAAACAAAAAAAAAACAGGAAAAAAAATCTTATTCAGTTTGTGGCCGATATATTGGCGTAAGAAAAAAAAATCAATTTCTCATTGATTTTCTCTTCACTTTTGATTCATTTATAAATTCATTTTCGTTAACACACACACACACACACACACAGAATTCCAGAATAAAGGGGACAAAAAAAAATCTTGTCACCTATACATTTAGCAACTAGAAACAAAACAAAAAAACATTATTTCGATGTAGAGAAACAAAAATCAAATTATTTACTCACTGCTGTTGCTGTTGTTGTTGTTGTTGTTGTTGATTTCAATGAATATATTCAAAAGTAGGTGGAGAACATGATCATATCATAAATTATTACATAAACATAGAATTAATGCAGACAGAGAATATAAATGCACCAGAATATTTTGTTTTGTTTTGTTGTTTTTTTTTGCTCTTTATATATGAATATATTTCGTGAATGGAAATGAATTTTTTTTTGTTGTTGTTTCACATTGTATTTCGTTTGGTTTCATTTCTTGCTGACCTGAGCAGAATCGATTCTAAGAAAATTTGATTATTTATTTTTGACTCCAACAAAAAAAAACTCTACTCACCACTAATATGTGGACATAATCAAAAAAAAAAAAAAACAAAGGTCAATTTATCTTCATTTTTTTACGGGGCCATAGTTCTATTAGATGGATGGATGAATGGATGGATGTGATGGTTCAGATATTAACTATTCAGATTTTGAAAGCCTAAACAACAAAAAAAGTGAAAAGAAATTGATTATTTCAATGGGCCATAAGTGAAAATTTATTATTATTTTTTTTTATATATACAAATAAATACAGGAAAAGTGAATAAAGAGAATCAACAGTAAGGAAGAAAACATTGTATTCATTCATTTTGTGAAGAATTTGCATTTTCTTTTTTTTCACGATTCTTTCTCTTTTTCTTTCAAAAAAAATTTTTTTTTCTGCTGACAAAGTCAGTTGACGCATAAAAGAATGAGAAAAAGTGAAAAGAAAAAAAAAGGGAAAAATGAATTTTATTTTCACACCAAACGCACACAATAAATACACACATACACAGACACACATTTCATTTTCATTCTATTTAGCCCTCAAGGACCGGGTGTGTAAACTCTTTGCATTTGACAATTTTCTGACAAGAATAAAATGAAAAAATAGAATTCAAACAACAACAGCGACAACAAAAAACCTGAGTATTCATAAAATAACGAAGAAAACTTTCACACACACACTATACTATATATATTTTTTCATTATTATTCTTGTCGAATTTTTTTTTCTCATCTTTTTTCTTTATTCAATCACATACACACACACACACACACACGTATAAAGAGAACGGTTGAAAACGAAAAAAAAAAAAAAATTTTTCGTATGTTCTATTCGTGTCGATGATGATCAAGATGATAATGTATTCATCACCATGACAAAAACAATAACAACAACAACAACAACAGGAAAAAAAAGAATAAGAACACTTAATTAAAATAATGTGATTACTTACATCTATATATGACAATGAGGTAAAGTCATATGATGATGATGATGAGAATGAAATGTTCCATGTATACAATGAGACAATGTTGATAATGTTTTCAGATGAATATATATATATAACAATTATGGCCAATGGTGGACATGTTAGAATTTTTGTTTTTTTTTAATTAACAAGATGATTTAAATGATGTCATCATCATCATCATCATCATTGTTCATTGAGAATTTTTGTATGTGTGATTTCATAAGAAAAAGCCATTGTTGTTGAATAAAATGACGAATAAACTTATTCATATGATAATGATAATTAACACAAGACAATTTTTTTTTTTTTTTTTTTGACTAGAAATGGGTGATTTTGACATTTTTGTTTTTTGCTTGTTCGTTCCATTTTTCTTTTTTTTCATTTTAATATCATTATTGAATTGAAAGATTCTTGCATTTATTTATTGATGACGATGATGATGATGTTTCCATTAATGTGATGTCATTACATTCATTGCTGACAAAAGAAAAAAAAAGAAAAGAAAAAGAAAAATTAATTTACCCATGTAAAATTCAAAAAAAAAAAAAAAATGAAGAAAAACTGAAATTCAATTAACCATTTTTCAACAACAACAACAACAACAACAGAAAAAAAATGTTGATCTTGACAAAATTTGACAATAATAATAACAAGTGTGTGTGTGCGTGTGCGTGTGTCTACAATTATTCAACAAAAAAAAAGAGAAAAAAAACACAACATTATTATTAATTTAAGAATGAATGAAATGAAAAATTAAAATTAAAAAAAAAACAAAATTTTTTACTTAATGGTTTTCACGAGTATATGGCAAATGTAAAATTGAATCAATTATTTTCTTCTTATTCTTCTTGTTCCTCATTCGTGTTTTTTTTTTTTTGTTGTTGTCGTACAATCACATATATACAACATGCATGTAATTGTGTGTGTGTGTTCCTAATCATTAAGAAAAGACCAAAAAAAAAGAGCAACAAAGAAATGTAAATCAATTACCTTGTTTTGAATTCCATGTGTGTGTGTGTGTCAAGTAAAGTTGAAAATAGAAACGATGATGATGATGATGATGATGAAAAAAATTACATTGAAAATTAGATTATATCCAAGATGATGATGATGATGATGATGAAAAAATTTTGGATAAAATATTTAAAAGTTTCTTTTATGCAAAAAAAATAGATATGTAGCTAGTGGTTCTTTGTTTACAATCAAATAATAATAATAATAAATATTTGAAACGGAAATCTGGAATGAAAAAAAAAATTCGAATGAATGAAATGTGAGAAACAAACAAACAAACATAATAATGATCAGAAATATCGATTTTTTTTTTTGTTAATTCTATTGAATTGAATACTATTCGCATACGTACCTATTTTTTTCTGGTCATTACGTGAAGAATACAGACAATACAAAACAATAATCGATTCTTGAAACTTTGAAAAGATTCCATTTTGTTTCATTAAAATTTCATTGAATTTATCCAAAAAAAAAGAATAACAAAAACCAGTGATAGAGAGTTGAATTTGTAAAAGGAACCAGAATTCGATTCGATTGGAAAACAAATAAATAAATTTTCTTCATTACTATTGATGGGAAAAGAAAAACAAAAATAAATATAATCTAATTGTGATTCAATAATGATTATGATAACATGAAAAAAAAACGATTGGATTACCCAATGAATGAGAATTCGTTTTTTTTCTTTCTCTCTCTGTCGAATTATTTTCCATTTGATATCGGGTTAAATAACGGGAATTCATCGCACACACACACACACACGCACAAGTTTTAATGTTTGGAATAATAAAATGAATGAGCAATTATAGTGGATAAAGATAGTGCAATCCAACAAACTGTCGACCAGTTTATATAAAATTTTCCATTCGTTTGGTATGGCATTAACCACCACCATCGCCAACAGCATAATCCTGCCATGTGAAAAAAAAGAACCAAAAATTGAATTTTCATGTAAATGTCGCATATATATATGTTTAACAATGAGCGATTGGTGAAGAAAAAAATTTTACAGAAAATCTGTGAACAAGAAAAAAAGAATTAGATTATCAAAATCGAATAGAAATAGAAACAAGATATTAAAGCAATTCAAATGAAAAAAAACTGCTTTTCACTGCTCACCACATGATGATGATGATCGAAAACCCAAATTCGATTTGTTCTCGACATTTTGTGTTTTGTTCCGAGATCATTATGAATCTGGTGATGATTTTTGAATCTGATGTGTCTGGTCATCATCATTTGATGACCAATTTGATGGTTTGATGGTACATTTGGGAATAATTTACAAAACTATTCCTATTTCTGTTCAACGATTTAGTTTCGGGTTTTTTTTTCTCCTGGAACGAAAATTTTACACTACTCAAAAAAAAAGCCACCAATTGACATTTATTGGTTGTTGCACCTAAAAAAAAAGAAAAAAACAAAACAAAACAAATAATGATGTCGTCTATATTTTGAACAACAATGGATAGAGATTTCAAAAACATTCCCAGAATGAGAAAATTTTTTTTTTCGTTGTTTGATCCACCACCACCACCATCACTTTCATTGTTTTTCTATGAATTTATACTTTGAATTCATTCGAATGAATGAACAACATAATGATATGGTTCTTTTGTCTGTATGTTGAACAATAATTTCATTGGAACATTTATCGTTTTGTTTTTTGTTGTTTTTTTTTTGGTGAATCCATCATCATATGAATAATGTCTAGTTGTCGGAATATTGTTGTTCAAAGAAAAATTTTTTCGTTGTCTTCGATCAAGTGTTTTTGGAACACAAACATACATATACCGACATGAATAATGGAATGTTTCGGCAAATCACATGATTCAACAAAAACAAAAACAAAAAAATGATAGACATGAATAATTTCTGCAAACAAACAAACAAACAAACAAACCAAAATAATGGTAAACCACACGATTCGTGAGAATATTTTTCTTCAATCAATAAAAATGATCAAATCAAAAACAACAACAACAACAATAACAACAAAATTTCGAAATTCGAAACTATTTTCATCCAAATTGTTGAAATAATGAAAATAGACAATTTTTTTGTTTGTCGTAGTAGTACACGGAATAGTATAGCATAAATTGAAACTTTTTGCCTATCATAGGATGTTAGTTTTTTTGTTTAATGAACTACTAGCAAACTAAGAATTTCAAATGCCACACTTTTGATAAACCACTACTACCACCACTGTTGTTATCGCGGAAATGATTCGATTTTTTTATTTTGTATAACAATGATAACAACAACAAACAAAAAAAATTTGTTGCGAAAAATTTGATGCGTTTTTCTTATTTCATCATCATTATCCAACGAAACAACGAATTTTCTATTTTTTTTTTTTTTTTGTTATAAAATTGTTGTCAAGGTTGTCAAGGTGACTGATTCTGTGATTGTCAACAAGTTTGTTATTATTTTTTTTTTCATTATTACCAATTTATAAACCATGATGATGATGACTAATGATAAGCATTTTATTATTCCAAAATAGATTCAATTTTCAACAATTTATAATAATAATAATCATTTATATCTGAATAATATTCATTACCAATTCCGTAAGTCAAGATATTTTTTTTTACTAAAACATCGTAATCAATCAATTATCATTGAATATTTATTGGTAACATGAATTTCAATCTTCATGTCGTTTGAGTTTGTGTTTCATTTCATTTTTTTTTGTTCTCGGTAAATTGTATGAAGATGCCCATTGCTATGATAATGAATGATGGCTTGTTATTTAGTATTTTTCCATTCTCATCATCATCATCATCATATATTCTATTTTTCGAATCGATTCAATACAACAACTGCAAAAAAACGAGTTGATTTAAAAGTTATGATTGAAAATCATTTAGCTTGAAGCAAAAAATTTTTTTGTTTTCATTTGTTTGTATCATCATTGACTCTCGTTTATTATATGATACACACAAACACACACACACATACAGAGATCACCCATTCTATGATGATGATTCGTCGATGACAAAAAGCGAAGAGTTTCCAATTTTCAAAGTCGAACAACAACCATCAAATAAAACAACAACATTTCATTCTCTCTATATATATGAATCAGTATTCGATTCATTTCGATTTTTGTTTTTCAGATTCGTTTTATTCTGTATTGCCTTCAAGGTTTTTATTTTTCTCAATATATTCGTGTATAAGGGTTGTTTCTTTTTATTGCTTGTCGTTTGTGTCTCTGTGTGTGTGTGTATGTCTGTTTGTGTTTGGTCATTTGTCAAACTTGAAAACATTACATCCTCAAAAAATGATGATGATGATGATCATTGATGCGTGCGAGAGATGTAGAATTTTCTTTTCTTTTCTTTTTGGTTAACGGTGACGAAAAATCGAATATATAAGTGTATGTGTGTGTGTGTGTATGCTGTAATAGACAATTCCATACAAATGGAAATTCTATTTTGCTGATGACCAAACTCAAAATATACAGGTGTATAGTCATTCAATTCTTTCCCATGGCCGAGGTCAATTTTGTTTTTGTTGTTTTCGTGTTTTTTTTTTTTTTTGTTTGTTTTGTTTTGTTTCACTATTTCTGATTATTTTCACGCACATAAACATACATCTTAAGGATATGTTTTGAAATTTTTAGTTTTCTCTATCCTTGTAAAATTCAGAAATGCATTTGTGTGCAAGAATTTTTTTTTCTTTATATCGTTTACTTATCTCGATTCATTGGATATATTCAGGATGTTGAATGATGATGATGATGTGTTTATCCAATCAATTGGAATGAATATTATCATATCACCTTTTTTTCGAGAATGTACACAACAACAACAACAACAACAATCAAATTCTAGTCGAAAATAAAAATAAAAAAAAATTCTTTTCAACATTTTAGCTAAAAGATTTTTTTTCCATTATATATTTCCCTTGTTGATGGGGGGAAGATTTCTAATTTTTTTTTGTTGGTTAAATTAGTTTATAATGTACAATTGCAACGATACGAATCTGGGTGGGTGGGTGGTTGTGGCTATATTGGCGAAAAAAAAAAGAAATGGCCAACCACCATCCACACCCACCAAATTTCAAGTTGTTTGTCGTTTTCATTCTCAAAAAGCTTTGTGTTTGAACTCTTTTTATATTTACTATTGTATACAATGTATGGATGATGATGGTGTGTGAATATATCCTCTTGGGAAGCGTTGATGCAAAAATGTTGTTGTTGTTGTTGCTGTTGCTGCTGCTGCTGTATATGATCCATCGTCTTAAACCAAAAAAAAAGAATCGAGAGAATAGTGAAAAAAAAATAGAAAATGAGAAGCCAACTTGATAAATCAATCGACCGTAACACTTCGAATACTATAGTATAGAACCAAAATCAAGTATATGTCTATTACACTTGAAAAAAAACGAAAGAATGAAAATCACAATGTATGACGAAAATTTTTGTGCGTTTGATTCTCGCTAATGCAATATCGATGTGTGTGTGTGTGTGTGTGTAAAGATGAAATGAAAACAAGAATTTTTTTTTTCTTCATGTGTGTGGGTGTTTGGGTGGTTGGTTGGTTGATTGGTGGATATCTTTTTAGCCCTTTCCTAATAGAAATTAAAAAATTTTTTTTTCTCTCACTTTGAGAATCGATCCACAATCGAATATAGAACATGGACGATTCATGGAAATTTTTTTTCTAATTGATCGTAGTACGATCATCGTACCCATCGCCCATAAGAAGGTGTTGTAAATTTCATTCATTTTGATTGCTTGTATTTTCAGGTTGTTGTTGTTGTTGGACATTGATCGATTTTGAAATCTATCGATTTATAATTTGTCTCTAGCTTTTTTTTCATTGAATGAATGATACAAAATTCTCTTTTTTTTCTCTATTTATTCTGTTTGTTGTAAAATTTTTCATTCTTGCAATGTTTGTCTCATATCATTCAACAAAGGAATCAAACGCATACACACCCATTTGTCTATTTTTTTATATTCATTACATTCCCTACTTTTTTTGCCGGGCCATTTGTTGTTTCAATTCAATTTCCTTGTGTTTGTGTGTGTGTGTGTGTGTGTGTATGGATAGTAGAATTTTGATTCAATTCTTTATTCTATGTTGTTCGTTTTTTTTCATTCAATGAAAAAAAAATAGGTCCAGAATATTTTTTTTCTTCGTTTATTATTATTATTATTAAATACAACAATAACACGATTCCAATGGTTGAGCAACACAATACAATAAATCGAATCGCATGAATCGTTTTTCTTTTTGGACAGAATTTTTAGTCTTTTGTATATGAAGAATAAAGGAATAGGTTATTCAGATTGAATTTTGATTCTGATTTTTTTTCCTATTATTATTATTGTTGTTGTTGTTGTATTATATAATGGAATTTTTCTTTTTTTTTCACAAATACACGAAACATCAAACGAAAAAGAAAAAATCGAATCGAATCAAATCAAAGATGAAAATATTTCTATTTTCACTAAGGTCTATTATTCATTCTGCTATGCACAATCGATCACCAACACGACCACCACCATCACCTAAGATGAATTTTCTTTGAGATTCACTTTTTTTTTATTATATTCAATAGTAAATTTGGTTTGTGTGTGTGTGTGTGTGTGTGTTGATTGTGTGAATCGTCATCATCATCATCATCCGATTTGATTCATTGCAATTCTTTATTCTGTTGTTGTTGGTGGTGGTGGTGGTGATGATGGTTGGCTTCTAAATAGATGTTTATATTACCCCCATGATGGTGGTATATATATATACAATTCTTTAATGTTGGAAATCAATTTCTTTCTCAATTCATTGTCCACATTGTTTGGTTATATTTTTTTGTTGTTGTCGTAATTCTTGGTCTGGATTTTCTCTTTGTTGTTGTTGTTGGTGTTGGTAGTGATCGATTATAGCCAATGTCCACCTAAATAATAATAAAAAACACCATGATCATATCACATTGATCTTATTAGTAAACACTACTACTGAATACGAACCAAAAGAAAAAAACTTTGGACGATTCAATAGAATAATTTTTCTTGATTGTTTGGCTGATTGGAACGATTTTTTATTATTTTTTTTTTTTGGTGTTATATATTTGTTGTTGGTTCCTGGTTTTTCGTTTTTTTTATTTTGGTTGTTGAAAATCCAGTTTCAAAGTTTTGTTTGTCCAGTAATGTTGTTTTGTTTGTGTGTGTGTACTGGTTCTGTTTGTTGCAAGATAGTGCATCGAGAAAAGAGAAAATAATGATTTTTTTTTCTTTGGTAGTAGTGCAAAATCTCTCATTTTTTTCGGCTTTTTTTTCTTGGTTTGCCCAAAAAAAAAAAAATCCTCTAGTTATAAATGGGGTGTGTGTGTGTGTGTGTGGATAAAACCGAAAAGCATGAATCTATCCATCTACCACCATTTTTGGTTTTATTTCGATTTGTCTACACTTTTTGTCTATTTTTTTTCTTTATTTCTAATACAAACAAACGTTTTTCCTAAATTCAATAACACTGTGTTTGTGTTTATGTTCGTATGTGTGTGTTATCCAATAAATAGGTGTCTGGTATTTCTACATGTGGAACACACCACCACCACCACCACCGACAACAAAGACGGTACCGGATTTTTTTTTCTATACCCACTTGGATAATCGAATTTTGGTCGGTTTGAGTTATTTTTGGATTTGATTTATCAAATTTTTTTTTTGTCTTTCGTTGTTTATTTTATTCGATTTTCGAGTGTTTTTGTTTTGTTTTGTTTTGTTCATTTCATCATCATCGTCATCATCATCATCATCACCGCAAACCAATCACATTCAGTTTAATTAACCCGTCATCGATGTGAGTTTGGATCGAATCAAGAGAAAAAAAAAGAAGAAGAAACAGGAAACAACAACAACAAAAACTTGTCTAACAAATTTTTTTTTTGTTGAAATTGAGATTGTTTATTGAATACCAATAGAGAGAGAAAGTGAAAATGGACCAACAACTGCAACTACAACAACAACAACAAAAAATTGATTGAACTGATTCGATTTATTTATCTATATATATCAATATTTAAATGGGAAAAAAAGTTTTTCATCTACTCACAGGAAATGAGTGTGTGTGTGTGTGTGTATGTTGTACCTGGAATCTTCAATTACAGATCAAACTTTTATATATTTTCTTCTCTCTCTCTCTCTCTCTTTTCCTTTTACATTTGAATCAAAAAAAAAAAAAAAAAAATTTTTTTTCTTTTCGTTTCATAAATATTTCATTTCCAATATTAAAGGTAAAAATCTTTATTCATCATGTTCCACATGTACACACACACACTTTTTATATTGGTAAATTCGACATTATCATCATCATCATAGAGATAACTTGAAAAAAGTTATTCATAAGTTTCTCCATCTCAATGTTCATCATCATCATCAATGAACATTGATGATGATGTGTAAAACAAAACAAAACAAAAAAAAAGTTTGACGTTATTTTTTTTTCTTTTATTAAATGAGATAATGGTGTACAATCCTTTCTTTTTTTTGTATTTTCTATAATCAAATTCTTTAGAAAATTCTGTATATTCATTCAATGAATCAAATAGAATGTGGAATAAAGAATCAAGAATCGAAATGAAACTTGATGATAATAATGATGAATATTGAATATGAAACAGTTTATTTTTAAATACAATACAATTCATATTCAAATTCTTTGAATAATTCATTTTCTTTTTGTTTAAAGTAAAAAGTATTCTGTGATGATGATGATGATGATGATGAATAAGACGATCACGTTAATTAATGATGAAATTATTTGTTTGCGCGTGTTCAGAATATTGATTGATTGATGATGGCAGTTTTTTGTTTTGTTTTGTTTTTATTGAAAAATTTCATTTGTCTAATTTTTTAAATTTTCTTTTTTTTTCTTCATTCACTTTTAGATACTGAAACTTTTTTTTTTGGTTATTGAATTAAGAAATCATCGAGATCGATATCGATTGGTTGTTGTGGAGGATCCCCCCACCACTACCCGCAATTTGGTGAAATTTTTTTTTTTTTTTTTGGTTCACATATCGTTTTTTTTTGTCTCTGTTTTCCATCACCATCATCATCGATTTTAAGCTGAAAAAAAGGTAAGAAAATTGTGAAAAAAAAAATTTTTTTTTTTGCTCTGTCAACATCATTATGACGACACAACACACAGTAGCTTTATCAAATTCTTATTTTTTTTTCTTCTTCAATTCGATCAATGTGTGCATGTCGTCTAAATGAAAGATCGATAAATTTCAAACACACAACACAACACAGCAAAATTTTGTTCACTTTTATTTGGATGGATGCCATTCTTTTCATGTGATAAAGCTAATTAGTATTTGATGAATACTATACACACACACATATCGAATCAAATCGATCCAAAAAAAAAATAAGAATTTAACTGATGATGATGAAAATATTGTGTTGATATGATCGATATGAAAAAAAACGATTATGATGATGATGATGAAAAGAGATGGATCATTGATGAGTTTTTTTTTTGTTTTTGTTCCACAGTAGTAGTTCAGTAGTAACAAACTAACAACAACAGAACAGAAAACTGAAACTTTTTCATTTTCTACCCCCTGCTTTCTTTTTCTCTCTCTCTCTTGATACATCTACTAACACATTTAAATATATAGAGTGATGATTAGAATTCAATAAATGAGGAAAGTACTACCACCATATTCAAATCATCTCATCTCATCATCATCATTCTATTTAATGATGAAAATGACGCCTTGTATAACACACACACACACTTTATTATTGCGATCATCATCATCATCATCACCATCATTGCTGCCTGTCTAATTTGATATTTTTTTTCTATTTAATTTAATTCATTCATTCAATGTCAATGGTGGTAGGTGATGGTGTGGATGTCGAGGTTGTCATTATTATTATTATCATCATCATCATCATTAATGATGTGTGTTTGATGATGATGATGATGATGATGACTTATAAAAACAAATTAGCTCGTTCGTTTCGTTTCACAATACGAATATATTATATTTAGTCATCAAAAATAAAATAAAATTTTCCATCACTAGTTTTTCACACTTTAGTTTTACAGAAAAAAACCACCATCTATTAATGAGTGGGTAAGAGAGAGAGAGAGAGAGGATTTTCCGTTTTTTTCCCGAAAGTCCATCACATCATTAATTGATGATGAACATTTTTTTTGGATCGAACCACCACGCTAATGATGATGGTGATGATATCAAATGTCGATAATACTCGTAGATATTAGATTGTCAATATGTGTGAATGGCTGTTGTGGCTTTGGTTCGTTTTTTTTTTGTCGAGTTTTCAATTTAATCCTTGTTTTGATATTTTTTGTTTGTTCCATCCATGATGATTTCGCATGTTTTTCTTTTTTTTTTTTTTTGCTTTCTGTATGGTCTCTAAATTAAATGAAAAAAAATGAGAGAAATGAAACAAATAATAATAATTGAATTTGTTTGTTACCGAATTCATTTTCAGGTTTATTTTTTTGTTGTTGTTGTTGTTGTTTTGTTTCGAGTATTATCACTTGAGCATATAGTGTTCCAATGTTGATTGTGATGATGATTATATTTGGATAATAATCCCTGTTTGCTGTGTGTGTGTGTGTGTGTGAAAAATTTGTTCATCTTCAATGGATTTATGGATAGTTGAAAGGTTTTTTTTGTATTGTTGTTTCACTAGAAAAATATGAGGAAGAATATGGTGTGTGTGTGTGTGTGTGTGTGAAAATAGAAATCAATAATTCATGCATTCATATGTTTTATTGTTGTTGTTGATGATGAATAAATTAAATTTTCTTCCGTTATTCGTATGCCGGGGTGAACAACAACAACCACGCAATACCATAACCATGTTGATGTGATATGATGTTGAATGGTTGATCTCGTTATTGTGAATATTCAATGATGATGATTAGTATATCAGTATTGGATATTTGATATTATTCGATTTTTTTTTTTGGTCTTCTAAATCGAATCATTTAAGTTTTTTTTTTGAACATTTTAACTAAGCGCGGATGTAAAGATTAAATTGGATTTTCTTTTCTTTTATTTCGATCGTTGATGATGATGTCAGTTGGATTAATATTTTGATGGAATTTGTTGTTGTTTATTGAAACAACAACAATTTTGTAAATGATTGATCATCATATACTCACTATATATTTACAAAATGTTGGTTGTCGAATAATTTTTTTTTTTGAGTACGTCATTTAAGTATGGTGCGTGTGTGTGTGTTTTTTGTGTGAGTGAGTGAATGATTGTTGTTCTATTAAATAGTGAATGATGATGATGTTAGTGATGAAATAAACGTTGAAATTGCGTTTTTGATTCAAAAGTGAAATGTAATTTTTTTTCCACATTTTCTACATCAGAATCATCAAATTGTTTCAATTCATCTATTTCCGATAAATTTATGATCAATCAATTCAAAGTTTTTGTTTCTTTTTTTTCTGGTTTGTATGATTTTACCCTTTGTTTTTTATTTTTTTTGATTTTTTTTTCATTAACGTTTTTTTTTTATTTTTTTCCTTTTTCCCAAATGCATGTTTTCAATTTTTTTTCGATTTTGCAAACGAATGGAACCATGATTTATTTTTGATATTCGCAAACATGTGTTTCTTTTCTGGTTTTTTTTTGGTTGATGAAATTTTTGTACGATAAAATCTAAAGAAATTGACACGAACGTGAAGAATATTGAAAAAAATGTCATACCACAATCGAAATTCAAATTCACGAGGTTTATCAAATGAAAATGAAAACAATGACGAACATTGGAATGTTAATCATGGTGAGAATAATAATGATGATTATAATAATAATAATCAAATAAACTTTGTCAATAATGATATCATATCTTTACAGATAACGATGTTATCAATGAACAACAAAGACCTAGATTATCAGCCATTGAAACTTTTCGTTTGACTACTGCAAATTATCGTTCCTCTTCACGTTATAATAGATTGAATTCGAATTTAAATTTTAGAAATCAATCTCTTCAATCATCACAAGTTAATGAAATGACCATAACAAGAAGAAATAATAATAATCATCAAAAATCAATTAATCAGCATCTTAGCCCTGAACAGGAATCTATTCGTGAAATTTTACGAAATTTTTGTTGTCCATTCAATGAAGATGGTAATTGTCGATACATCCATAGACCGGAATATTGTAATTTTTCTCATCCAAATCATGCTGAAGAATCGTCATACAAACGATTACCATCATTTTTATGTATTTTTAATTTAATGAAAAAATGTCATTATGTTGTTTTTGGTGATAAACCACGATGTTCGGATGGCTTTCATTTGGATGCACATGATCTATTTAATTTAGAACAATTTGAAATTGAAAATCAACGTGCTATTGTTGGTTTTTACTACAGATATTGTGTACAAGAATGCATGATTTGTGCAGAAAAAATTTGTGAAAAACAATTTCATAACAAACGTTGTTGGGCTCTACATGAGAATTGTTCACATTTCGCCTGTATAACTTGCATGCGTAAATGGCGTGAACGGTCACATTTATGTCCAATGTGTCGTGTTCAATCGGACCGATATATTTGGTCAAATTCACATCGAATTTATGATGAAAATCATAAAAAATCTTTATTTGAAAATCCTGGTCATCGTCAAATTGTAAAAGATCCACCAATATCTGTGCCTCGTGCTGAACCATTAAATTTTGACGATGTTGAAATAATTTATTCCATTGAACCAGATGGCAATATTGTTTACCTTGATTTGCCACCTGAAGATGAATTTGATGATCTTTTTGGTTAATACTTGAAAAAAAAACAAATTTCATATATATTTTTATTATTATAATAATCTTTACAAAGTTTTAAAATACAATATAATAAAATTTATCATTTTTTTTATTTATAAATAAAACAAAACAAAAATCCATCCATCCATGAATTTCTGTACAATTTCCAACATCAACATAATCGAATGTAAATTGAAATTTGTTCGTTCCATTTGGTTTTTCAATTCACACACATAACTGAAACATGGATTTTAAATTTATCCATCATCATCATCGTCATCATTTTCAAACCACCATCACCAGCCATGTTTCATATCCGTGTTTATTGTTTGTCAGATGATATTTTCTAGTGAAAATTATCCAAAAAAAAAAAAAATGAATGTTGACAAAAATTGATAATGGAATATGATATGATGATGATTATGATGGTTTCATTTTGTTCATTCAATGAATTTCATTTGTTTGTTGTCATAAATATGAAATTTTTACAGCACGATAATGACAGATTAATGATGGCTGGAGAAAAATTTTTTTTCTAGTTGTTGTTGTTGTTGTTGCTAATATTTCATGTCCAATTTTTTTTCCCACTAGACATTTTTTTCAAGCTAAATGGTTGATGTGTATCTGTGTGTGTGTGTGTGGTGACAACAACATTTTCAACCGGTGTACGAATATTCTCCATATTTGACAAGAATTCAGTTTTGTTTTTCATTGACTTGATTGTCGAACGTGAATCAAGTCAATGAAATAAAACAAAAAAAAAAAATGTTATCGACTGTGACTAATGAATGATAATTTGATAATTTAGCTTTTTATCTCTGTCTGTCTCTCTCTCTTTTTTTTCTGAAGAAATGATGATGTGAAAGTTTATTTTGTGAATTCTTGATGGGGATGAAAAGAGAGAAAATTTTGAATTCTGGCAGCAGTAGCAGTGTGTGTGTGTGTGTGTGGACATCAGTTAATCTCAAACTTATGAATCCAAAGATGAACAGTCGATTGGTCGATCAAAGAGTGAGAGAGAGAGAGAGAGAGAGAGAGAGAGAGAGAGAGAGAGAGAGAGAGTCGAAATTCTTGGCACACAACCAACCAAATCGAAAAAAAAGTTTATTTTTTTTTCTCATTTGGTTCGTGTCCAGTATGTGAATGATGATGGGGATGAGTAAAAGTTTTTGATTCTCTGTTGTTGTTTTGTCTTTTTTTTTTTTTTTTATTTTCGGCTGTAAAAGTTTTCGACAACCGACGTTGACGACGAAATAATTCCAAACACACACACACACACAAATATTGAGTGTGTATGTGACAAGTAGTTTTTGTGTTTTTTTTTTTGTTTTTTGGTTCCAGTTTATTTTGGAGTTTTTTTTTCTATATTTGAAAGATTGACATAATTAAATTGTTATGTCATTGTCGAATGCTGTTGTTGTTGTTGTTGTTGTTAGCGTTTCAAAGATCATCATCGTATTTGTCGTGTTCTTGGCGCATTTTTGTCAATTTTTTTTTTCCTATCCGTTGTTTTATCATTATCAAACAACCAGAATTTAAATTTAAAATGACCATTTAAAGCTTGATTTCGACATCAATAAACGGTCAATATTCAATCCATTCGTCTTTACAATTATTGAATTCTTTTTATTTTTACATTAATCGGTGAGAAAAACGGAAGAATGGCAAAAGTTTTGTGTTTTTTGTTTGTTTTTTTTTGTTGAAAATTTTTCATATTTCATTTGCATAAATAATGGAACTGGTCAATACAACAAAACAGACAGACAAACGAAAAAGTTTTTGGCCACTTTAACGTCATCACAAACAAACAAACAAACAAACAAAAAAAAAAATAAAAATACAGCTGAATCCATTATCTTATCGATAAAAGCAAAAAATTCGATTTGATTTTGAATTTCCATTCAATCAGATTCCAGTAAATAGATCTGTAAAGAGTGAGAAAAAAAAATGACTATTCTCACAAACCAAATTGAATTCTTATTTTTTTTGAAACTTTTATCAATTGATGATTGTTGTGAGAATTTTTTTCTACTTTCTGTATAACATTAAGAAATAAGGATTGTGAGATAGATAAAATCAAAGTTTCTTGTCCAAACATGGTGGAACAAATAAACAGATCACAACAACAACAACAACAACAACAACAATAATCGAATCGTAATAACCAGCAAAAAAAAAAAATCAGAATCAGAATGTTCCTGATTCAATCTCTTGGCAACTATTCTATCAGCGAATGAATCATTAATTTAAATGCTGATCGATATATAAAAATAAAAAAAAGACAAATTGAGCAATGGTGGCTGTCTATGATTCTGTGTGATTGTATTCAGTGGTATATTGTTAGTTTTTTTTATATGAATGAATTTCCGCCGTCTATTTTAGCTTTTTCTTAGTGAACGAACAAAAAAAAAAAATTATTTTCTGGATTTAAGCAATTTATTTGATAATCAAATTCCATGATCTATTTATTCCGTTAATTCTTTGTCATCATCATCATCATCACCATTATTATTAGTGACAAAAAAAAATACGTACAAAGAATATTCTTCTGTTCAATGTACTTTTTTTGTTGTTGTTTCCCACGATACAGTGTGTGTGTGTGTGTGTGTGTGTGTATACAGTATTCTGATGATGAACACACGCTAGAATCCATGGTCCAAGATAATTTTCTTCTGTTTTTGACAATATCGAGATCTGTTTTTTTTTTCTTTTTCTTCTTCTTTATTTTTATTTCACAATTTTCATCCACTAGGGACTTTGACTAAGACGTTCTTGATGATGATGATGACGATGATGACGATGATGAATAAATAAATTCTTTTCATTTCCCGATGAAATGACAAGCTTTTCAAATGAAATGAAAAAGAACAAAAAAAAAAATTTCTATTTTTCATTTTCATTACAATATTGATGATGTATGTACCACCATTTTTTTTTTTCTCTTTTCAAATGTTTTCAACGGAACCAAAAAAAAAAAAAAAAAAAACAAAAACGAAAAAAAACGGAGAAAAAAAATAATTTGAAATGTTGAATCGAACAAAAATGGTCAAAACATGACCACTTGAATTTATTATTCGTCGTTTTTTGTTTGTTTGTTTGTTTGTTTCATTGACACAAATTTCATCATAAAGAAGATTTTTTTTTCTTTTTTTTTTTTTGGATAAAAGCCTGGACCACTACACACAATAACAACTAAAGTTTTTATCCATTCATTCAGACAACAACAACAACAACAACAACAAAAATGTTTACGTCATATTTAAAAGAAGTATTGACCACACACACACACACACACATTAATAAATAAAATGATGATGATGACGAGAATTGCATTCTATTCATATATCCGTTTTATTCATTCATTCATTCTATCATTAATTTATTCGGTGGATTTATTCAACCGAATATCGAGAAAGAGAGAGAGAGAGAAGAAAAAATCAGAGAAATGTTAATAACGTTATTTGGAAATGGATAAATTATATGGATTCTTTCTTTCTGTCTTTCTTTCTTTTCATTTTAATCACTTGATCCTAAACATTGAAATATCCGGATATTCTTTTTTATTCAATCATTAATTCTGTCTCTAAGAATTCTATCCATAGAATTATATCGATGATATGGTGATGATGATGATGATGATGATGATAATGATGATAAAAATCAAAGCAAACATCTAGGCCAAAGTGAAAGAAGAAAAATGGAGGCCAAATTCATTTTTCTTTTCTTTTTTTTTTTCTCTCGGACCATCATCATCATCATCATCATCATCATTACCATCATTACCATTATCATTCATGTTTGATCTTCAAAAATGAAGAAGAAAAATTTTCCATTTATCTTTGGCTTTCAAACATTTTGCCTTCTTCTTTTCATGCTTCTGCCTATCTGTCATTATAACCACCGCCACTTTTTGGTTCGATATATATTGAACATCATCATCATCATCATCATCATAACAATCATATAATCAAAAAGGCCACTTGAACAAAAAAAAAAGTTTTTCATTTCATTTCATTTCATTCTTGCCAAAAATCATGAATCTTTCTGAAATTTATGATTTATTGTTTACTTTCACGTTGTTGTTGTTGTTGTTGCTGTTGCTGTTGTTGTTGTTGTTTATTGAATTTTTGTGAATCAAACGACCATCAATGAGCAGATAAAACAAGTTAACACACACACACACACACACAAACAGCTCAAAGAGTGGCCATAGAATATTCAATAAATTCAGTTTTATTCATTTGAATTTGAAAATTTAACTAAACAAAAAAAAACAAAATTATACGAATGAAATATTGTGAAAAACTTTTTTCGGTTTGTGTGTGTGTGTGTATGTATGTCTGTTTATTTTCATGAATTTTGGGGGCACAAAAGAGAAAAAGTTTCAATAACAAACGACAAACGACGACAACGACGACGACAACAAAAAAAAAATATTTCAATTGGAACTTTGGATCAGAATCTAGTTTATACCATTAACGTCTTGTTGTCGTTGTCGTCGTCGTCGTTTTTTTTGGTTCAGGGTTTGATAAATTATTCCAAATGTTTCTGTGTATGTTCTTCCTTTTTCCTTACATAAATTTCTTTGTTCAATTTTCACATTTTTTCTCAAAGAAAAAAAAAGAAGAAAAGAAAAGAAACAAATTCAAATTGTGTGAAATGAAAATGATATCAGATTTGGCTTGCATTTAAACAATGAAATGGTACATGTACACACCAACACACACACCAAACACAACTCTTTATTGTTTGTCACCATTATTATCCATGTTTTGTATGTTGATCAAAAAAAAAAAAAAAAAAAACGAAAAAAAGTTTGTTACACACAGAACAGAATGTTTTTTTTTCTTCGTTCATCTTCACTACCAAAAGATAATTTTAAATAATGTTTCCATGAAAATAACAAATGTGATTAAAATTGAAAAAAAATATCAACCATCACCATCATCATCGTGTTAATTAATCACTTTAATCGTCCAAACAAACTAAAAAAACGACGACGACGATGATGACGATGATGATGATGATGATAATTATTGAAATTTTCATTTAAAATGTCCTCTTTCTATGTAAAATCAATAATAAAAATCGATTAAATTCTAATGAATGAATGAATCGATTTTTGATTAAATTTCGAAAAAATGACTTTTTTCAGGTGTTTGAATGTTCAATCCCACTAATAATAATTTTGGTTTTTTTTACTCTTTTTTTCTCTTAGAAATCTACGCACCGGAAATCCATTTCAACAGCAAGAATAAAATTCCTGGAAAAACAACGCGCACGCACACACACAGATAATGACATCGATAAATAACAAAGAAATTTTTATCAATTAAAAGGCCAAATTCAATGATGATGATGATGAAGAAGAAGAATACATCGATAGATCAATCAAATGATCCATCATCGATACAAATTATCATTGATAATTATCATAAACAAATGATCAATAATGATGATCATCATCATTATCGAATGAATCAATTAATTCAATATTTTTGTAATAATAATAATAATAATCATCGTAAACGACGAAAATATCGATCATCAATATTGATGATGAATAAAAATGAAATAACGACGGCAACGATGATGATGACTAGAATAATTGTGATTCTAATAATGGCAATGATGATCATCATACATCAAACATCATATCGATTCAATAATACTGTGATGGCTATCAATATTGTTGATAATAATTATAAATTTTTAATACAAAAACAGCAACAATTTTCATTATTGAATATCAATAATAATGATGATAATGAAAACAATATTCAACCGGTAACATTAACCGCATCCACATCCACATCATCATCATCATCAGCTATGCAACAACAGAATTTCAATAATAATAATAATAATAATCAAAATTGTAATATAATATGTCAATGTAAATGGAAATCTGGTAAAGAAACGGCAAACTGTGATCATCGTTCATTACAAACAATACCAAATGGTCTTTCATCAACTACACAGGTGATTGATCTGAATGGTAATATGCTCAATAAACTTCCTGCCATGATATTCATACAACGTGGTCTAATCAATCTACAACGTATTTATTTGGCCAATTGTCATTTAGGTATGTATGTGTGTGTGTGTGTGTGTGTGTTGTTAATGTTTATGTTTAACACTTTATAGTCGTTTAGGTATATATGTAGGTAGTACAATTGTTTCCGTTTCCGTTTTGTTTGTATATGCCATCGAAAAAAAAACCTTAGCTCATTACAGTAGTAACAGCAAGATGGTAAAAAAAAAATTAAGCTCAACGAAAAGAAAAAAACAGCCACAGCAACAACAACTTAATGTTTTTTTCTGCTGATTTTTGCACATTTAAAAAAAAAATAAATAAATAAAACAGAAAACTCGTCAATTCAGGAGACACAAAATTACAAGAATTTGCTGTTCCTGGTTCTAGAATTATCATTGAGCAAAAAAAAAATAATAAAAAAAAATTGGATGAAATCTTCATTCAATTGGATGTTTGTTTATTCTTCTTTTTCTTCTTCTTCTTCATTTTGTCGTTTATTGTTGTTGTTACGATAATCGGTTTCTTTTCTTTTCTTTTACCATTCATTCGTTACGTTAATATATTGAATTCATTATCATCATCATCATCAAATTGTTTGTCGTTTTGGGAAATAAAATTGGGCCAAAGAGAGACAGAGAGAGAGAATGAACCAGTATGTACCAGAATTGTGCTTGTTTGGTTCAAAATTATTATTATTATTATTATCATAATGTTTGCGTGTGCGTTCCATGATCACAGGTTCCAGAGAGAGAGAGAGAGAGAGAGAGAGAGAGAGAGAGAGAGAGAGAGAGAGAGAGAGAGAGAGAGAGAGAGAGAGAGAGAGAGAGAGAGAGAGAGAGAGAGAGAGAGAGAGAGAGAGAGAGAGAGAGAGAGAGAGATTCACATGGAATTCAATTCAGTTAGAGTTTTTTTTTTTGATTTCAATTCTAAAGTTGTTGTTGTTGTTGATGCTCTTTGGAGAATAATTAGGAATAAAGTGAAGTGGCTGCAACAAAAAAAAGCTTTCTAAATTCAGATTAAAATCAACAAAAAAAAAGAAAAAAAATGATAAGAATGTGTGTGTGGGTGGGTGGAATTGAAAAAAATTCAAGATTTCTTTATTACGATTATTCAGCAGAAAAAAAATTCTGGAAAATTTTTTTTTCCTAAAAATTTAATTTTGAAGAAAAGCAAAAAAAAAAATGTTCTGTCTGTCCCATTCTATTCAAATGAGCTTTTGACCTTTTAACTAGTAGACTTTTTTTTAATAATTTGATTATGAAACTTTATTACGGACACTTAAGTGTTAAAAAATCTATCAAACAAATTGCATCATCATCATCGACAATAACAATGATTGTCATACGATTTCAACACGATTCATTATGGTTATTCGGACTGGCCATCAATAAACAAATAAAAAAAGTTTTGCACAAATAACAGTAACAACAACAACAACAACAACAAAAAGTTCAAGTTTTTATCCATAGTTGAATTGAAACTCTGTCGCGTTGTTGTTGTTGTTGTTTCATCATCATCATCATCATCGTTGAAAAAAAACAATTAAATTTAATCATTACCTAGGGACCTTTTTGTTTTCTGTTTCTGTGTGATACTTTTAACCCCTTCTGTGTCATAACCAATGATGATGATGATGATAATAATGGCTAGGAATTATTTAATTGACAAAAACAACAGCAGAAAAAAACAATTCCAAAAAAAAATTGTCATCAAAATTTTTCAACAACAACAACAAAAAAAAAAACCCCATTACAATGTAATGTGATGATGATCATCATTATGTCCACTATTTTGATACTTGGAAAAATTGAATGTCGTCGATCGATGTTTTCTATTTTAACTGGTCATCATAATGATCATCATCATCATCATCAACAACAACAAGAACAATTGGATGAAAGAAAGGAGTGGCAAAAATAAAAGAACAGAACAATTATGATAATCACCACCACCACCACTGTCGCCACCACTACCACCAACAACAACTAATCAACGTAAATTGATTTGGATTCATTTTATCCATCTGTGTATGTGCGAATGTGATCAACTAACTGACTGAATGTAATTTTGGGTGATAATTTCCTTTCATTTCATTTTGTGTCATCATCATCATCATCACAATAAACCATTCACAATTTGGACATTGTCCACACTTATAACTCTGTTAAGCGAAAACAAATGAAAAAAAACAATGAAAACAAAAGTACGAACGATGGGAAGAATCCGGTGAACCATTTTTTTTTTTTTTTTTTTTTTGGAAATTGGAAAAAAAATTTCAAAATTTCCATTTTTTTCATTTTATTATTAATCCCAAAGAACAAAAAAAAAAACACTACAAATAAAGATTATGTATGCTCCGACAAATATTATCATCATCATCATCATCACAATCATCATCCCAATTGATTGAAAACAAACCACTCTTGTATAATAAATTCTTGGAAAACATTCAAATATTCAATTGAATTTTTCATATTTTTTTTCCATCAAAATAATTCTTGTCGTTGTTGTGTTTGTTTGTCTAGCAAGAATTTTCAAGATGTTTTTTTTTCATCTGTTAATAAAATGAATGAATTTGTCAAAAAAAAATGTTGTTCAACGATTCTTTTTGTTGTTGTTGTTGAACATTTTTTCTTTGTTTATTTTTGAATATATTTTTTTTTGTTTCATTTCATTCTAGCAGTTAACACTCCACTTTTATTTATGACAAAAAAAACTGATGAATACACGGCAACAATGATACATGAATCATCATCTTATTTGGTCGTAATAAGAAAAAATGGCCAAAATGAATATTTCAAATTCAATGATGATCATTGTATATTGATAAACAAACAAATGAAATGACTAAATTGATATTAGATGGAATCGAATCGAATCAAACTATCTACCACAGCGACACAAATACATACATATTCAACATTCTATTATCCATTATTCAATCCAATCTATTCTCGGAGAAAAAAAATTCATAAGAAAATAAAGAATGATTGAAATAAAAGAGAGCGAAAAAAAATCTAGGTCAAAAAAAAAATTCTGAATATCAACACACAGACATAATGATGATGATGATGGTGAGAATATTCCATAAAGAATAATAATAAAAAATAATAATTGGCCATTCACAGAATTCTCATCATCATCATTGGATTTTTGTACGAAAAAATTTTTTTTTCTCTCTTTTTATTACATAATAATAATGATGGTGATGATATTATCATCATAATAAATGATAAATACACACACACACACACAGAGGCTATTTATGAATGAAAAAAAATTGAATACTGCAAACGGTGTGGTTAATGAATAAGCGAAAAAAAAACGGTAAATAGTCATCAACCTTGGCATCGTTGTTTGTTTGTTTGTTTTTTTTGGTTGTTGTCAACCGTTTTTTACATTTTAAAATGACAAATTTTGTTGTTGCTTTTTTCATTCGACAATTTCTTGATTGAATTAACTAATATTTAGGCTATAAATAATCATATTAAATTAACTTTTATTTATTTATTTATTTTTTCTTACTTGCCCTTAATTTCTTTCTTCATTTTTTGTTCCCACCAGTTAGTTTACACAATAATATATCAGTAGTTGGCAACCAGTTTTTTTTTATTTGCAGTTGCTTGCCGGAAGTTGTCAACCACTGTAATATACTGTTATTATAGTTTTTTTTTTTGGCTGAAATAAAGATGTTATTGGTGTGTCGTATGTGTAATTTATGTGCATCTGGTTTCAGTGTGTGTGTGTGTGTAGGTCTGTATATTTGGCGTGTACAATATACAACAACAGCATATCCACCAGATCATATTATTATTTTCAAATAGAATAATATGGTCGTCGTAGTCGTAGTCGTCGTTGTCGTTTCCAAATTTATTGGCTAAAATTATTATTCCTTGGATTTCTTTTTTCATGTGGCTGGAGGTGGGGTGTGTGTGGGGTGGGGGGTTGGTTGAGCAAGTTCAAATGAATTGATGTCTTGGTGGCATGTTTTTATATGTTTTTTTTTGCTTGCTTCTCGAATCAATGGCTACCATATAGTGATATATTTCAAACATATTGGCCATAAATGAATCAAAATGGATCCAATCGATCCAAATGAAATACGAACCATAATAATCATCGTCATCATCATGATCATCATGATCATACATTATCGATTGAAGATAGTTTAATGTTTGTTTGTTTTTACTGTTATTTTTGTCACAATTTTAACATCATTATTATGCCGATAAATTTTTTTTTTTGTATTCCATTCCGTTTTTTCAACATATAGATATAGATAGATTCTTGTTATTGTAGAATTTAAAATTAAATTCAAATAGTGAATGAAACCAAGGTTTTTCGCTTTATACTGAATTAAATTTCCTGTTTTATTTTGTTCAATAAATTTTCTGGAAATTTCTTGGAAATTTCCAAAAAAAAAAAAAATAAAATGAAATGTTTGCTTCACCTTCTTAATATATTTATATATTTTGGTTTATAACTACTACTACTACTACTACCACCACCACCACCATCGTCATCATTTTGTTTCCGGATTTTGTTTTTAATCCGGATTCTATATATAAATTTGTAATCAATGTGTATATTATTAACATGATTCAAATTGAAAATCTAAAAATCTATAGATAAAATCCAAATCATAACTTTTTATTTTATATATAAATAATAAATTATCAAATCAAAATCGATGCCGGACACATTGGTTTCAGTCCAAAAAAAAAAAATCCGAAAAAAAACCGAAATTCATCATCATCATCATCAATATGAAACTATTTCGACATCATCATCAACAACAGACAGAAAGAATGAATGAATGAAAGACAGAAATTACCATTTTCAGGATTTGAAATGGGAATAATATATATATATATATATACAGGGCCGGCCGAGGCGCCTGTGCTCGATGGATATGGGATGGGTTTACCATTACAATCAATTAGAAACATTAATTAGGTTATAACCATTAAATCAAAGTCGATGCATTCAAACATCACAACTTTGATCATTAACACAAAACAGGCCTCGCGCTTCCAACGTTACATCCCCTCGCTCAAGAGGATGCCCTTTAACCAGGTACTTTGGAAATATTGCACGGATAGGGATACAGGTTGATACACAGCAATTTTGAGGACGACCTTACAATTCGAACAAATTTTATCATTTTTTTTCATTTTAAACAATCCTTTCAATACGCAGTTTCATTTTTCACATAATTTTTATACAACTTTTTGACCAAATTTTTCTTTCAAGAGGTGCATTTTGCACAACCTCTCGATTTTAGCCCGGATTGAATGTCCATAAAAATATCACGAACAATCACCATAGATTGAACGTGTCCATGAAAAAATATCACGAACAATCACCATAGATTGAACGTGTCAATAAGAACGTTGAAAATTTTCGTAATTGCCATGATGTTTTATTCATTTTCTTTTTTATAACTTTCTTTTTCTCGTCAAGTCAAGTCTTTACACTATGAATGAATTGCACTGAGAATTTGTTATTTCGTAATTTGGATGATCGTATATCGATAATACGTTCGCAGTCATGATTGGGAATCGGACACTATTGAAATATTTGTGGATAAAATAAAGCTTTATTGATCAAGTATACGCAGATCATAGATCCCAGATACTCGATGGATAATGATAATTTGGGATGGGTTTATATACTAGATTACAATCAATTAGAAACATTAATTAGGTTATAACATTCATTAAATCAAAGTCGAACATTCCATTTAAAATATTCAAACATCACAACTTTGATCATTAACATTCCAAAACAATCATGTTTTGGATTTCCAACGTTACATATATATGAAAACAAGAGATGATGTTTTATTCATTTTCTTTCTTTCTTTCCAAGTCAAGTCTTTACACTATGAATGAATTGCACTGAGAATTTGTTATTTCGTAATTTGGATTTTGATTTCATCATCGTCATCATCATCATCAAGAATGAGAAAAAAAAATTGATTACAAATAAATCTAGATCATATGATTTGATTTGATTTTGGTAATAATTATTTATTGGGATGAAAAAAAACGACAAACGACAACAACAAAACATTGATGACATTTGTTGAATTTAATTCCAATTGAATTTGATTATTCTGTTTTTTTTAAATTCTGGATTGTTTAATTATTCTTCTGTCTTTTTTTTCTAAATTTTTCTTCCCACTTTTCCAAAAAACCAATATACCTGTAGTGGAAATATCAGCCGAGAGCTTTATAAAATTATCAAATCTTATTGAGCTTGATCTATCAAATAATTCATTAACAATGGTACCATCAAGATCATTAGCCGAATGTCCTGGATTACGACGATTATCATTATCTGGTAATCGTATCAATGATATAAAAAGCCGTTCATTTTTACCATTAACCAATCTAAATTGGTTAGATCTTTCATTCAATGTGATCTATCATCTTGATATGGATGCCTTTATTGGTTTACGTTCATTACAAGTGCTAAAATTACAATCAAATCATTTACAAACAATACCATCGGCACAATCATTTGTACAATTTTTATCAATACGTTTATCATTAGATTTATATGATAATCAATGGCGTTGTGATTGTCATTTGAAACCATTTCGTGATTGGATTATTGCCAATCAAATACCAATGACAATAAAACCAGTTTGTATAATGCCAACACGATTACAAGGTATGTATTTCAATTTTTGTTTGTTTGTTTTTTTTGTTTTTCCAACCCAGAAATTCCTGGTTTTTTTTCTACATTTTTTTCAACTTGAACAAAAACAAAACAGAATTTTTTTTCCGTGCCACCATAAAGATTATCGACCACAAACAAACAAACAAACAAACTGGCATTCACACTGGAATAATTCTTTGAAATGACAGAGAATAAAAAAATAAAAAAAAAATTCGCGTATGACATGTGTGAATCAAACCTGACAAATTTCTGAGAAAACTTTTTTTTGCTTTCTCGTTCATGTTGTTGTTGGCACAGAATATTACCATATGACTATGTCGATTCAATTTACCACACATACACACACACAAATAAACTAAAAAATCGATCAATTTGCTATCCAGAAAAAAAACAGAATAAAAAAAAAATAAAATTGAAAACGTGAAAAAAATTCCAGAATACTGATGCTGCTGCTGCTGTTCTGGAAACACGTCTGGACCTGTCTATCGAGTTGAGGATGAAAAACAAAATACAAAAATTTTTTTCCGCCTGTCACAACAACAACAACAAATTTCAATGACAGTAAAAAAAGAGATTCTAGGATCTAGAATGTAGGCTAATAATGAATAAATGAATGAATGAATGAATGGAAAAAAAATCATTCTCATTGAAAAATGATTTGATCCGAACCTATTCAGTAGTAGTGGTACACAATAATGATAATGTAGAATTTTTTTTTCAATATTTATGAATTTTATTCAATGTGACAGAATATGGATAGATCAATGGATGCATCATGCATGCCATATATGGATCGATGGTATGCATTCTGTGTGTGTGTGTGTGTGTGTATTTAGTTGGTTGGTTAGTCATTCACAGAATTTTCTTTTTTCTTTCCAACAACAACAACAACAACAACAACGACGACAAAAGAAAAGGAGAAAATTTAAAATTCTACACCATTTTTTTATTGCCAGACACACCCACACACACACACACGCCCCCCTCTCTCTCTCTCTCTTTGTTGCACTCAGATGTAGACAATGGATGTTTCCGTGTTCCTAGAATTGAAGCGCCATCATGAGGATGATGATAATGATCTGATTTCATTTCATTTTTTTTACAATGATTCGATGAAATGATTGTATAATAAATCGAACAACAACATTGAGTACTGTGAACTACCATATATGACTGATGTTTGTGTCATTTATTCAAGTAAAAAAAAAGAGAGAAAGAAGCGAAAAAAAATGAAATCAAGAGAGAGAGAGAAATTATGCTAATTTTTAAATGATTTTTCAATTTATTATCATCATCATCATCATCATCATAATCAAGAATCGGGTGTGTGAGAGAAGAATGAATGAAAAAAAAGATCTACAAAATCAGAATACGGTGATGATCACATAGTGAAAGAATAAAACTCGGTGCATGTGTGTGCGTATGTGTTCAGCAGCACTAGAAAAAAAAATTCTTGAAAAAAACCATGTTTTAGGGGGAGAAGAAACAAAAAAATTTATTCGAAACGAAAGTCGATTCCATAGATGACGATGATGATGATGATGATGATGGAGAATAGAAAGAGAGAAAAAAACGTCAGAAAAAAAATTGATTGAAAAGAAAGAATTATTATTCTAATATCAGGAGAGAGAGAGAGAAAGACAGTGGATGCAAAGTAGAAAAATCAACGCGTGTGAATATATCATCGAAAATCAAATTTAAAAGTCTTCATCATCATCATGATCAGAATTGCTTGCAATTGGAAAAAAAACGGTTGATGCCTGTCAATGTCATATGATTCTTTATTTCATTTTTTTCATCAAAAAAAAATCACACACACACACACACTAGGTCTTGGGCAAGTTGAGAAAAAAAAATGCAAATCAACAATCTCAACATCGTCATCGTTATCATCATCATCATCACTTCAGAATATCACATCATTAGTTCTGTTGGTGTTTTTTTTTCTAGATTCCTTGATTTTGATTCTTGATTTTCACAACAACAATCATTCTTATTATTATTATTAATAATAATGACTTCTTGATTCTTGATTCTTGATGTTGAAGAATCCTTTTTCTTCGTTGTATTTTTTTTTATTCTGTTAATTTTTCAAATCAATTTCTTCGTTTCTTTGTTTCGTTTCGTATTTTTTTTTGTTCTCAAATTTCCTATTATTATTGTAGTGTGAGTAACAACACACACACACACACACATCTCATCGTTTGATTGATACTCAAGTGTGGGTGTGTGATGGGAGGGACAAATAGAAAAATTAATTTGATTTTTCAACCAAAATGATGATGATGATGATGATGATGATAATGATTTATTCGTTTTTGGAGATGCATCACTTTTTTTTGTTTGGTGAAAGTGAATTCTTCCAACAAAGAATGGAAGAAAGCGAGAAAACGAGAGAATTTAATGTAATTGATTATGCAATTCAAACACATTTTTCAAATTGAACATTTATTTTCAATTTCCCCATCATTTTATTGATTGAAATTTTTTTCGTTCAATGGATGTAATTTTTTTTTTTTGATTCAAAAAAAAAGTAAAAATGATTTCCAGGAAATTTTTTTTTTCGCATTCCGATTTTATGATTCGATTCTTTTCGGAAAATTTTCTTGATTAAAAATTCTAAATTTTTTTTCCTTTTTTTTCATAGGTCAAACTTGGGACACAATACCGGCCGATGATTTTAGCTGTCCACCAATCATAAATACGGTCAATACACATTATTATAAACATATTGGTAATAATGTCACAATATCATGTTCGGTTAGTGGATTTCCATCACCACGTATTTATTGGTTATTTGAATCAACCGGTATGGGTCAAACAACAATTACATCAATCAAAGATATTGAAGATGATGATGATGATGATGAATCCGTATCTGAATCAGTGATTAATAATCACAATAATGATGTTGATGTTGATGTTGATGATGATGATCGATTACAGAATCATCGTCGTCAATTATTACCATCGGCAAGATATTCAATTGTACAGGAACGTGAACAGATGGGTAATGTTGTTGTTAGTAAATTGACCGTACATTCATTACAACCAATCGATACACAGCGAATAACTTGTTATGCCCATAATGTTGGTGGTATTGTAATGAAAAATTTCACATTAATAGTATCAACACAGGAACCATTTAGTTCATCACGTTCAATGGATTTATTGGTATCAGAATTCATGTTAATAGTGATTGCAATCTGTATATTACTCATGTTACTTATGTTATTCCTATTTATCGTGATATTTCGAAGAAAATCTGGTTTATCTGGAAGTAATGCTAATAATAATACTTGTGGTAGTGGTGGTGGTGCTACAAATCATGTAACTGATTCATCACAAGCACCGGAACCAAATCGATTACAATTGGATGATGATTATTTAATGATTAAACAGCCACCACCACCACCACCACCATCGACAACAACATTGATAAATGGTAATCTTATAATGAACGGTGGTAGCGGTGTTGATGAAAAATCCATATTTCTTGATCATCATCATCATCTTCATAATCATAATCATAATCATCATCATCAGCAACCAACATTTATTGCACCTTATTATCAACCACATTCAAATAATGAAACAATGACATCTGCCAATATTTTAATGGTTAATACTATTGATATGTTAACTGCTGCTGCTGCTGCCACAGCAAACGGAAATACAATTATATCAACTGATCCAAGTATTTCTACTGATTTATCATCACAATCAACAACGGCAACATCAATGAATGGTAGTAGTAGTGGTAACAATCATCATTTACATAATCATCAACAACAACAACAACAGAATTCAACAGATTCTAGTTTGAATAGTCAACAACAATTATATTTTCCATTCGATTCAATAACAACAACAATGACGACAACAACAACAACAACGACGACAACAACATCATTATCATCATCACCATTGCCATCATCAATGATTATGCAACAACAGCAGCAACAACAATTATCACCATTATCATTTTCTTCACATCAACCGGATATAATTGTATCATCAAATGCCTATTATTTAGCTCCATCCAGATCACAACAACAACAACCAACAACAGTAACGACAACAACAACAACAACAGCAACAGCTGTATCATTTCCATTATTAAATTCTGGTCCATTATTTCATCATACAGATGAACGAAATAATGATCATCATCATATTATATATGGTACAACACGTATTGCACCAACACGAATGATTATGAATAATATTTCGACCATTTCCGGTAATAATAACATTTCTACATCATCAAAAGTAAATAAAGTAAAATTTGCTGATGAATTTCAATCAGCATCATCATTATCATTTGATTCAATGATTAATTCAAATTGTTCAGAATCCATTACAACAACAACAACAACAACAACAACAACCGCAGCAAATACAGCATATACGATAGCTACATTACGAAGATCATCAACAAAATTAATACATGATAATAATAATTTAATGATAAATAAACCATTAGGCATTGGTCATCGTAACATTTCATCATATCCAGAAGGATTACGTTTAATTGAATCATCAGTGGATTCAGGTGAACAAATACCACGTATTGTTGCCGCTAATAATAATACTATAACAACCGATGAACAATGTATAGATGAAACAGAAGAAGATGATTATTATCAACAACAACAACAACAACATTCAGAGATTTAGATTAATCATATATTATCTAAATCTAAATCCAAATTATCTTATAAACAAACGAAAAAAAAAAATAAATTTTACCTCTACTATTTTCTCTATTCTTGTTATATATTATGTTATTGTTTTAATTAATTATTTAAAAAAAAATTTGTAAATATAATTCCAATTTCAACCAACACAAACACACACACACACACAGAATGACACACCTACAGAATCTCATCATTATTAATTTTTCAGTCATGTGTGTATATCACATAATATAAACAACAATCGATACAATCGATTTTTTTTCTTCTCCAAAACAAGTGAAATATATCTCTCTCACTCATTCATTCATTCTATTATAGAATTGATAAAAATAAAATTCAAAGAAAAAAAAATAAACAAAACCCATACACATACAATAATAATAATGAATATCCAAAGATCAAATTTGAATTTGAATTTAAAATTTTTTTTGTTGAAAAATGAAAATTAATTAACCCTTTGGGGCGTACACACACACACACACACACAATATGTCCAAATGAATAATAACGAATTTCAAATACAGAAAATAAACGTTTTTTTTTAATTCATTATTTCAGCGTTTCTGTGTGTGTGTGTGTGTTTATTCTTGAAAAAAAATTCATGAGATCGTGTTTCACAATCAAATCATGTCTGTGATGATGATGGTAATGATATGATGATGGTGATGAATTGTTTGTTTGTTTGTTTGTTTTCAAATAAAATTTTTTTTTTTCATTTCATCAAATCAAGGAATAAAACTAAATTGTGAACGATCCAATGCTTGTTGTAACACTTTCGATACAGTGGATGTAATTAGATTGGCAATTTGTAAACGAAATATATTCGATATTGAATTTATAATCAATTCTAAAAGATTATTCCAAATACCAAGACCAGTCATTTCGATCCAAACATAGGAAATATTTTTGACCATAAATTCTTCTAAACGTGGTACTGAACCACGTTTCAATTGTTGTCGCATACGTAAAAATGCCGTTACATTGTTGATGGCTAATGATGATGAACCACTGGGTCCATTATGGCCTGAAAATGAAAAAAAAAACGAAAAAAAACGATTAGATTGAAATGAAAAAAAAACAAACAACAATCACAAATGAACAAAAAAATTTTGAATTTAATTCAACATCAAATAGTTTCTTAAATATACAGTCAGTCAGTCAGTTAAAGATTTGATTTTTTTTCATCATCATCATCATCATTCACATTGAATAACACAATGAATGAATGATGGTGAAATATCGATCTATCGAATTGATTCCTATAGGAATCTATAAGTAAGTGGAAATTCTAATGATGAAATATTCTTTATAAACAAACAAACAAACATACAATAGTAGCAGCATGTCTGAAATCGTTGAGAGAAAAAAAAACAGAAAATAAAATCAAAAAATCCAAATGGGAAAAATGAATAAAACGCAAGCTAAAATGAAAAAAAAAGATTTCGATTCTTCTCCTTTTTTTTTTGCTCCACCACCACCATCAAATCTTTATTCATCAGTCAACCAACCAAAAAAAATAAACTACTGCTATAGCTGAAAAGCGACCCGAATCAAATGGAAACGAAACGAAACGAAAAATATCGTGATTCCAAATGTTAAATTCCTTTTCTGTTTTTTTTTTGAATTTGTTCAATTTAATAATACAAAAGCCAAATAACGCAAACACATACAGACACACACACACACCAGAATGTTGAAATGCAATAAATTCTACAGTATTGAATTTGAAATATAGAATATTCGATCCATCGATATAAATTATATCACTATATATAAATATTCTCTTCATTTTTTTTGTTGTTGTTGTTGTTGTTATTGGAAATTGAAAAGCTCTAGAAATAGACGAAAATCTATTGATCGAAATATATATCTCCAGATCAGATTGGTATTTCGAAATTGAATCCGCCAACCAATGATGATGATGATGATGATGAAGGACATTTATAATAATGAATAAGTAAAGTTTATGGTTTGCACTAGAAAAAAAACTTCAAATTCAAATTCAAATTAATCAAAAAAAAAAAAAAAAAAAAAAAAAATGATTTACAGAACAAACAAGCAAAGACAATTATTATCATCATCACCATATACAGAATCTGAATCATACGCGTATATCCTATAGGAAATCAAAATAACAACAAACAACCAGGAAGATAATCGGTTATATAGAACGATACGATAAACGACAAACACAGTTTTTTTTTGGCCAGCATTCACTATTCTGTCAAGTTCAGGCTCATTAAACCTGAAAATGAATTTATGTGTGAGAAAAAAAAAAGAAAAACACACACTCACACACACAATGGGTGTTGATTCGTGTGTGTGTATGTTCCATGGAATCCATAAACATAAAGAAGAAGAAGAAGAAGAAATTCTTTCATTCATACCAGAGAACCGGAAAAAGCAACAACATAAAAGAAAGAAAGAATTCTAGCCAAAAGTCAAATTTTTACTATTCCCACTTACACACACACACTACAGAATCGAATTCAAGTTGGACAAAAAAAAAATAAGAAGAAGAAGAAGTGTTTATCACGACTAATTTCATTTCATTTCATTTTTTTTATGAATGTTTTTTTTCGTTTGACTCAAAAAAAGAGAGATACATAGATAGATAGTTCATCCGTTTCAATGTTTGTATCATCAGTGTGTGTCTTTGAAAGTTGTAAATCTCTCACTTAAGTGAGTGGGTGTTGTTCTCAATTCATTTAACACTTTTCTCATATAAAAAAAAATTTCATTTTTTTAAATTATAAGCCAAAACAAAAAAAAATCAAAAATAGAATTGAGAAACACGAAAAAAAAGAATTCTGTAGCCGCCGCCGCCGCCGTCAAACATTACGAATGTTTTCCATCATCATCATCATCGCAATTGCCATTGAGATAAGACAACGATGGTCTATATGATGATGACGACTGACAAACATAAAAAAAATGAACTGAAATTTGGAAGAAAAAGTCAAAAAAAAAAAATTCTTTTCCTCACTCTCTTGTCTTGTCTTGTCTCTTTCTCTCTTCGCTTGAATAACTAAAGTAACTTTGTTTTAAACGGTTTTTTTTTCTTCGAAAGCAACAAAAAAAAAACAAAAATAGGAAATGAAATGGACTGGAGGGTAAAGAAAGGAGAAAAGAATTTCGAATGTTTGTTTGTATGTGTCATGCTTTTTATGTAAGAACCGTCATCATGAAAGTTCATTCATTTTGTTCAATTTTTTTCAAAAATAAAAAAAAATTCTTGATGGATTTCAAGAATTATCATTATGAACAAATATAAAAACATGGAACAATCATCATCATCATCAAGAAACATCATTTAGAAGATTCATTAATTTTCACTTTAAAGTTGAAGCAAAAAAAAATAAAAAAAATAACGGAAACATTTTTTTTCAAATTGTAAAATTTGTAGCTGGTTATTGAGCAAAAGAAAAAACAAACAAACAAACAAAAACTTACCCAATACATCGATAATCCAATCATATTTACCGGTAAGATTTAGAAAACCAACTTCAGCTTCAATGATGGCCGATTCATCTTCATAGATAACGTAGATATCACCCATACGACGAAATGTTGTCAGGCCATATAGTTTTCCATGTTCAATTTGTATGGAAATATTCATCGGTATTAATTGTAGAATTTTTGTCTGTATTTGTCGTTGAAATGATGGTAATGGTATTGGTTCGAAAAAATTTCCAATCAATTTTGCTACCATTGCCAATATATCATCGAATAATATTTCCGATTCATATTTAATTAATTTACCGATTTCAATCTTTTCCAAACGTTTATTGATTAAAAGTTGAATTTTTGTCGATATTTTATCCGTAACAGTGTATTTAACTTGATCGAAAATTATATCACTTAATGCATTGATGATTGTCTGTGCGATTACTTCGGAACCAAGTACTTCAAAATTTTCTAAATCTAAATTCACTTCATCTGCTTTCATATTCAAATCGATTGTATCGATACGTAGCAGGCCATCCGGTGTTCTTTCCAGATTACCATATGCTTCAATTTCCATGTCGGTTATATTGAAACGAAATGTTCCATCACCATTGATCGATACAAATGATACCTGTGTAGAAAAACAAACAACAATGATTAAGTTAATAATTGATTAACATTTAGAATGGAAAGAATCAAGTATCATAAATAAAAAGATGATCATGACCATGATCATCATCTATCAATCAGGCAACCAAATGAAAAAAACAAAAAAAGGCGAGACAAAACTTTATTTCCGAAAAAAAGTGATTAATTGCTACAACAATAACGATTGGCTTGTGTGGACCAGGGAACAAAACAAAACAAAAAAAAACTTTTCAAACTCTAACGATATCTAACCAACCAACAATGAGAGAAAATTCATTGAATACCGAGAATAATAAAAAAAAAGCCATTTCAAGGCCCCTAGGTTCTGTACCAATGGACAAATGGTAAAAAAAATGAATGAATGAATGATCGAAATCAAATCATCAATTTTCTTTTTTTCTTCAAAGAAGAATAGATTTCAAACTCTCTCTCTCTCGCCTTTTTTCCCACCATTGTGGGAACTAAATATCATCTGGCTGGTTCATTTGGGACGTGAAAATGTTTTTTTTGGATCAGTTTAAAAGTTTTTCTTTCCACTATTCATTCATTTATTTATTCTGGAAAATTTGGAGAAAAAAAGACAACAAACGATCAAATTATCTACAAGATAGTAGTGGTGGTGGCAGTGGTTGTAGTTGTTGCTATAGTCTCAAAGGGTTAATTTATTTATTTATAGATAGATAGATATATGTTTTTTTATTCACTCAATATACGTCAATTTCAAAGAAAAAATTTTCAAAGAATAAAGACAAACAAACAAACAAAAAAAAACACTCAAAAAAAACATTCATTATGGTCTCTCTCTAAAAAAAAACAGCAGCAAACAGAATTTGTTCCAGAAACAAACGATAATAATTCCATTTTGGTAACAACAACAACAACAACAGCAGCAGCAGCAGCAGTAGCTATTCTTATTTAATACTAATTATTCTTTAATATTTTTCCACTTGGTATCTTGTTTTTCATCATCATCATCAAACTTTTTAAGATTCAAAATAATAAAAAAAAACGACATTGATAGTATTAGTAGTACTATAGTTGACAAATAAACTAAATAAATACTATTGTATTTGTCTCAATTTCTTTATCCAAATGTTGTAGTTTATATCTTGTTTCATCATCATCATCATCATGGTCCCAAGTGATCCATCGAGAATAGAATCCAGATATGGCCTGTATTCTTGTTGTTGTTGTTGTTGTTGTTATTGCAGGCGGGTAAATATGGTGAATCCACCACATGAAATTTTAATTGAGTAGTTCTGATCCAATTTTTTTTTTACTTCAAGTTTAGAAAATCTTCAAAAACATAATCATCGTTGTTGTTGTTGTTGTTGTTACGAGGGAGAATCTTTTCACTTTTTTTTGGATCATGTCATTTTTTTAAATAAATAAATCGGAAATTAATTTCCGGTTTGTTTTCCGGTAGAAAAAAATTCAACTTTCATCCACTTGCATCACCATCATCATCATTTGAAAATACAAATGGTACAAACAAACAAACAAACGTTGTATCATTGGAATTCAAGAAAAATTCTAGCCCGGGTCCGGAGGTTTTTTTGTTGTTATTGTTGTAAACATTCATTTGTGTCATTATCATTCATTTTGTATTTATTACCATACTACTTACCGAACCGTCGAGTGTATAGTTTCCGGTTAGAAATACATGCGATATGGTTAAAACAATCTATGATGGAGGAAAGAAAATCAAATGTTTTTTAAATTAAATTTTTGATGCTAGCTGGTGTTTGAAAAAAACATTGTCACAACTTACATTGGCATATAATTTTCCAACATTAATACGAATTGATTTAATTTCCACATTACGTATACCATACATCATAACATTGGAAAATTGTCCAGTATATGATGAAAGCCAACCATCTTCTTTTGATACAGGTATATCACGTACACTAACAGGATCGGGTAAAAATTCATCAATCAATAATTCTGGCCGTATATGACCATGGTTTTCATCCACTTTTTCAACTAATTTATTCAATTTTGTCGATATTTTCTTCAATTTTGGCAGATTTTCATCATTAATTTTAATAATTTTGGATAATTTTTTCAAATCACCATCAGAAATTAATTCACCGGATTCAAAATCTTCAAATGGATCAGGTGTTGTTGTTGTTGTTGTTGTCGTTGTCGTCGTCGCTGTTTCACGCTTCATTAACATAGTGGTTGCAACAGTTGTCGAAATAGTCGAACGTTGTAAATCTGATTCTGATTGAATGATTCGATGAAGAAAAAAAACCATCACAATATAAATAAAAAAAAGAAAAATCCAATTTAAATTTTTCATTTTCGTGTGTGTGGGGGAGGCAAAGGGAGGTGGAAAGAAAATTCTCAAAAGAAAAAAATTTCAACCTCATCAACAACAACAACAATAACAAAAAGAGTTAACGTAAGTAACAAATGCAAAACTTTTTCTCAAAAAAATTTTTTTAAATTCTTATCATCATACCAGAAGTTAATTCGGCGGAAATTTCATCATCTGCTTGACTGTTTTCATCACCATCATCATCGTCATCATTATTGTTGTTGTTGTCGTCGTTATCATTGGCACTAGAATTTGCTCGATTATCATCATCATCATCATCATCGTCGTTCAATGATTCGGCTAAAGGATGATTATTTATTGATGTTGGTAATATCGTTGTAATATTGGTCGTATTTTCATCATCTTGTATTCCTATTTGTAATGATAATTTACAACAAGCAACAAATATAACGATGATGGTAATAATGGCCAATGATGATGGCCTAGATTTGTTGTATGTTGAAAAATTCATTATTGATTGATTGGCAATTACACTGTTTGGCACTTGAAGAAGAATTTTTTATATCGTCTACTTTTTTTTTAAAAAAAAGTTATTCAAAAGTTTTCAAAATTATCAACACCAATGAAACACATTGACACAGCATATAGTTGATGTTGTTGTTGTTGTTGATTGATTGATATCAGGAAAAAAAACAACAAACATTTGCCATTTCAAACTGATATTCACATTTTCAATAATAGTGAATCGTCGTAGAATTAAAATCCTGTGTGTGTGTGTGTGTGTATGTGTGTGTGTGTATTTATCGATATATTGTTGTTGATGATATGAAGGTCATTCATACACATACACCAATCAATGAAAATAAACGACGCAAATAACGATGACGACTTTATGACGATGATGATGATGATGATGATTTTCAATGATCAATGATCATAACGTTGTTACATTCGATAGATGGATGGATGGCTTGTGTTGGCTTACCGGATGAACCTATTTGAAGAAAATATCAATAAAAATTAATACAAATTATCCATGATCATCATCATCACTTAATAATAAATATTTCCATCATTGAAACCGGGAAAAAAGTGAAAAAAAAGAAATTTTCATTTTTTTCTAATTTTACAAATCAATCGATCATCATCATAATCGAAAATCGATAATAATCATGCATCAAAACAGTCAATGGTCAATTTGTTTTTTTTTTCTACACATAAAATGAATTATCATTATAATGACGATGAAGATGATGATGATGATAATGACCAATACACATAAACAAAAAAATTAAGCAATTGAAAAATTCTAAATTCATCGAATTAAATTGAATTGAATGGCTTCGTAATGTTGAAATCTACGTTGTTGTTGTTGCAAATCTCATTTGAAACCTGTTTGTTTCACCATCACAAGAAATATTTTGGCTATACATGATGGGCTACCACTTTCTCTGCATATATTCATTTTCCTCTCGATGATTTGTTTTTTTTGGATGTTTCGAGAAACAAAAAAAAAAAAAAAGATTTCTGGGACAAATTTAATTTTTTTTTTCACTGGGTTTTTTTTTCACTGTTCTGCCCTGTCACCAAGATAGTCTCAAAATCTAATCAAGTTGTGTGTGTGTGTGCGATGAGATTGGTGATCGGAAATCAGGATTTTTTTTTTTTTTTTTTTTTTTTTTGGGCAAACATACACTATTTACAAATAATCCAACAGAGCAGATATGCAAAATAAAATGATCATCATTCAATTGTCATCATCATCATCATCATCGGAGGAGGAAATTAAAAAAAAAAACAGAAAAAAAGCGCTCCACTTACCACTGATGTTGAATGGCGAGAAAAAATTTTTTCAAAGTTTCAAATTCTCACAAAAATCATCGACGACAATGTCGAGCTCGAAGTTTAAAAAAAAATTCACCACAGAAATGACATTCGATTCGATTCGAGCAGCAGCAGCAGCAGCAACAACGAGAAAAAAAACGTTCGATTCGAACGAACGTTTCATATATCCATGAATGAATGAAGACAAACAAACAAACAAACAAAACCAGATAAACGAAGAGAAAAAAATAATTGGTTTCATTATCGTTTATTGATTATAAAATGTTTAAATTATAAACACAAATTACAATTGCCAATGATGATGATATGAATGTTGATATTTGAAACGTTTGAAAGTGGCAAACACACATACAAATGAAAATTGATAATTGTGATTGGTATAAATTTTTTTTATCAGCCAAATACGAAATAAAAAAATTGATACGAAAATGCAGCAATAACGATATTTTCTCGACGAAAACATTGGCCCCAAAAAAAAAAACGAAAGAAAGAAATCTTTGACCTGATTCAAGAAAAAAATTTTTTTTTTTTGTTTTCCATATTCGTATTTTGTTTTTGTTTTGGGCCTTTGACCTGAATTGATTTTAAAATTGATCATTGATCATTGATAAAACAAAAGAAAATTCATTACAAGGTTGTGGTTCCGAATTTAATCACTAAGTGTACCACCAACACACACACACACACAGAGAAAAAAAAACCCTCATGGCATTAATTGTAGTGAATTTCCGTTTTTTTTTATTCTTTTTTTCTTCGTTACTTTTCTTCATGGATCAACCAGCTTGGTTATTATTTCAACCATCAAATAGTGGAAAAAAAGTTCATTTTTTTCATTTTTTTTTTTGGTGTGGATTTGTGTAGCCTGTGACTGAAAACATTCTGGCCAACCAACCAACCAACCAACATACACACAGTTTGATGGTAATATACATGACTTGAATTGTTAAATTTTAGCTTAAATTGCAAAAATAGAAAGAATGTGAGAAAGAAAAGCCAGGAAAACCACGTATCATCATCATCATCATCATCATAATTATTACTGTGTAGCATGAACTAATAACCGGATATTTTTTTTTTGTTTTGCTGCTGTTGTTGTTCATCCATGGTAATAATCATCAAAAATAATTTACACACACATAGAGAGACTTTATTCGATGTTATGTTCATCAATATGTTACATATACGATTCTCGATTGATGCGAATTGATAATTGCGAATCAATGATGATGATGACGATGCTGATGGTGATGGTGATGGTGGAATAACCTTTTTTTTGTCTCTCATAACGAATTTTCATTATAATTAGCTGATGTCCTCATTATTTGATGTTTAAAACAGAAATAGCGACGACAACAACAACAACAACAACAAAACGATTCTTGCGATTTGGATCAAATTCCAATACAGACAATTGTGAAAATGAATGAAAAGAATTCTGACACGTTTCGCATTGTTAATGTGTTTTTTTTGGACTTTTTCTCTCTCACTCTTTTTTTTATTGTTTTTTTTCTTTTACAGTTTCAGCAATCACTAACCATGTTGATGATGATGATGAACGAAGAAAAATTCTGGTTCCCGAAAAAAAAAACTGGGATATCAGCTCGTTTTTTATCCTCTCGTCTGTTGGTTTGTTTGAATTTTTCTTTGTTTTTGTTCCACCACCACCATCATCATCATCATCATCATTATGTGGCAATTTTTTTTTTCATTGCATTCATTCATTCCATTGATTCATCGTTTTTTTTTTTTTTTTTTGGTGATGATAAATTCGTGGCAATTTTTGTTTTCTATTCATTCATTCATTCATCTATCTCTTTGTTTAATTCTTGCTTGGCCGTATTCATAGAATTTTTGTTCACTTTTTACCACCATTATTCATATGTCCACATTGAGAATCTTTTCATCGTTTTTTTTTCTGTGGATGATGATGATGATGATGATGATGATATGCATATCGATCGTTGAATTTTACGCCTTTTTTCTTTTTTTTTGTATATGGGCCATTTGGAAATTAGATAGATAGATAGATAGATGCAAAGATAGATAGGCGTCAGATTATTCCTGATAAAAATGACAATATATAGTGATGATTATAAAGATTCATTAAAATTTAATCAACTTGCTTGCTTTTCAAATGATGTTGAATGTTATGAAGAAAAAAAAAATTATTATTACGATGAGCTTTTGTTCCAACTGGAAAAGGGATCCATATTATAAATGGATGTTCATACTATGAGAGAATAAATTCATCAACAGTAGAAATTTTTTTTTTCTTTCTGACGACAATTCGCAACGATCCATAAAGATATCATTCATTCATTCATTCATTCATATACGAAATTCGTTGATTATTCTTGATGCAAAGTAAAAAAAAAAAAAAAGAATCTGACATTTCATTTTCCTCGACAGTTGTTTTTTTAGCTAAAAAAATCTTTATTTCAATGAAAAGATTTCTATTGATATCAATATTGATTGATGGATGAATTGATTGATTGATTGATTGAATGATCATCATCAGATCAGATAAATTTAATTTCGAATAGAAAAAATAAAAATTTTCAATTTTTATCATTCTATTATCATTTCTATTTTCACTCGACACTGTTCATAAAGGTATTAATAGATTCTCTTGTGTTTGGAACTATCATTTTTTTGGATTTTTTTTTTTGGAATTCGATTCATGCATTTGGCACATGATCCTATCAATAATAATAATGATGCGAAAAAAAAACTTTGTTAACTATCCAGATAATGATGATGATGATGATGATAATAATAATGATGATCAAAATGGTGATAATGATGATGATGACGATGATGATAATAATAATAATAATGGTAACTATCATGATAAATTTCGATATCAACTAATCTTTTTCATTTTTTTTTTCATACTTTGTTGTTGTTGTATATAAATTCATTATAATGATCATCAAGCACAACCAAGAACAACCATTCCTACAATTGATCGATATATAAAAATAAGGCCGAATAGATGAATGGATTGGATGTGTGAAACGATTTTTTTTTTGTTCATTCCATAATTAATATCTATATCTACAGATATCGAGTATTGAGTTTTTTTTCCCATTTGGAATCGAAGAATTTGAACGATTGTAATCTTTCCCACATTAGATTGAAACAAAACAAAACAGAAAATGATTATCAGAATGATAATGATTGTGTTTGTTATTGTTGCTGTTCATCATCATCATCATCATCATCATCACATATCAATGGAGAAAAACAATTGAATTGTTGAATGAAAAAAAGTGCATAAATGAAAAAATCGAAATCAACTTGAATCATCATCATCATCATCCATTTTATGAATTTATCCAATAATCATGTTATTGTATTGGGATTTTCACAATGAAAATAATCGATTCACGTTCACGTAATTTATTTTATGTGGATGATTATGATGATCCACAACAACAACAACAACAACAACAACAACAACGACGACGACGACCACCAACCAGCCAACAAAAATCATTCACTTGATCATCAATCGAATCATCAAATCCTTTTATTTCTATTCTATGACACACACACACACACAGATAATTAACCTTTTTGTTGGTTGATTTCACCATGTGTATGTGCGTGGGTGTATTGTACCGTGTGATAAATATATTCAATGGATGCCAAACTATATTCATATATTTAGAATATGAACCGTATAATGATGATGATGATGATTAATCATGAAATGTCGTCATGTCCATATTTAATGTTCCATTTGAATCGTAACATCATTTTTTACAGTTATAACAGTGGCTATAGAGAGAATCACATCTAACACATTCACACATGTATCATCATCATCATCATCATTATAGTGTGAGAATCATCTGACGTTAATTAATTAAATCAAATGTTTATCATGCACATGAAACCATGAAACAACATCGAATCAATTTCTTCGAAACAGCCATATATGAATGTATTATTCGATTTTTTTTTGTTTTCTGTCAATTTTCCAGTAGAAAAAATTTTCTTTCATTTTGATAATAATAATGACCATTATTATTATCAAAATGATAAATCTTGAAATTCCACGATGTGATCATCATCATCATCATCGTGGATCATGGATGCGTAAATTCAAAGATTACGTTTTTAAAAGTGAAAAAAAAACGAAATCTCAATTTACTTTTACCACTACCACGGCCATTATTTTTTTTTATCTGTGACTTCCTTTTACTATTATTTATCCATATATATATGAAAAAAAACTACATGAATGCTAATATTTCATAATATTCTGTGTTCCAACAACAACAACAACAACAACAACAGAAAAACAATTGGAACAGATATACACAATACGTTTTTTTTTCTTCACACATTGTCTTGTCTTGTGTCATTCATTGTACCATTTTTTTTTTTTGGAAAGATATTATTATTATCATTGTGAACATGATACATTTCGAATGGAGAAAAAAATGAGAGAGATTCTAGTCAATGTAAATGTGTCTGTGTGTGTGTGTGTGTGTGTGTTCTGTTGTTGATATTGTCATCGTTGGTAATTAATCATCATCATCATCATCAACACCATAATCATAATTATAACGTTGCACGAAAAACATGAACACATTCTATAGAATGAATAAATGATGATGAGAATAGATGGTGTTCAAATATTCAATAAAACATTGTCATTTTTTTTCTCTCTCTCTCTCTCTCTGTCTCTCTGTTTGGATTATCATTATCATGATGATGATGATGGTCATATCGATGTGTCAAACAACATTCTTTATTCTTCATGTTTTTATCATCGATATTCATTGGGCCATATTTCGAATCAACCGGAATAAATCGAATGTTTTTTTTTGTTGTTGTCGACAAGAAAAACATTCGAAATTCCACGAATCATTCACAAATAGCGAACACATTAACATTCGAAAAAAAAGATAAAATAAATATAAATAACACACCAGTGAACGAATGCAAATTTTCAGTTAATCAAAATTCATTCATTCTATACAATTCTTTATGTGTGACATCAATAACAACAACAACAACAACAACGACAACAACAACAAAAAATCCAAAGAAAAAAAAATTTTTTTTCCATCATTCAAATTCAAATTTTAATAATAATAATAACTCTTGACTTTTATTCATTCACATTCACATTCATTATACCATATATATAGTCTTAATCAACGAATGAAACTAGAAGAAAATTTGAATATAGTGAAAAAAAAATGAGATCCAAGAAGAAGAACGAAAAAAAAAGAAAAAAAAATGATTCCATCGATGGCTACGATGGTTATTCATCATCACTATAACGAAAAAAAACGACATTGCTGCTGTCTTGTGTATAATAAATATTACCATCATCATCATCATCATCATCATCATCATTGAAAATTGTACTAAGCCTTTGCGTAAGTGAGTGAGCAAGAAAAGAAAAAAAAAATGAAAAATTCTTTTTTTTCTCTTTTTTTTCTTTCTTTCGAAATATTGGAATCGAAACTGATGAAACGGTGCGTAACCAATGAACATACAAAGAGACTGAAAAAAAAATTTTTGGTTCATTCAAGAATTTCATCCAACACCAACATTCATGAAATGAACGTTATAACCCGTTTTTCAGTATTTTTTTATTTTTTTTTTGTTGCTCGCTTGCCAAAATCATTTTCAACTTTATCATAATAATTAATCATAATTAATATATGAATGAAATATGATCATTGAATGCAATAAAAGTGATTCATATACGGATACGGATTTCTTCTATGAAACAAAAATGAAATGAAATGAAATGAAAAAAAAATTGTCACCAAATTCTGCTACTACCAAGGGAAATTACTGCTACTTTGTTTTCCAACTAATCAACCTATCGATATTCATTCAGCCATGTTGTGTTGTTATGTGGCACACACACATACACACCCACACACAATCTTACTTTTATTCTGGATCAAACTGTTCAAATCAATGAAAAATTCACATTCAACGATAGAGAATTCATGAACTCTATTTTTGCAAACATATTGTGATCTTTCACGGTTCTAAATAATTTGCATATTTACCCGCATTTTTTTTTGGTTGGTATTGGGCTGTTGATCTGTTATTTTTTTTTCATCTTGATGACTCTTGTTCCTGAATGATGAACGAATAAATCGATGTTCGATTTTTTTTTCACTGTGGCCTTTTGATATATTCATCATCAATGGATTTATTGTACCATGAATAATATGGTTCGATTATATATCTAATCATCATCTGAGAGAATTTTTCACCCCTCCCCACAAGAAAAAACATCTGATTTAATTTTCATCAAACAAAATCGAATCATTTTCGAAATGCAAAATAGAAAAAAAAATCGATTTTGAAAAAAAAAAAATTTTTTTTAACCATCAATTTTCATTTATGATAACAATTATAATATTATCATCATCATCATCATCTAATTCTGATGCATAAAGCATCAGAATCATCGATTGTGTGTGTGTGTGTGTTTGTGCGCGCAAAAAAGGTTCCTGAATTCTGAATTCTGAGAAATAGAAGCTTTTTTTTAAAGACAAACGAGAGTACAAGAGATATGCAACCAGCCAACCGACCAACCAACCAACCAACCGAATAGTTGAGTAAAAATAGTCAAAATTATGGATCCAAAATAACCGGAGAATCTGAATCTGAATAAATGATGATGATGATAATGATATACGTCGGTATTGTATTGTTCTTGGTGGTAACGTTTGAACAATGAATGTATGCATCAATTAATTTACAACACACACACACACACATACACACGCACACATAGTGTTATATTCATTTATTCTTGTTGCCAATATATATATACAGGAGAGAGATATATGAAAAGCCATGATGATGATGATGATGATGATGATTTTTTTTCATGAATATATGCTATATATATGTGTGCATTGGGTGTGATGGATGGAATCCCTAGATTCTTGTACCATTTTTTTTTTTGGATTCTAATAACACCCACTATTCAAATTCTCGACCCTAGATATAATTTGATTCGGATGGTTTTCTCTTTCTCTCTTTCTCGATCACATGATACAGATTGGCCACAGAACAATAGCTTTTCAATAATGATGATTATATGATAAATAGTGATGATGATGTTGGTGTGTGTGTGTGTGTGAAAACTTTTTTTTTCTGTTTTCTATTCCAATAATACAAAAACCCTTTTTATTCCCACATAAAAAACCCCATTCTATTCCATTTTTTGATACAATAAAATAGAAACTTTTTTTTTCCCATCATTATTCTTCAAATTTTGTTGTTGTTGTTGTTGTTGTTATTATTACAATGATGATGATGATTTTGAATTTTTTTTTTATCATCACTGTGTGGAAGTGGTAAAGAAAATGATGAATGATGAATGATGAGAGAGAGAAAAAAAACAAAATTTGAAAACAACTACACAGCAGCGAACAAAATATTTTGAATCTGAATGAATATGTAATAATAACATGTATACAATGTGTATATACACATATTCATTCAACATTCATTTCATTTCATTTCACTTATTTATTATTCAAAGAAAAAATAACTAGGTTATTACAGGGAAAGTCAGAATTGTTTTCATTCACAAATTTTTCCTTTTCAACTTTGACTTTTTTTTTGTAAGAATATTTATCATTTTGTTGTTGTTGTTGTGACATATTCGCATTTAAAATGACAACAACAACAACAACGACGACGACAACAACAACATCATTAAATATATCAAATATCAGTGAAAAAAAAAACAAACCAGAAAACAAAAATTGAATCAATAGAAAATCAAAATTGGTTTCTTTCGTTTTCGTTTTTTTTTGTTGGTATTTCAACGGAATATAAAGTTGTTATTAATTATGGCAATTTATCTTTAGTTTTTTTTGAAGTAAAAAAAAAAATGACCACCACCAACAACAACAATAGTAGTAGGAGAAGAAGAAAATGTTTGCAAATAATTTACTATAGTTTTCATCATCATCATTGTTGTTGTTGTTGTTGACCATTGGTCATTCTGATTTCCGGATCAAATTTTACGATAGTTGTTGTTTTATTATATTGTATTGCTTGAATAATTGAATTCAATATTTTATGATTTCAATAACAAAAAAAAAAAAAAATTGACTTGACCACCACCACCACCACTATGCATGAATGAAGTTCCAAGAAATTTGGGAATTTTTTTTTGTTGAAAAAACCTTTTTTCTCCTGTTTTTCTTGGAACAAAAACGACTCTCTCCCAACGTTCCACATGAATAAATTTTGAAAAGTTTAGTATACTGTTTTTCAGGCCAATTTCTGTCCATCAATTTATTCTGTGTGTGTGTGTGTGTGTGTGTGCAAACAAATTCCAAATTTTATAATCATCCATCAATCAATCAAAATGAATTTAATGTAAAGTGAATTAAAAATCAGAATCAATTTTGATTCTTTGTTTATGTGATGGACGAATGTTTTTTTTTTGGATGCACAATCGATAGTATTAAAAACATCAAATTACTCTTGTTGTCATTATCAACACTGATCAAAATCAAAATCAATTCATCATCATCGTTTGACGTTGGAAAATAATTGTTGATGATGATTTGATTCCGAATAAATGATGTGTTCCGTAGATCCGAGATGAACGATATCAAACAAAAAAAAAAAACCGATGCCTCTTCATCATCATAATGGATCGATGTGATTCGTTCGATGTTTGATACATTGAATTCTTCGAAAGAGAAAGAAAGAAAGAAACATTCATTTCTTTATCGGTAAGAAGTGGGAAAAAAAAGTTTTTTTTTCAATCGTTTCTCAAGTAACTGTTTTTTTTCCACAATTGAATTTAGTTCCAGAACAACCAAAAAAGTCATCATGATTAAAAGTTTGGATGTCGTCTATGTCTATGTGTTTGTGTGTGTAAACATTAAAATAACCAACGAAAAAGAAAAAATCGAATCAACTCTTGTAAACTCTAACAAATTGACTTATTGGTTTTGACTCAATATATATGAACATAAACTCGACACAGCAACAGAATCGGGTCATTGAATTCTTTTCATGGTGAATATAGGAAGAAGAAGAAGAAAAGAAAAATTATTCAATATTTCATTTTGTTGTTGTTGTTGTTGTTGTTGTTGCCTTATCTATCGCATAAAAATATATCAATTTCTAAATCTGGATCGATGAATATTCCATCATCAGAATCACATCATATCAGATCATCATCATCATCATCATCATCAGTATCACGATTTTGGCCATTATAATGAATAGAAATGGCGGCTGTCACGATGATCCATCGATCATATCGATCATAATAATGAATATAGATAGGCGATAGAAAAGAAAAATTCCATTGAAAAAATAAAAATCAAAATCAAAAAAAGGATTCCAATTCCAAGTTTCCCGGTTATTTTTGGAACATATAATGGAAAACCATTCTTTTTTTGTTTTTTTTTGATGTCCATAATCATCATCATCATCATCATCATAAACCATGCATCGAAATGAACAACAAAAAAAAAATTCATAAAATGACAATCAACAACAAATATTGAAATCCATGCATTCAGCCAATTGCCAATTGTCCTCTGGCTCATATATACACACACACAGACACACTATCATCATTACTGATGATGAAAATCTTTATCCGTGAAAATAAAAACAACAACAACAACAACAACGACAGAAAATTCAACCGAAAATTGTCTTGAATTTTTCTTTTTTATATTGTTCATCATTATTTTCCATTGTTTCGATCAACAAACGTGTCATCTTATCATCGAAAAAATTTTTCCATTTTGACTTGCATAAATCGTCATCATCATCATCATCCATTCGGCTTATTTTCAGGAAGAGAAACAAAAAAAAAACTATCTGATCCCCCAGAGAGATGTGTGCTGAAAAGAAAAGATTCAAAAGCAGTCAACAACAACAAAAACATTGAATCCAAAAAAAAAGAAAATGATAATAAGAAAACAACGATGACAATGATAATTGAATCTTTTTTCTTTTTGGTTACAGAATCCAGAATTTATATTTTTCGCGTTATACGTTTTTTTTATTCTTTCATTTCATTTCTTCATAATATTGCCGAGATTGTTTTTGTTGGCGACATTTTCCTTTTTTTTCATTGGATTTTTTTTTTGTTGTCCATTCATTCATTCGTTCATGTTTCATTTTCATGTTTTTTTTAATGCTGACACAACAACAATAACAATAACAACAAACAACAACAAACAACAACAACAACAACAAAAATCGTAATCGTGTTGTATTTTGATTCCTATTCCATTGTCTTTATGTTTGTTTGTTACAAAAAAAAAAATTTTTTTCTTTCACTCACAAAAAATTACACACATACAAAACAACAACAACAACAAAGATCTATGATGATCATGTCGTAAACATGTGTATATCCGGGAAATGATTTGTCGATTGTCGATTATTATTGTTATTTTCATCGAATAGTAATAATCAAATTTCATTGTTCCAGAAATATTGGATCGAACAAAAAAATTTTTTTTTGTGTTCGTTTTCATTTTCATCGTTTAGCCGATGAAAATGAAAACATAGAAAAATTGTTGTTGAAAACAAAAATCGTCGATTTTAACATCCAATGATTGTGTGTGTGGTGTGTGTACGGTTAAAATGGTCGATTCGAACAAAATAAATATTCGTGATTCGAATATATTATTATTATTATTTGTGAGTAAGCTACCAACCCTAAAGCAATTTAGGTTTTAGTAAGGTAAGTGGTTGATGTTTTTTTTTGGAACAAAAAAAAAATTTTTTTTTGTATCAATTCGTATAATTATCATAATTAATGAAATGTGTAATGTAAATGTGTGTGTGTGTGTGTGTGTGTGTGTGTGTAATTTGATTTTCATGTATCATTCAATGCGTTCAATCATGAATAATCAATTTTTTTTTCTCAGGTTCAAGTTGAAAATGAACAAAAAAATAACATTAATCAAATTTTTTTTTTACTTGGTTTTCCTTCAAAATCGCTTAGCTAACACAAATATATATGGAATTGATTCATCATCAATTCTGTCAATATCAATTTTTGTTTGATCCGACATCTTAATTATTTCTTTTTCTTTCATTTTAGATCAACCAGTAATGTGTGTGTGTGTGTACTCAGCCACTAGCATGGGCAACAATAATAATTCACCAAGAATCATTCAAGAAAGATTCAGACGTCATATAACATTATCATCATCATCATCATCATCATCATCATCATAGTCTTGAAATAATAATAATCCAATTATTATTGGATATTTGATATGTTGGTGGTGCATGTGAATAGGACAGCCTATATTAGTCAAGTAAAGAATATATTCTTTTCTTTTTAACTAAAGTCGAAAAAAAACAACAACAACAGCAATAATGATTATATAATACAACGATGAACATTCAAACATTAAAATGTTGTACATTACAAAACAAGTAAGAAAATTCAACAAAATAAAAAAATCAAATTAGCTTCAGAATTTGATGGAATTCATGAACCAGAATCCATGGTGATTGTTATTGTCGCATACAAAACATTGACAGCACATTGAAAAAATTCTCTGGATCCACATAAATATTCACTTACAATGTTGATCATCAGAAAGAGCAAGAAACAAAACAAGAGAAAAATCTCACCACACGTAATACCAGAAAAAGAAGACACGAAAAAATTCCAAATTTTTGAAATCAAAACATAACCAAAAGATAACCAGCGTACACAACGACCCAAAAAAAAAAAAAATTGAATTTGATTCAAGTGATTGTATTTTGTTCCTCAACATCATCCACTGGACTGATTATTCTTCCTGTGAATCAAAACAAAAAAACAAAACAAAACAAACGTTATATGTTTAATGAAACGTTTTCAACCGGAAAAAAAATACTTGCTTATCGACATATTTGTTTGTTCGTTTTTGTTTCATATTGTATTACATATCCGATTCTTATTGTGGCCAAACATAATCATTATCATCGAATCATCATATTTGGCTGGTATCATTTTCCATCTTTATTTCTTTAAATGATGAACCAATAAGAATACTAAATCCAAACACAAACCGATTGCAAAAAGAAAAAATGAAATTCTTTTTTTTTCTGCTGATTCAAGAAACTTCCTGGTGGTGGGTTAAAACCCATGAACCACACATACAGACACACGAAGCAAGATTCTAATCGTGAATGCTATGTAAACACAACAAAATGATTTGATCATATGAAACCATGGTGTAAAAAGAAAAAAATAATAAAGAAACTTACAGAAATCTCTGTATTTTTTTTTTAGTCTTCTCCTAGAAATATTCGAATCATCGAATGGATTCTGGTGGATGATGATTTTGTATTCTATGGCTGCTATCTATCTATCTATCTATCTATCTATCGATTCGATTCAATTTGTTTGGCTGGTTGATTGGTAAGCTTTGATTTTTTTTTTCTTGTTTTTTTTCATGTTTCAACTCACACATACACACACACGAAATTTGTAGCATTCAAATAAAAACAAAAACGACAACAAAACAAAACAAAACATACAAACTAAAATGGAATCATTATTTACGCTCGGTTTAAAACAATGAATCCATCGGTTAAACATTGACATTGGATGGCAGTGATTTGATATTATTATTATTATGGGAAAATGAAAACAAAACAAAACAATGAAAACAATGAAAAATTCAATTCAGAATTTTTTGTGTTTTTCGTTTTTCAAACAAACATCAATGGATATGATACTGGAATCAATTCACACACAAACAGAAAGACAGACAAACAAACAAACAAAAAAAAAATGACGATGATGATGATGATGATGATGAACGGAAGAAAAAACGGGTTTAAAGAAAAAAAAAAAAAAAAAAGAACATCACAAACTGAGTCTAATCATGCGAAATTTTCATCTTACTTGAATGTTTGTGATGTTTGTGATGTTTTTTTTTCTTCATTCGGGCTGCCACAAATTCACTTTGATTCAATTTGATTCATTTTTTTATATATTTATATATGTGGAACATTTTAGAAATTGGAACGCAAAAAAAAATTTTTTTTTTCCCTTCAAATGATGTCCCATGAGAGAGAGAGAGAGAGAGAGAGAGAGAGAGAGAGAGAGAGAGAGAGAGAGAGAAAGAATAAGAATACTGTGTGTGTGTGTTTCGTAAAACATTCGATTTTTATTTCTCAGAATCCACGACAGTCAATCTAGCCGCCAAAGTCAGAAAAAAAAACAATGTCGAATCAATCGAACAAACGGCCCAATTGCAACTGATCATATAACCAATGTTTTTTTGTTGTTGTTGTCGGGGGGCGTTTTCCATGATATATAATGACATTTTGTTCGATTCCGGTTATTATTATTATCATCATCATCATTATTATTGTTGTTTCGGACTACAGAATTTCTTATCGTAAATTCTTTGATAATAAATATAAAGATCTTTCACTTGTCAATCACACACACACACATACCATTCATTCATTCTCTATTCATTATCGTTGCTAATAATAATTTTGTTTCTTATTTCTACGACACAATTTTGTTTGTCCGATTGTCCGGTAGTTATATATTCTATAATTAACGTTTTGATAAAATTATGTTACAACAGCTGCCATCTGGTGGTCAAGTCTCATCGAATTCTTTATTCGAATTTTTTTGTTTTCTGTTCATTGTTGATATGTGGCTAATATATAAATTCCAATATATATATATATCGAATGGAGAATTTTGGAATCTCAATTTTGATCCAAAATAAAAAAAATTATTCATTCAACTAAAAATGTGCATAAGTTACTGTATGGGACGACGATGTTCATTAACAATTATGCAAGGTTCATTAATCTATATAGCCATACTTTATCTGGTGAATCCAAATCAACGTTGGTTAAAAATGTTATTGTTTAAAAATGGTACAATTCTTGATTTATTCCATGATGGTGATCATCATCAAACAACAACAACAACAACTTCATCATCAAATGGATGCAAAATATCCTATAAAATTACCTCAATCATTAATTGATGTGGGGCCAAATAATTATACAACCATAAAACCTTCATTCATTGATGATGATTATGATGATCAATCATGGTATCGTACATGTTGTTATGTAATGGTCATCATACATTCATTCGGGCTAATTGCCATATTGTGTAAATTATGGATTGGTATCATCATCTATTTGATACCAAATTGTGCATATTTCTTTCTGGCAATCATACAATTAGTAACAACAAAAAATATGATCTATTTAATCGATATAATTATATCATTTTTAATCGTATGGAAATGTTTAATGATCATTTTGATTGAATGTGCCGATAATATTTGTAATCATTTTATAACAGCATTTCGTTCATGTTGCTGTTGTTGTTGTTCTTGTTTTGGTGATGGTGATAATGATGATGATGATGAACAACCAATAAAAATACCAATCGATCTATTGTCATCATCATATTTTATTGATGAATATCAACCAGAACAACAACCAAAACAACAACAACAAATTCTATTTGTATGATGATAATCTGTTTTTATTTATTTATTTATTTCATTCATAGAAATTATAATTAAAAAAATAAAGCAAATTGTTTTTATGTGTAGAATTTGCCATTCGAATGAATCAATTCAGGAATTATGATCATCATTAGGTCATACTTTCAATTAATGACATTCGCATCGATGTTTGTATCTTATTCGGTCCATGATGATCGGTTAATTTAAATATATTTTCAATTACAGATATTTCCGTTGATGTTGTATCAAAACCACAGAAACATGACCAATCATTTACCACTAAACCGGCACCAATTAATTCTGAACCACGATTAACTGTACCGGCAATCAATGGTATCTGTAATAATGATGACAATTCATCTTGTTGTTCAACATTGATACGTGGATGTAAAAGACCACCACGATTTGATATGGAACAATATGTACCGACCAATGCCTGTTGTGCAATTGATTGTCGAAATACTTCAACTTTTAATATATCGGCAAGTATTTCTTCGGTTTCACGATCTAAATCTGGATGTACAAGTGCACAATAATCATTACAGGCGATAACATTGCCTAATGCACTAAGACGTTCTTCAACACGTTGTACGGATACTGTATCTGGTAGAGAATTTCTTAAATGTTGTAATTCTTGATCAGTGGTTGTATTTGGTACCAATAATCCATGACGATTAGCAACAGTTAAACGGCCAATAATACGACAACCAGCAATCGATGCATGTATCACCGGTATAACATCGGCTAATTCATTTTCAAATACGGAATAAAAATTCTCTGAACCACCGATAGCTGTTAAACAATAGGTATTTGTTAATTTAGAGAATACACCAATCTCATTGCTGCCTTCGAATTGTAAACGATTTGCCATTTTTATTTTCACTTCAAAAGTGTAGATCGTTTTGTTGTTTGGCTTACTTTGGGAAAAACTACAAGAAAAAAATTGAAAAAATGAAATGAAATAACCGATTTTTTTTCTCTGTTACTTGATTTATATACCGATAATAATGATGATGACGGTGGGCAATAAACTGACAAAATGGTGTTTTACAGACGCAATCTATCACCAAAAAAAAACGTAATGCAATCGTATTTTGAGCTACAAAACAAAAATGAAAATAAAGAGCTCACATCGAGCACGTGATTATTGATTGAAAAAAAAGACAATTCGCCGACTATTTTGACAGCAAATGTTTATCATATCCAGAAAAAAGGCTATTTTGCAGAATATGAAAAATTGAAATATTTTAATAAGAATTTCGAAATGAAAAAATTCATAAAATAAGAATTTGAAAAAAAATTTGAAATATTAAAAATAATTTTCATTCAATTCAATTCAATGTAACCACTATTATTATTGTTCATCGGTTCTTCTTCTTGCTGGACTTGTTGTTCTAATTGTTGTTCTTCTTCTTTACGTTCTTGTTCGGCTACATTATAATCTTGATTACGGAATTGATGTTCATAACATAAGAATCCGGTCATTGCTGCCATCATTACTAATATGATAATGGAAATGCCACTTAAAATTCGATAATTAACTTTGATCCATGATATTGGCTTTCGTAATTGATTAAGAAATCGTTGACCAATACCACCAGCACCAATATTACTATCATCACCAAATATTCCATACCAAAATTGTTTAGTTGAAAATAATTTCAAATCTAAATTATCATTTGAAAATCGTTTCAGACGTTCATCATTGGCTGTTGTATTATCCATCCACATTAATGGTTCTAGATGAATCCAATTTGATCGATATGAACAAGGACCAAAATCAAATTTAGATTCATTATAAATCCATTGAACAATACAACGACGATTGCAATTGATAATGAATAATGCAATCAAATTTTCTGATTGTATTGTAAATGCAGCCGTCATTTGTGGTATTGGACCACGATGAAATTGGCCATCAGAATCGTTGACAAGTTCAACATCATTATCATTGAAATGTTCCATCATAATAATGGTCCAGAATAGCTACAATAAAAATGAAATGAAATGAGAATTTAAAAATGGAGAAAAATTGATTCAAAAATACCCGACGATTAATGATAGTGAATAGAAATTGTTGACCATTCAATGACAAACGAAATGCTGAATCCATATGAATAAATATATTCGATTCATTTATTGTTTGATTATCAGATTGTTGTTGTTGTTGTTCAATACGTGTTGGAAGTGAACCATATTCTCGTACCATTCCATTATTGGTTTGTATATGATAAAAATCACCAATCAAATGTAATTTCGATGAACGTTTCGTAATTATAATGAATGTGTTTTCATCATCATCATCATAATTATGTTTCATCAATGTAAATACCGTAATACGTTGATGAAATGTGTCCATAAAATTTATCATTGTAGATAAATTCCAATATGTTTCTTGTATTAATCGTTTTTCCATTGCAAACATTATTAATCGTTTAGTTTCATTTTCATGACCATTGATTGAAATGATTGATCGATAATTTCCATTATAATCATCATAATGATGATAGAATAAAAAATCAATATAATATCGATGGCTATACAAACGTATAGTGCCATTATGAAGATTATCAGCTGCATATACATTGAATTTGTATTGGCCAAAATATTCAAATGGACAGATTGATAAACCATTACATAATAATAATGGAAATATCATCATCATCATCATGATAATTATCAATAAATTTATTGTCATCATCACGATAATCATTTTATGATCAAGTAAAATCCTGTAATGACAATGAATATCGAATGCAGAGATATCGAATCCACTTGTTCGATTGCCACAAAAAGAGAGAGAAAAAAAATCATCATCGTTCGAAAAATCGAATTATCGAAAAGAACAAATAAAAAAAAACAGAATTCCGGCCGTCTTTAAAAAAATGAAATGATTATTTTTCGATCGATAGATGGCGATGGCCGTCATGATGGATAAGAAAAAAAAATTCGCTCACATTTGTTATTTGTTTTTTTTTTGTTTTGATCATATATCTGATGTACACATCATAACAAAACATTCACTTTCTGTTCTTGTTGATTTGTTTCAATTTTTGTCTCATCATCATCATCATTGCCTTTATCTCTTTTATATACACAATCACATTTTGTTTGTTATGTTCTACTTTTATATAGCCTTTTATATTCAATCATCATCATCATCATCAACATCATATTGTCCTTGAAATTATGATGAATCCAATCTGATTCGTATTTGATTTTCTGATTTCGAAACGACAATTTTCGACGACAAAAAAAAAGACTAAGCCATACACAATCACGTATCGCCTACACGTGATATTCTTATATTCTTTGTGTTTGAATACCTTTCATTTATTGCCACGTCTCGAATTGTGAACATCAATACACACACACACAAACATTGATCAACAATCAAATCAAATCGATTGAATCTGGTTAGAAAATTTTGTGGTCATAATATTCAATCTTTCCTGGTGTGTGTGTGTGTGTGTGTACGAATTATTCTAGAAAAAAATGGGTATATTATTCTCGAAAATTTGGAGCTATTTTACACATGAAGGTTTGTGACGATTTTTTTTTCCATTCCACCATTTTGATATTTTATTATTACAGAACATAAATTGGTCATCATTGGACTGGATAATGCCGGAAAGACAACCATTCTATATCAATTGTATGTATGAATCAAATGGATGAATTTTTGAATATATAAAAAAAATCCCAATCCCAATTATATATTTAAAGCTTAATGGAAGAAGTTGTACATACATCACCAACACTTGGCTCAAATGTTGAAGAAGTTGTATGGAAAAATATTCATTTCATAATGTGGGATCTAGGTGGCCAGGATTCATTACGACAAGGATGGCAAGCATATTATTCTAATACAGAGGTTTGTTTTGTTTTTCGTTTTTGTGACCATCATCATAATCATTCTAATTCATTATGGTCATCATATAGTTTATAATTCTAGTTATCGATAGTAGTGACCATGAACGTATATCGATTAGTAAAGAAGAATTATGGCGTATGTTAGGACATGAAGATCTACGTAAAGCATCCGTATTGATTTATGCAAATAAACAAGATATAAAAGGTTGTATGTCTGTTGCACAGATATCAAAAGAATTAAATTTAACATCAATTAAAAAACATAAATGGCAAATACAACCTTGTTGTGCTATTTCAGGTGAAGGGTATGTATTCAAAACAAAAATCACACAAACAAAACGGTTATTATTCATTCCTACTTTTTTTCACAGATTATATCAAGGACTTGAATGGATTGTTGAACAATTGAAAAATAAAACGTAAAAAATAATCAACTACTGAACCTTTTTTATATACTCACAAAAATCAATCATCTATTTTTTTTGCTGGCTAATGAAAAATCATAATCATCAATAATAACGAATCAAAATTATTGACCATGTACAAAACAAAACAAAACACACACACACAGACACACTGAATATTCTATACAGACGTCAACAACATATCTATTCTCTCTCTTTTTACCCTTTTTTTTATAACCATGGAATTCATCCATCATCATCATATTATTATTATATTATTGTTTTATGATCCTTATTGGTAATTTTTGTTGAATTTTTATTATTAATTTTTTTTTAAATTAATTTTCAATTTTGTAACGTTTTGTGTGGGTGGGTGTGTGTGTATGAGCCACATTTTTGTTCTGTGATAAATATAGAGACAACCAACATACACACACACACACACACAGACCCAGGGGTTTATTCCGAAAAACCAGAAATAATACCAAAAAAAAAAAAAAAAAACCAGAAGCACCAGAAACAAAAATCTTATCTTATTTGAATTATTTATATTTTTTTTCGTATATACGTGTTTGTTATTCAAATTTGATTCATTTTTTTTGTAATAAATTTTTTTTTTTTGTTGCTGTTACATTCCAACAATTATTGATTGATTGATTTTACATACCTCCACATGTTGATCCAAAATTCACCACTAGATGGCAGAATGACTTTCTACAGCTATTCAAGTTATAATCGATTTATTATGTTTGCTGTTGATGATAAAGCAAATTATTATGATTGAGCAAAGGACAAGGCTACAAATTCCAATGAATACGCATTGATATATACACCACCACTGTATGCATATTTTTTTTTAATTTTTTTTTTGCATTTTCTATTCATTTCCCGTCGTTGTCATTGTCGATTTTTTTTTGTTGTTTGTTTGATTCAATCATCATCATCATCATTATCAACACTACACAATTATATATATTTGGCTGAACAACAGACAAAAAAAAAATACATTCGGACTTTCGATTCATCATCATCATCATCATCGATCGATTGATTTTTTCTATATTTGAGCAGAGTACATACATTTAGACCGAAATAATAATTTTTAAAAAAATGGCCGAAATCTATCAGAAAACAATGGATGAAGTGGAAAAATTTCTTCATCAACCTGGTTCCAAAGTGGATGTCTACATGGAAATGATTGAAAAATCAACTGGCATCAAACGAATGTATATTGCCAAAGGTAAAACAAAAAACATCATTTTATTCATGTTCCACGTTGATTTAATTTACATTCATTTGTATTTTCAAGGTGTCATGATTTTATTTCTTTTATACATGATTTTTGGTTATTTTGCCCAATTGATCTGCAATTTTGTCGGTTTCATATATCCAGCCTATGTTTCGTATGTTGATATTTTTCATATTTTGATTCATCATTTTTTCATATATAATTACCATTGATGATTTAGAATCAAAGCATTAGAAACACGTAATAAAGATGATGATACACGTTGGCTCACCTATTGGGTTGTATTTGCCTTTTTCTCTGTTATTGAATTCTTTTCCGATTTTATATTCAGCTGGTTTCCATTCTATTGGCTTGCAAAGGTATGTTGTACCTGATTTATTAGAAATTTATGAAAAAAGAAAAAAAAATTCACTAATCATTTTCAAACAACAAATAATATTTAGGTACTATTTCTTGTATGGTGTTATTTACCGATCGAAAAAAATGGTACCGATTATGTATACAATAAAATTTTACGGCCAATATTTTTGAAAAATAATCCTGGCATCGATAATCTAGCCAAACGTGTCATGAATGAGGCAAAAGCTGCCAGTAAGTCATTGTTCACCACCAACCGGTGTCCATTCAATTAAACATGATTGATTTTGTTTTTTTCATTTACAATTTTTTTGTTTGTTTGTTTTACATTTTAATTTTTCTTTTTTTTTCGTTTCGTTTTCCATTTTTTTTTCAATTCCCATTTTGTTCCCGCATTTTACTCGATTTAGTTTCCACAAAAAATGAATGAATGAATGAACCATTACCACATATACAGGAGAGAGATATCATGATCAGTTTTTATTTTCATTTATTTTTTTTGATCACACTGAAACATAAATGTTAAACACATACACACACACACACAATGGTCGTGTGGTGGATCGATTCCTATGATTTAAATTCCGTGTTTCCAGAATCAATTTTTTTTTCTCTCTCTCTCTCTTTTCAAATAAAAATAAAGCCAATTCTTTATTCAAATATTACAATAATAATAATATAATATAGCTCGAAAAAAAATGCAAACAATCAAGGTAAATGATGTGAGTTTGTGTTCATGTGTGTGTGTGTAAGAAAAATAAATTTTTTTTTTTAAAACAGGAAATAATTCATAACACACACACAGACGCAAACATCAAAAAAAAAAAAAAAAAAATACTTTCTCTCACACACAAACAAACAATTGCAATAAAAAAAAGCAATATCACAATTGAGATTCATAATTTTCATCATCATCATCACGATTAAAGATGAGTTTTCATTATCGATAGAAATTTACTGTCATTCAATGTTGTTTTTTTTTATATATAACAAATCCAAACAACACACACCCCAATTAACTTTTTGTTTTCGGTGTGTGTGTGTATTTGTTGAAAATTTGGATGGTTAAATTTTGGAATGAATGGTTTTTTTTCTAGTTATCAGGTTCAAATGAAAAAAAAAATCCCAATATTGGCACTTGTTTTCTTCGCATTTCTTCTGTTTTTATCCATCTATCATACGAATCCATTTCATTTTCGTTTTTTTCCCACAAATGCAAAATTCAATTTGACTAGTCTCGCGACACAATATTTGCTCTTGATTATGATAATTTTAGCTGAGAATTTTTATTATTGATAAACGATGTTTGATGAAGATGTTGTTTATCACTACAACCACCGCCATTATTACGATAATATTCCGTAATCTGATTTTTGATGTGTAATAATTTATAATGTAAATAAATAAGTCGTTTCTGTGCACGTTGATATTTGGAACGATTTTTAACTTCATCATATTTGTCAAATATTTGCCGAATTAATTCCTTAAATATAATTGAATTAATAATTATGAACAAAAAAAACATTTGGATTCAATATACTTACATGCCATTCATCGGATTCTTCTTCCTTGGCCTGTATACGTTCTTTTAATTCTTCAAATTGTCTTGCAACTCCTTCAACATATTCATAAAGCTTTTTATATTCAGGAAATTCAGCCTCAAAATCACGTCTATATTGAATCAATTGATTCATGTCTTTTATTTTCGGGTATTTACTAAATCCAGAAAAAATCGTTAATCGAATAAACGTGTGTGTGAATATGAACTTACCTTAGATAATCATCTGCGTCATTGTTTTGACTTGAATCAGAACTGGCAACATTACCTACATGACTAATATCCGAATCGGGGCTTGAATTTGGAGTCGAATTCATTGAACCTGATCCATTACCATAATGCCGTTGATTATGACTATGATTTGATTGTTGTTGATGTTGATGATGGTGGCTATTATTCGATTCTTTTGACAATGATGATGATGGTAGTGGCGGTGGTGGTTTACCGTTCATCAATTGACTAATTGCATCAAATTGAGTGCTTGATTTTAAATAAGAATTATTTTGTGCACGAACAATATCCGGTGAATCATGTTGCAATGATTGTTCTGATTGATTTTGGACTTTATCGAATGGTGAATAGCTTGATGTTATTGCACTTTGATTATTTATTGTTGATTTAGCCGTTGCAATGTTTTGTCGACCAATATTATCACTTTTAAATTTTTTCTGTCCTACTGCAGTAATGGTTGTTGTCAAAAAATCTGAACCACTACGTTTCATTGATGATTTAACCGTAACACCACCATTATTTGTATAAGGAGAATGCTTATGATTCGATGATGCTAATGTTGATGGCGATGTATTCAGACTATTTGGTGATGATATACTTTTTGCTGAATGATCAGAAAATGGTGAAATACTGCTGTTATTATTATTAATGCTACCAATGCCACTACCATTCACAGTGATGGAAACATTTGCCGCCGTTCCATTATTACGTTTTTCCGTTCCAAATTGCTGTAACGCTTCTTCAGCAACGGCCAATTCATTCAATTGATAGATACCTTCTTTAAATGTTGCAATCGTATTCAATATCTGTATGATCTGTTGTTTATCGATGGGTAGCTCTTTGAAACGTTCCTGTACTTTTGGAATTAATTCCACTGGTTTATTACAGGATTTTGTCACCAATAATTGTATCAATAATTCACGGACTTTACGTAAATGTTCGGCTGGTATTAATTTCGATTGTAAATTGCCACCAACATTATTATTATTATTGTTGTTATTTGTAAATTTATTAAAACGAATCAATGAATTTTTGCTACCAGTTGTTGTTGTACCCGTCGAAGTTGAATTATTTGTTCCAGTAAATTTTCCACCACCACTACTAGCCGTAGTAGTATACGGTTTTTTCGCTTTCACTTTACGTCCACTTAATTCAATCACTTTGGTATTATATTTTTTACTTTCCTGTTCAGCAGCAACGGCCATTTTCACTTTGGTCTTTTGATATACATCATCATTTGCATGTATCTGCATACGTAACATTATTTTACCCAATGATTCCATTGACATTGATGTTTGCCGTACACATTCCAATATACCGCCATCATTCTGTATATCTTTAGTGGAAAAATTAAAACATTGTGCCTTTTTATCATCATTTGATTGTGGTTGCTGTTGTTGTTCATTTTCATTACAATTCGGTATCGTTATTATCTGTTATTTACGACCAAAACAAAATGATGATTATTATGATGATGATGATGAATAAAAGATCCGTTTATGTAGAAAAAAAACACGATGATGATGGCCAACAAACATGAAAAAAAAGAAAAAACAAAATTAAAAATAAGAAAATGAAAAGAGAAAACAAGGTAACAAACAACTTGTTTTTGTTGTTGTTTCAACATATATATAAAGATATATATGTGAAAAAGAAAACAACATGATTAACGAATCAAAAGAAAAAAAATGACAGACAACAACAAAACTCGGAAGTATTTGATGATCATTTTCATCGACCAACTTGTTGCTTTTTTTCCATCATCATCATCATCATCATCATCGTTATTATTGTTATTTTAGTTTTCACATATTACTCTACTTACGCCCTGTGAGTTGTTTGGCTGTAGTTCAATCAATGGTTTTTTAATATTTTGTGATACGTTTCCCTGTTGTTTTCATCATCATCATCATCATCACCACAACATCATCATAATCATCGTCGTCGAAGGGCGGATTTTCAGGTCAACATGTCAATGATGATGATTGAGAATTAAAAAGAAAACAAAAATGATTAAAAGAAAAGAGAAATTGGAAATTAGTTTTCAAAATTCAACAACATTCAATAATATACATCAAACATGTTTTGGAAACAAAAAAAAAATAAAACAAAAAATCAATCAAATGGAGAAAAAAAATTTCTTGTTTCTGTTTTTCTTTTTTTTTGCACACAGAAAAACAAGAAATCGATTTCCAATGATTTTGCCCATAGGTAGAACTCAACTCTTGCTATTTTTTTTTCTTTTCATACATACACAAAAAGTGTTTATCGATTATAAAAAGATTCGATTCGATTCGATTATTATTATACAATTGTGATAAAATCACTTTTTAATTTTGCACAAAATTGGAATCAAGAAAAAAAAACTATGGTAACCCCTAAACATACACTGTCGTATTATATATTGTTTTTAACAATTTAAGTGCCATGTCATCAAATTTATGTGTGTGTGACGGTCTCATAAGCGAACAATATTTAAAAAAAAAATTCTTTGACATTCAAAGTGTTAAAAATTGGAGATAAAACTAAAAAAAACAGAAAAATCTGATAACTACTATATATAACCACCACCACCACCAATAACAATTAATCAGATGAAAATCAATCCACATTTTTAAATTATATCCAAAATCAATAAATCAATCATAAATAGGAGAGAAAAAAATAAACGATTGACATTCTAATCTCTCATTATCATCATCATCATCATTGGATTTTATTTGTCGTTCATGATCATAATATTGATATATGTGTGGAAGATATTAAAAAAAAACGAAAACATAGTCAAGAAAAAAAATAAGATAATCAAAAAAACAAAAAACTTACTTTCGAAATGGCCAATGTATAATCTTCGATTGCTTTCAATGCTGAATCGGTTAGCTTTACAAATACGACTGATTGATTTTTATTATTCAATTCTAATGATGAATTCAATGCATATTGGGTGCCCTCAATGATTGTAGCCATAATAATAATGATGATGATCGCGATATATTTTTGATTGGAATTGCTGATTGATTTTACAATAAAACAAAACAAAAAACAAAAACAAAAAAAATTTTCGATGATAATATTGAAAATGGAGATTTACATTTGTGTGTGTGTGTGTATACAACAACAACAACAACCACCATAAAAATAATTCAATCAATCAAATAATTCGATTATGGGTTAAGGTTGAAAAAATAGTGTTGTTGTTGTTGTGTATGACTTTGATTGGGTTTTAGTATATTCAGTTTGTTGTCGATGATGATGATGATGATTCGATTACTGAATCACACACATACACAATGGATGAAAAATGAATTCAACAAATCCAATCGTGATTGACGAATTAATGAGTAAGAGTGAATGATGGAAAGAGAAAGCGAAAAAAAAATCAATAAAATCGATAACGATACACACACTACCCTCACCATTACCACAAAAACGTTTGATTTTGTTTTTTTTTGGCTGGTAATAGGTTTTCTGTAACAAAAAAAAAAGAAAGAAAAGCAAAAAACATTTATTTTTTTTTTATCAAATTATTTCATCTTACTTAAATCATCATCATCATAATCAAAGACACACACACACACACACAAGATCATTATTATCATTTTATTGAAATGAATTAAAATTTTTGATGATCATAGCATTTACCATCATCATCATCATCATCATCATTAGTATAATAAACAAAACACAGCAATATTAGTAATATATTATACTCACAGACACAGACAGACAGATTGAATGAGATAGATTATGGCAAAAAAAAAAAAAAAATATCAAATGTTGTGAGAAACTCAAACGTATAAAACTCGAATTTTTTGCTGCTGTTGTTGTTGTTGTTTTTGTTGTTTTCAGATCAAATAGTATAGAAAAAAAAATGAAAATAATAAACACAACTTTCACATTTGATGGAATTTGATGATGATGATTATTATTATTTTCAAAACTAATGGTTGATTATGTGTTTGTGTATATGTTTTGTTTCACACAAACAAACACATACACAATCGTTTATTATTATTTGATTTGATTTGATTGATTGAAATATTGATTGATCAATAAAAATAGAAAAAAAACGCTATATATATTGGTACATATCAACAACAACAACAACAACATGAAAATGAAAACACCAAAAGATCCAAAAAAAAAAAAAAATTGAATAAATTGTTTATTTGCTTGTTTGGAATCTTTTTTTTCTGGATCCTCTTGTTGCTCACACATTTATTATTATTATTATTGAAATGAACATCATTATTCGACGAAAATGAGAGAGAGAAAGAACAAACAAGATCGAATGATTGAAATACATAAAAAAAAAGACAAACACCACGATGAAAAATAATGTGTTGTGTTGTGTGTTGTGTGTTGTAATGTAATTGGGCCCAATACAACTACAACTAAAATTATTATACTAGTAGTAGTAGTAGTAGTAGTAGTAGTAGTTGTATACACACACAAACAAACGTGTTTATCGTGATCATACAACTACTACTACTACTACTACTACTACTTTTACATTTTTTTAATTTGTGTTTAATGAAACAAACAATCATCATAATAACTTTCATTTATACCACTATTATTTATGTATATATTTCCAAAAATACTGCCATCCAGTAGTAGTTTGTGAAATAATGTTTGAATGAAAATTTTGAAATTCAATTTTTTCATCATTTTTCAAATGATGATGATATAATATATATGGATCAATTCATAAATAACAGTAAATATCGAATAGAATTTTTGAGTGCATCATTTGATTAATTTTTTTCTGTATATAAAATTTTATATTTATTGGTTTTTTTTTGTCGTAGAAAATGCAAGTTTATTGTAAATACAGCATATTTTGAAATATAATTTATTATCATGGTAATGTTAGCTATAGAAGAAGAAGAACTTTATTGGTTTGAAACAAATCAAAGGTTAATCAACAAGTGTGTGTATGTGTGTCCTGTGTGTTTCGTGTCATGATTTACATGTCGTGTCCATTGTGTGTGTGTGGTATGTTGCTGGTGATGGATTCATTTTTCAATAAATAAAACTGTAATATTATCATTTGAATCAAAATATCTTATTATCGTGGTTAGCAATGGATTGACTTTGTTGTTTCAGTTAGGTTTAAAAACTAACGACACCAAATGATGATCTTGATTGGGTTTATGAATTTTTCATAATTGTGAATTCAAACAACCCAAGCCATTTGTAATCAGAGTAACGACTGTTTACAATTGGTAGTATCTGATTTTATTTTTTATTTTTTTTTTATTATAAAACAAATATACAAATAATGTCGCCATCTATTGATCGTGTATTTCACCATTGCCTTGATTGTTGATGATTTTATGTCATTTATGATGAAATTTTATTTTTTTTTGGAATTTAAAAATAAACCTTATGATGATGATGATGATGATGATTTCTGCTGTCACTAAATTTAACCTGTTAATTGTCATATATATATAAATAAAACCCAATGAAACTCAAAGGGTGTGTCTCATATTCATTTTTTTTCTCTGACTCTCTCTACACTGGCATCTTTATTGCTGGCATTATTTGGCAACGACAACAATAATAATTTGGCAAAATAAAAACTAAATAAATGAGGCTAAAGAATGTTGTGAGTGAATGCAATGAAGGAGAAAAAGAATTATAATGACAGAATAGTTGTTAGAATTGTTCGTCATCAAATTTCATTCGTCGTCAATCAATCGATATAATGGCATTATTGGATAATTTAAAATTAGTCGAAATAATCGATCGTACACGATTAGTATCGGATGTACCACAGCCAACATTACCGGCTTGTTGTCCCGTGCCAAATGGTGGACATTTACGACCAGGATCATTGATCACTGTGTATGCAACTTGTCCAAGTAATCAAGGAAGGTGAGATGAATCAACAAAATTGTAATTCAATTTAATTAACTGATGATAATTTTTTTTTTAGATTTCGAATCGATCTTTATGCTAGTAATTGTCAACATTGTCGTAGTAATGATGATGGTAAAACAAGTCTTTATGATCCTAATAAACGAATTGTTGCATTACATTTTAATGCACGTTTCGGTGAAGCATTGGATGGATCAAGCTATATAGTAATGAATTCATTTCATCAAGGTAAATGGGATCAAGATGAACGTAGTACAGTGTTTCCATTTCAACCGGAACAATCATTCTGTATAATGATATTGACTGAAGAAGATCGATTTCGTATCTATGTTGATGGTGGTGAACAACCACATTATCAATTCAAACATCGATTTCCAATCAGTGATATTGGTAAGTTGAATTTTCAATCATTCAAATAATCTATTCAATTCTTATTTTTTTTTGTGATACAGGTAGAATACATGTTGAAGGACCTAATCTAACAGTTGAATTGATTGAATTTCGTGAACCAGGTATTGAGCCATCACAATCATTATCATCATCTGATGCAATAAAACCATCTGATGATGATAATAATATTGTACGTAAAACTCGTGATGTAATGGTAACCACCACCACAACCAATGTTGCATTATCGATACCATTTTTTGAGCATAATACAAATCTAGAAAAACCTTGTGACATCTATATCAATGGAATGATAATGGATCCATTTAATAAATATTTTGTTATCAATTTGGCACATACCGGTGGTGATTGTGAAATGAAAAAACAGAATATACCAATCCATATTAGTATACGTGTTGATCAATCGAAAATTGTTCGTAATTCATTGATAAATGGTGAATGGGGTCAAGAAGAAACCAACATGGAAGGATCATTTCCATTCACAATTGGATCAATGTTTGAAATTTGTATCAAAAATCGTTTGGAATCCGTATCGATTATAATCAATGGACAATCATGTTTTGAATATAATCATCGTCATGATCCAAAAACAATTGATACACTTGAAATTAATGGCAGTGTACGATTGGATTCGATTAGTTATCGTTTTGATTGAATTTTGTTATTAATCAATCAAATCGATAAAAATGATGGAAAAAAAAATTTGATCATTTTTTTCTTGTAACGATTATCTTGAGATTGTAGTCAGAAATAAAAACGAAAAACTGATTAAAACCAATGAGATGATTTCAAATCATCAGACAGAAAAAAACAAACACTTGAAATGATTTTATTTGTACAAAAAATTTTTTTTCTCTCTGGTTTACCAATCGATTTACAGGTAAAAGTACACAATATACGCACACAAAAATTTTATTTATATATAAAAGGTGTGGTATGTAATCATTTCCAAATCATTGTCTAACCAGGAAAAAAAATCTATATTCTTTACTACAATTTACAATCAAAAATGATTTTCAACAATAAATTTGTGACCATTGGTTCATCGTTGTTGTTGTTGTTGACATTGAATCATCAGGTGATTGCCAGTACACGACAAATTAATGGTGAAGGTTTAAATCTAATCAAAAGTTTTGAAGGATGGCGTCCAAATTTTTATTATGATTCAGTTGTATGTATATTCATTGATTTATTGATTCGTTAATTGAAAAATTATTTTGCATTATTAGGGCGTCAAAACAATCGGTTATGGACATGCATGTATACCTGTATCAAGCTGTAATAATATCCATCCACCATTGACTGTTGCACAAGGTGAAAAATTATTACGACATGATATAATACGTTTTGAAACCTGTGTTGAACGTATTGTACCGAAAATGGATAATGATAAATTCGCTGCATTGGTTTCATTTGCATATAATCTTGGCTGTGGTGCATTGGAAAGTTCATCATTGGCTAAATATGCACGTGCACATAATTATAAAGCAGCTGCAAATGAATTTCCTAAATGGTGCCATGCTGGTGGTAAAGTTTTACAAGGTTTAGTTAAACGTCGTGCTGCTGAACGTAAATTATTCTGTAAATCTGGTGGATGTTGATTATATGATCGATGATGATTATGATTATTTGGAAATTATTAATGATAAAGATTTCTAATTATTTTTAAAAAATTTATTAAATAAACAAAATTGTTTTATGTTTTTCTTCTTGATTAAGCAAACGTTCATTACGATAACGTTCAATTCGTTCGGCACGTTCATGTCGATTGATTAATGGATTGTATTTGATACAGAAGACAATCAATGCAATTGTGTGATAAAATATGGCCAATAAAACTAGTTTCACTATACATTCATAGAAAAATTCATCATTCGTTGGAATATTCAACATATACATCAATGCTTGTATTTCATACGGACGACAACGTTCACTACCATAGATTAACCACAATGTTGATTGAAATTGATAACGATAAATTGAAAAAAATGAAAAAAATCGAACGATAAAATTCATATCTTCAATTACATTGTAAATATTTGATAATAATAGAAAAATGCATTGTGAAAATCCAACCACAATGAATAAGCCAACAAATGATTTATGTAAAAACATTATGCTTATATTGGTCAGGGCCATAATGGATAATGCTGATAAAAATGCAATGAATAATTGCCAGACGAAAAAATTATTTGGTGTAACCGGTGTATAGATATCGGTTATATAGAAATAGATGATGACCATTGGTATGATCGTGATTGAATCAAATAACAATTTCGATAGATAATAGGTACCACAAGAATACCATCCTAAAATTGAAAGAAAAATGAAAAGTTAGAATGAAAAACTTTTTCAAAACATTTAGATTGCAAACCATTCAGATGTTGTGTGGAAAAAAATTTCAATTCATTCACAAACATATTAATTATTTGTGCTTCCATTATAAAAACGAATGTAAAACCGGAAAAAAGAACATAATTTATATTATTGGCAAGACGTAATTGTTCTTTCCATATTTGATCGGTAACATTTGTACAGTGGCTTTGGAAATCATCATCCATTGATAAACAACCATCAATTTCGGTAATTGTTAAATCGTAATAGCTTCGAAATACACTAGCCAAAAAAATGTACATAAATGTGTAGGCTAACCATAATGGCCATTGATATCCGAATGAACAATGTGCTAAACGTAAAAATAAAACGACTACCGATCGCAATGAGAATCGAATTTGATAAAATTGCACACCATCCTTTATATGAACAGTATCCTGTAACAGCGACGGTGTGATTTTATGGATTTGATTATCGGTTTCTTCAGCTAATTGTTGTACGATGGGATTCGAGTGACCAGTGCATGAATATCGAATGAGAGATTCAATTGGAAATCGCTTATCATCAACTATGGAAGATGCCTCAGTGAGAAAGCTTTTGATTCGGGCTGGAGGTCCAGAGTAGATACCCAGACCATCGAATGCAAGCACATAGCACAGGTCAAACATGTCCAACTGCTCGGTACTAGGTTGGTGAATGCTGACCACCATAGTGATATCCGGATGTCGAGCAATGAATCGACGAAGACATTGAAGGACCAACCGTGCTGAATTGGAATCCAGCCCACTGACTGGTTCATCGATACTGATCAGATTGGGCATTCGAACTGATGTCAGTTCCATCGCCAGAGCCAGTCGCTTTCTTTCTCCACCAGAGCAATTCTGCACCATGGTGTTGGCCGTGTTGGCCATGTCTAATTCATCGAGAAGTTTGCTTGCCACTTGTTCATGGTCAATTGTTTGTGTTTCGTGACAATTTTTCAATTTAGAAGCATAAACCAAACTTTGTTTGCTCGTCAAACCAGGTATCAGGTGATTTGACACTTCTTGGTTGATATAGCAAGTTCGAATTGCTACGAAACGACTGAGATAGAATTGTGTCGAACCGGTCAGTTTGGTTTTCATTTTCCCATTGAAAACCTTCAACAGCGACGTTTTGCCCGAACCGGAGCTGCTCATGATTGCATTCAATGTTCCAAACTGAAATTGTCCGCTGAGATTCCGTAGTATTAACTCCTCTCCAAAATCATCCAGCAATTCAGGTGTCGGACGCACCTCATAGATGGTATCAGTAGCGAACAATGTCAAGTGACGCCATCCGATAATATAACGGCCATTACAAAATTGTTGAAATTCATTTTCGTTGGGCAAATCAACTTCAAAGTTATTATTACTGTCGACCATCTGGACAGAAGTAGACTTTTCATGGAAATCAATTTCAATTGAAGGTGTTAGGATTCTCGCCAAGGTTTCCATTTTCTTTTTCGATACGATTTTTCCATTGTTAACATTTCTAAATGTCCAACGCATCAACACTGCAGATATGATTCGAACCACTAATAATGCAATCACAGTATACTTGAGATTCGAATAAACATTTTCTTGGTCAACAAAAAATTGTTTTAGTAGTTGTGAATATTCTGTTCGTGGATCACAACGATCAATACCATAGAATGAATATAAAAATCCAGCAGCTATATAACGAGTTGCAATTATGTGAGAGACAGCAATATCCATTGGTTTACCCATAAGATCAAACATAACCATCAGTCCATTTGAAAAATTTAAAATAACCACAAAAACTTGACAAAGAAGAATGAGTAATTCATTTTGATCAATACAAGTGGCGATCAATAAATAACCAAATGATTGTGCATATAAAAATACAACTGAGACAAATGAAAATGCTGTTCCAAATCGATGCCAATTAATACGATAATGATCAACATATATGATACCGGAACTTACGTAGAAGATTATTATAGATACAATGATTAAGAAAACTGATGTAATCATATCATTCACATAGAGTGGATGAATTAATGATGAATAGCTGTACCAACCTATGTAAGAAAAATGAAGAAATTATTACTAAATATAGGTGAAGTATTTGATTTGTTACCTTTACGATATTCGAATAGAAGAACTTTCATAAAATTGATAGCCATCACTGAATACATTCCAATACTGAGTGATATAATCAACATTAACATCATCATTAATAGCATGATGAATGTTCCAATTAACCGATCTTCTTTTAATTTATCTGAACAAGTTAGATTAAGATTGTCAATATCGAATGGTAGACATCCTCGGGGAAGTAACATATCTTTATTTGTGATTGAAGTATTTAAAAAAATGGCAAATGCGCTCAACAGAATAACACCAATCAGGATTCGGACATCAGCAATGAATGTAAAACACAGTAGACGTTTGACTTGTGTCCAAAGATCAAAGAAGCGGAATTTTCTTGAATAATGATGAAGACCCTTTGGAATCGATGAAATTCGTTTTCCTTGGGCAAATCAACTTCAAAGTTATTATTACTGTCAATCATCTGGACAGAAGTAGACTTTTCATGGAAATCAATTTCAATTGAAGGTGTTATCATTTTTGTCAAGGTTTCTATTTTCTTTTTCAATACGATTTTTCCGTTGTTCACATTTCTAAAGGTCCAACGCATCAACACAACAGATATGATTCGAATCACTACTGTAACAAACATTGGATACATTATGTTCCAATAGACATTTTCTGGATCGATAGATAATTGTTTCAATATCTTTGAATATTCTGTATGAGGATCACAACGATCAATACCATAGAATGAATATAAAAATCCAGCAGCTATATAACGAGTTGCAATTATGTGAGAGACAGCAATATCCATTGGTTTACCCATAAGATCAATCGATAACCATCAGTCCATTTGAAAAATTTAAAATAACCACAAAAACTTGACAAAGAAGAATGAGTAATTCATTTTGATCAATACAAGTGGCGATCAATAAATAACCAAATGATTGTGCATATAAAAATATGAACTGATAAAATAAAATTAAAATCGCCAAACGATGCCAATTAATACGATAATGATCAACATAGATGATACCGGAACTTACGTAGAAGATTATTACGCAGATTACAATGATTAAGAAAACTGATGTAATCATATCATTCACATAGAGTGGATGAATTAATGATGAATAGCTGTACCAACCTATGTAAGAAAAATGAAGAAATTATTAGAAATATAGGTGAAGTATTTGATTGTGTTACCTTTACGATATTCGACGAAGAACTTTCATAAAATTGATAGCCATCACTGAATACATTCCAATACTGAGTGATATAATCAACATTAACATCATCATTAATAGCATGATGAATGTTCCAATTAACCGATCTTCTTTTAATTTATCTGAACAAGTTAGATTAAGATTGTCAATATCGAATGGTAGACATCCTCGGGGAAGTAACATATCTTTATTTGTGATTGAAGTATTTAAAAAAATGGCAAATGCGCTCAACAGAATAACACCAATCAGGATTCGGACATCAGCAATGAATGTAAAACACAGTAGACGTTTGACTTGTGTCCAAAGATCAAAGAAGCGGAATTTTCTTGAATAATGAGGAAGACCCTTTGGAATCGATTCGAATGGGCATTCATTTCCGTCTAATTTGTTGATATGAGATGTCAGTCGTCGATGGTCTTTTTGGACACTTTCTTGAGCCAACTTCCTCACTTGATCATCATTGATACCATTGCTAGCGATACGAAGATATTCTTGAATCGGAGAATCATCTTCATTCAATGCGATACCTGTGACTCGATTCAAATGTGGCCGTAATAGATCCGGTTGGTCAGAATAAATGCAAACACCTCCCTTGGCTATAATGTACAGTTGATCGAACATATTCAATATGTCCGAACTAGGAGCGTGGATTGAGACAATGACTGTGATGCCATTCTGCTTGGACAATCGCTGTAGACACTTCATTACCACTAATGCTGACTCACTGTCCAAACCGGTGGTCGGTTCGTCGACAAACAAAAACGGTGGCTTCGATTCGATCGACATCAGTTCTTGAGCGATGGCCACTCGACGTTGTTCGCCACCAGAGCAATTTTCGAAACGTGTTTGCAACACTTTTGGGTTCAACATCAATTCTTGGATCGTTGACTGGATGTGTTGATACGCTCGACCGTGATTGTGAGCAGGATTCTTGAAGCAGAATGCATAATACAAAGTCTCGAGCACTGTGAAACGTCCCAAAATGATCTCATGGACGAATTGTGGCACAAAACTGACCAATGAATTTGCCATTGTCTCGCTGTTAATATAAATTTCTGTGTCGGACGAAATATTCTTGGCTGGAACATTGCCGATGAGACAATTGATCAGCGAAGTTTTGCCGGCACCAGAAGGTCCGAGCAATGCATTCAGACTGTTCAATCGCACTGAACCATTAAGACGGTTGAGGATCACTTTTCGTTTGCGTCTTGGTTTCCAACCGTCGACCATACGCCATTCATCGACTTCATAGCGTAAATTTTTCCAACAAAGAGAAATTGGCTGATCACAACGTTGTTTGTTCGACATCGTTTGGTTAAATAATTTTATAGTCACACTTCATTTTCACAAATATAAAAAACCCAGTAAAATGTTCAATAATGAATTCAAACTTTGAATTGAGCACGCGATCAGGAGTTTATCATGATTATATATTAGATAGATTCATTTGAATTCATAAAAAAAAATTTCAATGCCAAATACATTTATATCAGACTATCAAGTCAGAAAAAAATCAGCGTAATCAAACTAATGAAATACCAGGAAATTTATTTTTATCAATAGTAGATTATTATAATGATGATTGTGAATTGTTAGTGGTTTTACACTCTTATTTTAACATTATCTTTTTATTTCATTTGTGAATGCATACAATATCCCCTTTTTTTTGACGAAAAAAGTAAAAAGGATTATCATCATCAATTATATTCACATTATTTATCAAATGGCATTATTTTACCGTTTTTTTTATTGTTTAGTAATACTCATCATCATTTAACTCAATTGTATTAGTTTCAAATGTTCAACAATTTATTTATAATCAAAAATCGATGGTGTGTACCTCCCTCATGGGTTTATTTAAAAAAAACTAAAAAACCTTTTAATTGATTGAAGACAAATCTGGATTTAATGCATACTAAACAATTTAAAATAATATAAAATATAAACATCAACAACTAGACTTGTAACTTTCATGTGGAAAAAATATCAATGAAAACGTTGTTAGAAGGCATGATTATTATTGAATTAAAAATCTGTTATCATCATTGTCAATCACGATTGTTTTATCATAAATTGCATCGAATATCCAGATTTTCTTCACAGTTTCTTAGTAGTAATAGTACGTGATGATTCAAACATTTAAAACGAAAAATAAAAATACTGATAACGAAATTCTATGGAATAAAATGAAAAACAGGTTTTTGAAGTGATTTCCAGTGAATAAATATGATTAGATGATCATCAAATGATTGAATGGAGAAAAAATATTATATTGATATTTATTAACTAGTTCATGATGATATTTTTTGAACGAAAACAGGTTGATTCTTTTCAAAAATAACTATTGCATTTGTAAGATTTAATTAAACGTTCATTACGATAACGTTCAATTCGTTCGGCACGTTCATGTCGATTGATTAATGGATTGTATTTGATACAAAAGACAACCAGTGCAATTGTGTGATAAAATATGGCCAAAAAAACTAGCTTAGTTATACAATCATAAAAATATTCATTATTGGTTGGAATATTCAGCATATACATCAATGATTGTATTTCATATGGACGACAGCGTTCACCACCATAGATTAACCACAATGTTGATGGAAATTGATAACGATAAATTGAAAAAAATGAAAAGAATCGAACGATAAAATTCAAATCTTCAATTACATTGTAAATATTGGATAATAATAGAAAAACGCCTTGTGAAAATCCGACCACAATGAATAAGGCGATGAGTGATTTACGTAGTAACACTATGCTTATGTTCATTATGGCCATAATAGAAAAAAATGATAAATATACATTCAACACTTGCCAGACGAAGTAATTATTTAGCGACACCGGTGAATAGATATCGGTTATATAAACAAACAATATGGCCATTGGTAGAATAGTGATAGCATCGAACAACAATTTCGACAGATAATAAGCACCACAAGTATACCAACCTACAAAAAAAAATTAGAATAAGAAAAAAACAAAAAATACAAACCATTTAAATGTTGAGTTGAAAAAAATTTCAATTCTAACGTGAACAAGTTGATCATTTGAATGGACATTATTAAAACGAATGCGATACTGGAAAAGAGGACATAATTAACATTATTGACAAGTCGTAAATCTTCTATAAATTTTTGATTGGTAACATTAGAACAAATAGCGAGAAAATCATCATCCATTGATATACAACCATCAAGTTCAGCTATTTTTTCATTGAAAAATCGCGAAATGAAGCAGATATAAAAATATACATGATTGTATAGGCTAGCCATATTGGCCATTGATATCCGAATGAAAAATGAACTAAACGACGGAATAAAATGGCTACCGATCGCAATGAGAATCGAATTTGATGAAATTGTACACCATCCTTGATATGAACAGTATCCTGTAACAGCGACGGTGTGATTTTATGGATTTGATTATCGGTTTCTTCAGCTAATCGTTGTACAATGGGATTCGAGTGACCAGTGCAAGAATATCGAATGAGAGATTCGATTGGAAATCGTTTATCATTGTCAATGGAAGATGCCTCTGTGAGAAAGCTTTTGATTCCGGATGGAGGTCCCGAGTAGATACCCAGACCGTCGAATGCAAGCACATAGCACAGGTCAAACATGTCCAACTGTTCGGTACTAGGTTGGTGAATGCTGACCACCATAGTGATATCCGGATGCCGAGCAATGAATCGTCGAAGACATTGAAGGACCAACCGTGCTGAATTGGAATCCAGTCCACTGACTGGTTCATCGATACAGATCAGATTGGGCATTCGAACTGATGTCAGTTCCATTGCCAGAGCCAGTCGCTTTCTTTCTCCACCAGAGCAATTCTGTACCATGGTGTTGGCCGTGTTGGCCATGTCTAATTCGTTGAGAAGATTGGTTGCCACTTGTTCATGATCAATTGTTTGTCCTTGGTGACAATTTTTCAATTTAGAAGCATAAACCAAACTTTGTTTGCTCGTCAAACCAGGTATCAGGTGATTTGACACTTCTTGGTTGATATAGCAAGTTCGAATTGGTACGAAACGACTGAGATAGAATTGTGTCGAACCGGTCAGTTTGGTTTTCATTTTGCCATTGAAAACCTTCAATAGTGACGTTTTGCCCGAACCGGAGCTGCCCATGATTGCATTCAATGTTCCAAACTGAAATTGTCCACTGAGATTCCGTAGTATTAACTTATCTCCAAAATCATCCAGTGATTCAGGTGTCGGACGCACCTCATAGATGGTATCGGTAGCGAACAATGTCAAGTGACGCCATCCGATAATATAGCGGCCATTACAAAATTGTTGAAATTCGTTTTCGTTGTGCAAATCAACTTCAAAGTTATTATTACGGTCGATTATCTGGACAGAAGTAGGATGAAAATCAATTTCAATTGAAGGTGTTAGCATTTTTCCCAAGGTTTCCATTTTCTTTTTCGATACGATTTTTCCATTGTTTACATTCCTAAATGTCCAACGCATCACAATCACAGATATGATTCGAATCACTATTGTAATAAACATTGGATACATTAGATTCCAATAGACATTGTCTGGATCGATAAAAAATTGTTTCAAGGTCTTTGAATATTCTGTTTGAGGATCACAACGATCAATACCAAAGAATACATAAATAAATCCATCCATTAAATATCGAGTACCAATTATATGCGAAATGGCCAAATAAAATGGTTTGTCCATTATATCAATCGATACAACTAATCCATTAGTCATAGTAGATATAATAAGTATCACTTGACATAGTAGTAGAAGTAATTCAAGTTGATCAATACAAGTTGCTAGAACCAAGTAACCGAAAGATTGACCGTACGAAAATATGAAGCAATAAAATAAAATTAAAATCGCCAAACGATGCCAATTAATTCGATATTGGTCAACATAGATGATACCGCTAGTTATAAACAAAATTATGGCGCATATTAAAACGATGAAAAACGAAGTGATCACGTCATTCAGATGAACTGGATAAATCAATGAAGCATAACTGTACCAACCTAGAAGTAAATAATTAAAATTAGCAAATATTTTTTTCATTGATTGTTTGATGACACATTGCCTTACCATTGCGATATTCATGGCGAAGAACTTTCATAGAATTGACGGCAACCAAGGAATTCATTCCTATACTGAGTGCTAATAAAAGCAGCATTAAAAACGTTAAAAACATAATAAATGTCCCAATTAATCGATCATCTTTCACTTTATCCTGACAAGTTTGATTGTAATGTTCTATATCGAATGGCAGACATCCTCCAGGCTTCACCATATCTTTATTGGTGATTGAAGTGAATAAAATTAGGCTGAAAGCGCATAAGACGAAAACACCAATCAGGACTTGAATATCGGCAATGAATGATAAACACAGTAGACGTTTGAATTGTGTCCAGAGATCAGAGAAGCGAAATTTTCTGGAATAATGAGGAATACCCTTTGGAATCGATTTGAATGGGCATTCGTTTTCGGCTAATTTGTTGATATGCGATGTCAGTCGTTGATGGTCTTGTTGGACACTTTCTTGAGTCAATTTCCTCACTTGTTCATCATCAATGCCGTTGCTAGCGATACGAAGATATTCTTGAATCGGCGAATCATCCTCATTCAATGCAATACCTGTGACTCGATTCAAATGTGGCCGCAATCGATCCGGTTGATCAGAATAAATGCAAACACCTCCCTTGGCTATGATGTACAGTTGATCGAACATATTCAATATGTCCGAACTAGGAGCATGAATTGAGACAATGACTGTGATGCCATTCTGCTCGGACAATCGCTGTAGACATTTCATTACAACCAATGCTGACTCACTATCCAGACCGGTGGTCGGTTCATCGATGAACAAAAACGGTGGTTTCGATTCGATTGACATCAGTTCTTGAGCGATGGCCACTCGACGTTGTTCGCCACCAGAACAATTTTCGAAACGTGTTTGCAACACTTTCGGATTCAACATCAATTCCTGGATCGTTGACTGGATGTGTTGATACGCTCGGCCATGATTGTGAGCAGGATTCCTTGAAGCAGAATGCATAATACAAAGTTTCGAACACAGTGAACCGTCCTAGGATTATCTCATGAACAAATTGCGGTACAAAACTGACCAATGAATTTGATGACTGCGCGATTATCTCACTGTTAATATAAATTTCTGTGTCGGACGAAATATTCTTGGCTGGAACATTGCCGATGAGACAATTGATCAGCGAAGTTTTGCCGGCACCAGAAGGTCCGAGCAATGCATTCAGACTGTTCAACCGCACTGAACCATTAAGACGGTTGAGGATCACTTTTCGTTTGCGACTTGGTTTCCAACCGTCGACCATACACCATTCATCAACTTCATAGCGTAAATTTTTCCAACAAAGAGAAATTGGCTGATCACAACGTTGTTCGTTCGACATCGTTTGGTTAAATAATTTTATGGTCACACTTCATTTTCACAAATATAACAAACCCAGTAAAATGTTCAGTAATGAATTCACACTTTGAATTGAGCATGCGATCAGTATTATCATTTTTATATATCAGATTCATTGAAATTCATAAAAAAAAAATTTCAATGTCAAATACCCACAAATCAGATATAAAAAATCAGCGTAATCAAAATAAAAAAAAAATTACAAGGAAATTTTTTTTTTATCACTGGATTGATGATTGTGAATTGTTGGTGGTGCACACTCTCATTATTTTTTATTTTTTTTCATTTGTGAATGCAGACAATATCCTTTATCATTCGGTTGATGTAGTAAAACAAATTTATCATTATTAATCGAATGATGACATTTTCTTGTTTTATTGAATAATAATTTATTCGTTTAAACGTTTGAATAAACTGATGATGATAAATTTAATGATTTTGACAACAGTGTGTTCGATTTTTTTTTCAATATAATCAATGTGAATCAAGATTTGTTGCCGTTAAAAGCTGTTCATCAAAATTTCATTTTCAAAAAAAAAAAAAAAAAAAATCATGTATAAATCAAACACACGCACATAAAGAATGAATACTTATTGACTTAATTGTGGTGTTCTTGGTCCAATACTGGATGAACCTGTTGTAGATGGCGTTGATGTTGATGATGATGGTTGTATATCACTTTGTTGTCTAGGATTATTATTATCAATATTAAAACCAATAATATCGATAAAGTTATCATCATGTTTTCGTCGTCGAACCAAATCATTTAATAATTTTTCATCTATATTATCTTTATGTTGTAATAATAATGATGTGGTCAATATACGTGGCACATTTGTCGATGGTATCGATGTAGATTGGACAGGCGGTAAACATACCGATAATCCTGTTGTTGTTGTTGTTGATGATGATGATGATGATGAATTGGTAATTGAATATTTTTTGTTTGTAATAATTTTGTTGATGATAATGATGATAGCTTTCGATTATTATCATGCTGTGGATAACGTATTGATGATGATTTTCGTTGACTATCGGAAATTGTTGTTGTTGCTGCCATATTATTGGTCGATGGTAATGTTGTTGTTGATCGATGATGTTTTTTTCGCCTCGATGATGATGATGATGATGATCGTCGTTTTTTCGACGATAATCGTCCATGTCTATGATCATGATTTTTTCGACGATTCGTTTTAACAGTTGTTGTATCCACCGTTTGAATAGTTTTACTATCATTGTTATTATGTAAAAATTTCTGACACATAATTGCAGTGATCGTCATAAACATGACAAAGAATAATAATGCCGTTGAAGCCACTATGATTTGTATCCATAATTTAGCTGCTGGAAGAAACAAAAAAAAAATAATTTTCATCGTCAGAATGAATGAATTCAAAATGAATGAATTCTTACATAAAAGTGATTCTTCCACATGAAATTTATTCAATTCATCATTGATAAATTTATCCGCATCATTCATAATGGACGTATCATCTATCAACATTGTTTTTGTTGTTGTCATATTTGTTTCTGATGACAATGGTGTAAACATCATTGTCCTTGTTTCACGATCACTATTATCATCATCATTGTTATTATAATCCAAAGAAATTTCATATTCATTATCAAATTGTTTTCGATGATCATCATTATCGATTATAATTCCGGAATGATTATCATTTTTATTCGATAATTGTTTGTTTACAACCTGTTGATCATTGTTTGTTTGTTTGTTAATCGATGCACCAAATGTAATCAAAATGAATGAAACAAACATCATCATCATCAGCATCAATGGAAAATTATGGTGACTACAACAATCCACAATCATTGATAATTTAGCCGGTTTTTTTTTTGGTTTTGTTTGCCAATAAACGTACAATTTTGGCTAAATTTGGAACTGATTGAAATGATTGAACATTCATCGATTATATATAGGTATTATTAGTATAGTATATAAGTGGAAAAAATTTAATTAAAATGAATTAATAATTTTGAATTTTTTTTCATTTCATAGATTAAATTCAATGTTTCAATATAGCGCATGACTGCAAACATATGTCAACATTGAGTGAAAATTGAAAGTTTTTTGGCCATTAAAAAAGCACATCAGAATCGATTGTTGCTAATAATAATAATAATAAATATATTGGTTGATGATGATGTTCAGATTATTTCAGAACAAAAGTAATGGTAACAAAATTTTATGAAATGAAATGAAAAACAGGTTTTCAATCATTTACGAGGAAATAACTATGATTCGATGATCTTGAAATGATTAAAGTGAAAAAAAAATCTTGATATTTATTTACTCGTTAATCATGATATTTAAAACAAAAAATTGGTCGAATGATTATTGTTTTTGTAAGAACTAATTAAACGTTTTTGACGAAATTCTTGGATTTTTTCGACTCTTTCATGTCGATTGATTAATGGATTGTATTTGATACAGAAAACAATTAATGCAATTGTGTGATAAAATATGGCCAATAAAATTAGTTTCACCATACAATCATAAAAATATTCATCATTATTGGTTGGAATATTCAACATATACATCAATGATTGTATTTCATATGGACGACAACGTTCACCACCATAGATTAGCCATAATGTTGATGGAAATTGATAACGATAAATTGATAAAAATGAAAAAAATCGCGCAATAAAATTCAAATCTTCAATTACAGTGTAAATATTGGATAATAATAGAAAAAAACCTTGTGAAAATCCTACAACAATGAATAAGGCGATTAGTGATTTACGTAGTAACACTATGCTTATGTTCATTATGGCCATAACAGAAAATGATGATAAATATAAATTCAACACTTGCCAGACGAAATAATTGTTTGGCGAAACCAGGTGAATAGATATCGGTTAAATAAACAAACATTATGGCCATTGGTAGAATAGTGATAGCATCGAACAACAATTTCGACAATAATAAGCACCACAAGTGTACCAACCTTCAAATTAAAATAAATTAGAAAAAGAAAAAAACAAAAAATACAAACCATTTAAATGTTGAGTTGAAAAAAATTTCAATTCTAACGTGAACAAGTTGATCATTTGCATGTCCAATAGGAAAAAGAATGCGATACTGGAAAAGAGGGCATAATTAACACTATTGATAAGACGTAGATCTTCTATAAATTTTTGATTGGTAACATTCGAACAAATAGCGAGGAAATCATCATTCATTGATATGCAACCATCAATATCAGCTATTTTTTCATTGAAAAAATCTCGAAATAAAGCCGATATAAAAATATACATGAATGTGTAGGCTAGCCGTATTGGCCATTGATATCCGAATGAAAAATGAACTAAACGACGGAATAAAATGGCTACCGATCGTAATGAGAATCGAATTTGATGAAATTGTACCCCATCCTTTATATGAACCGTATCCTGTAACAGCGATGGTGTGATTTTGTGGATTTGATAATTGGTTTCTTCAGCTAATCGTTGTACGATGGGATTCGAGTGACCAGTGCACGAATATCGAATGAGAGATTCGATTGGAAATCGTTTATCATCATCGATAGAAGATACCTCATTGAGAAAGCTTTTGATTCGGGCTGGAGGTCCCGAGTAAATACCCAGACCATCGAATGCAAGCACATAGCACAGGTCAAACATATCCAACTGTTCGGTACTAGGTTGGTGAATGCTGACCACCATAGTGATATCCGGATGTCGAGCAATGAATCGTCGAAGACATTGAAGGACCAACCGTGCTGAATTGGAATCCAGCCCACTGACTGGTTCATCGATACAGATCAGATTGGGCATTCGAACTGATGTCAGTTCCATTGCCAGAGCCAATCGCTTTCTTTCTCCACCGGAGCAATTCTGTACCATGGTGTTGGCCGTGTTGGCCATGTCTAATTCGTTGAGAAGTTTGGCTGCCACTTGTTCATGGTCAATTGTTTGCCCTTGGTGACAATTTTTCAATTTAGAAGCATAAATCAAACTTTGTTTGCTCGTTAAACCAGGTATCAGGTGATTTGACACTTCTTGGTTGATATAGCAAGTTCGAATTGGTACGAAACGACTGAGATAGAATTGTGTCGAACCGGACAGTTTGGTTTTCATTTTGCCATTGAAAACCTTCAACAGCGACGTTTTGCCCGAACCGGAGCTGCCCATGATTGCATTCAATGTTCCAAACTGAAATTGTCCACTGAGATTCCGTAGTATTAACTTATCTCCCAAATCATCAAGTGATTCAGGTGTCGGACGCATCTCATAGATGGTTTCGGTAGCGAACAATGTCAAGTGACGCCATCCAATAATATAGCGGCCATTACAAAATTGTTGAAATTCATTTTTGTTGGGCAAATCAACTTCAAAGTTATTATTACTGTCGATCATCTGAACAGAAGTAGGCTTTTCATGGAAATTAATTTCAATTGAAGGTGTTAGGATTCTCGCCAAGGTTTTCACTTTCTTTTTCGATACGATTTTTCCATCGTTCACATTTCTAAAGGTCCAACGCATCACAACAACAGATATGATTCGAATCACTACTGTAACAAACATTGGATACATTATGTTCCAATAGACATTGTCTGGATCGATAGATAATTGTTTCAATATCTTTGAATATTCTGTATGAGGATCACAACGATCAATACCGAAGAATGCATAAATAATTCCATCCATTAAATATCGATTACCAATTATATGCGAAATAGCCAAATAAAAAGGTTTGTCCATTATATTAATCGATACCAATAATCCATTAGTCATAATAAATATGATAAGTATCATTTGGCATAGCAATAGAAGTAATTCTAGTTGATCAATACAAGTTGCCAGAACAAAATAACCAAATGATTGTCCGTACATAAACATAAGGTAATAAAATAAAATTAAAATCGCCAAACGATGCCAATTTATTTGATATTCATCAACATAGATGATACCGCAAGTCATAAACAAAATTATGACGCACATTAAAACGATAAAAAACGAAGTGATCATGTCATTCACATGAACTGGATAAATCAATGAAGCATAACTGTACCAACCTATGAGTAAATAGTTCAAATTAGAGAATATTTTTCTCCATTCATTGTCTTACCTTTGCGATATTCATGGCGAAAAACTTTCATAGAATTGACGGCAATCAAGGAATTCATTCCTATACTGAGTCCTAAGAAAAGAAGCGTAATGAACGTTAAAAACACAATTAACGTCATATTTAATCGATCATCTCTCAATTTATCCTGACAAGTTTGATTGTAATGTTCTATATCGAATGGCATACATCCTCCAGGCATCACCATATCTTTATTGGTGATTAATGCAAATAGTATTAAGTTGACAGTGGTTTCGACAAAAACACCTATCAGAACTCGAACATCGGCAATGAATGTTAAACACAGTAGACGTTTGAATTGTGTCCAAAGATCTAAGAAGCGGAATTTTTTTGAATAATGAGGAATACCCTTTGGAATCGATTCGAATGGGCATTCGTTTTCGGCTAATTTGTTGATATGAGATGTCAGTCGTAGATGGCTTTGTTGAACACTCTCTTGAGTCAATTTCCTCACTTGTTCATCATCAATGCCGTTGCTAGCGATACGAAGATATTCCTGGATCGGAGAATCTTCCTCATTCAATGAGATTCCAGTGATTTGATTCAGATGTGGCCGTAATCGATCCGGATGGTCAGAATAAATGCAAACACCTCCCTTGGCTATGATGTACAGTTGATCGAACATATTCAATATGTCCGAACTAGGAGCGTGGATTGAGACAATGACTGTGATGCCATTCTGCTCGGACAATCGCTGTAGGCATTTCATTACAACCAATGCTGACTCACTGTCCAAACCGGTGGTCGGTTCATCGATGAACAAAAACGGTGGTTTCGATTCGATTGACATCAGTTCTTGAGCGATGGCCACTCGACGTTGTTCGCCACCAGAGCAATTTTCGAAACGTGTTTGCAACACTTTTGGGTTCAACATCAATTCTTGGATCGTTGAATGGATGTGTTGATACGCTCGACCCTGATTGTGAGCAGGATTCTTGAAGCAGAATGCATAATACAAACTCTCGAGCACTGTGAACCGTCCTAGGATTATCTCATGAACTAATTGCGGCACAAAACTGACCAATGAATTCGATGACTTTGCGATTATCTCTTTGTTGATATAAATTTCAGTTTCTGATGAAATATTCTTGGCTGGAACATTGCCGGTGAGACAATTGATCAGCGAAGTTTTACCGGCACCAGATGGTCCGAGCAATGCATTCAGACTGTTCAACCGCACTGAACCATTAAGACGGTTGAGGATTACTTTTCGTTTGCGACTTGCTTTCCAACCGTCGATCATACACCATTCGTCGACTTCATAGCGTAAATTTTTCCAACAAAGAGAAATTGGCTGATCACAACGTTGTTCGTTCGACATCATTCAACTGAATAATTTGAAAGTCACATTTCATTTTCACAAATATAACAAGGCCCATAATATGTTTCAATAATGAATTCGCAATTTAAATTGCGCATGCAATCAGTAATATCATGTTTATATATTAGATTAATTGGATTTCAAAAAAAAAAAAATTCAATGCCAAATACATTCAAATCAGACCATCAAGTCAGAAATAAAAAAAAAAAATACCAGGAAATTCATTTTTTATCAATAGTATTTTTTTCCATTTGTGGATGAAGGCAATAACCCTTTCTCGTTTGGACGCTGTAGTAAAACAAATTATCATTATCACAATTATTCACATTTATCGTATGGCAATATTTTTTTTTGTTTTATTGAAAAAAAAAAAATTTTTTTCTTCGTTTAAACGTTTGATTAAACTTATGATTAGATCGATCGAATGATTTCAACAACAGTGTGTTCAGGTTTTTAAAGGCTTAATATAATCAATCAATGTGAATCAATATTTGTTGCAAATAAAATGCTGTTCAAGTTTGGCAAATCTTTGGTTAATCTTGAAAATATATTTATTGGATATATTTATGTGATAAGTGTGTGGGTGTGGGTGTGGATGTTGCCAATGACTATTTATTAATTAAAAATCGATAATAGTAAATTTTTTTTTTTTTTTTTTTTTTTGATATAGAAAAAATATATTATATTGTCACCAAAGTTTCACAAACAACGTTGATATTTTACAATAAAAAAAAATAAGTCAAAAGTTAGAAAAAACAAAATAAAGCAAATCATCATGGATGATTACGAAAAAAATGACCATGTAGACCAGGTTCGCTAAGAAAATTTGCAGAACATTTTGGACATTGATACATTTTTTCACCATCATGATGTCTTTGATGATTTTGCCAATATTTATTACTATTCGTTACATATTGACATCCATTGTGTGAACATCGAAAACGATATAACGGTATATGAGCGGTTGAACGAGAATTTTCGTAGACATCATCATCATCATCATCATCATCATCAACAACAATAGAATCGTTTTTATCGTTCATTTTTAAATTATTTGCAATCACTATTGTCTGTTGTGTTGGAATTTTCGGTGGACATGTCTTTTTTAATCTGATATCATTATTATCATTGGATACTACATTTTGATGACCAGATTTTCGTTTTAAACCATTATTATTATTATCATCATTATTCGGGATTGCTGTTTGATTGGACGATGTTTTTGTTGTTGTTGTTTGGCGAACAAATGAATGCGTTTGTTGTTGTTGTTGTTGCTGCTGCTGCTGTTGCCGGTTTGATTGTGATCGAACATTTTCAATTGGATTATTATTATTTGCCATTGAATTTCGATCCATGTGTCGATATATCGATGTTGTTGATTTTGATTGTCTTGATTCGTTTTTTTCATACATTGTTGTTGGAATCGTTTTATTCGATGATGACATTGCTGCGTATGATGATTGTTGATTGTTCAAAATTCGACCATCAATCATCTCATTGTTATTGTTGTTGTTTTTCATTTGAATATTACGTAATTTTTCCAAAAATTCATCATTCGTTTTTTTAACCCTAGAAAGGTAACCTTATCGATATTGCGGGAAAGGTAACCTACGTAAATTTTACGTAGTTGATATGCCTAACTTATTTCCGCTATAAAAATTATTCATCTGATTATTTATGTTAAATTTTAACGTTTATTCATTGAATCACACCTCTATTTTATATTAAAGAAAAAAAAAATCATTTTTCAAAAGTGGAAAGTTCAAAAATATCAAATCAAAGATATGGTGTAAATTTTGAATTTTTTTTTATTGTCAATTTTGAAATTATCACAGCGTCAAGAAAAAATGAAAAATGATCCTGTAAATATGATTAATCAATCGATGATTGTATTTCGAAACATGATTGACAAATTTTTATCTGATATTCGTCACGGGGGCGGTGCCACAACGTTTACATCCGGTCGTTGTTAAACGCTTTTTGCAAGCATTTTAATTTTGAATAAAGTGAAAAACATAAACAAATGAACAGAAAAGACGTTTATTTCAAAAAATATTGCGAGAAAAAACGTTTTTGACAAGTGAAAAGATAAAAAAAAGAAAAAGATTAAAATTATTTTTATTCATAAATGACGTTTTTTGGGAAAAATTTCCGAAACTATCGCTCTCAGCAAAATTTTCTAAGATTTTTCTATGCTGATTCAGGCAACCATACGTAAATTTTACGTACAAGCTTTTACGCCTGAGCTTATAGATAACAGATAAAAGGCGAAAACTGGATCTTTTCTATTTCTAAAGGTGTAGAAATATATTCTTGAGGAATAGAAAGGGGTTCCAGCTGTCTTAGCATCGTGAGTGTTTTTTTGGAACATTTTGAAGTGCAAAAAGCATAAATTTTACGTAGGTTACCTTTCTAGGGTTAAGAAATTTAAAGTATTCATTCAAACACTCATCAGCTTTCGAACGATTTGAATGAAATTCAATCATTAAATCAATCAATTCGTTTGATGATGATGATTCTTCCTTATGTTCATTATTATTATTATTATTTCGTACAACTGATTGATTACCCATCGTATTGTAGTGTTGCGATTATCGAAAATCGAATATCTGTATTCTATTGGAAACGCACAAACGCACATAAAAAAAACAACATTTCAAAATAAATAATCAAAATTGAAGAATTAAGTACTCACACATATACACATATATTATATAATTAATAATATAAGTGCTCAAAATCAGGTTCAATCAAATCAATTGCATTTTGCTTTGTAAAACGAGAAAAATAAAATTCCTTATTATTATTCCTTATATTACAATCATGCATCATCAATGATGATTATATCACCATGGATATAATATCATATATTGAGTTGCTGTGAGAAAAAAAATCTCTTTAAAAAATGACGTGCTGGAGAAAAAAAATCACACGTGTTATTTTATTTTTTTTTTGGGTTTTAAAAAATGAATAAAAATAAGATTACAAAGTTTCATTCACTATTGAATCATTTTTTTTCATTCATATGAAAAAAATCAATTAAAGAAACAATATTTTTATATTATTACAAATTTCAGCAATAATTTTCTCAGATTGTTCACAGAAATAAATTTACAGTTATTTTATCATATTTAAAATTCAATTTCATCGTATAAGAATCATTTTTTTCCATATATATCAATTTTTACAAATTTTTCATCCATTGCAAGATAAATATCCATACTTACATGCAGGGCCGGCCCGGAAAATCGCGAGGCCTTGTGCAATGTCAACTTGAAAAACGCGAGGCCTTAAAAAAATTAAGGAATTTTCAAAAAATGATTGCTTAAAAAAAATTTGAAGCGTTAAAAATCTTGATTGTTAATTTGAAGCGCGCTAAAAAACAACTGGCAAAAAACTGCGATCGTTCATAAAGTCTGTGCAGCAATTTATGACCGAAAAAATTTCCAAAAGCTTGTATCAATCAATTTAAATTTTTTCTAATGATCATCAAATCATCAACGTCATTCGAATCAGTAATGTCACCTCGACTCTATTTTGGTTATTTTAGATTTTATTTGGACTTTCTATAAATTGATTATAAAATGCGTTGAAAATTTCAGATTCATGAAATTAATAACATTACCAATCATTCAATCCAAGTAAAACTATTGCCATGATCGTTCAACAAAGGAAATTGTTTTAAGAATTTTTCAATCTCTATTCTGAAGTGCATTAAGATTTTTGTGTCATTTTTGATTCTAAATCACTATAACCAACCAACCAACCGCAACCAACGGCCAACCTGCGGCTCTTTAAAAGATTATTTGTGGCTCTCGATAAATGTATTTGAGATGGTGGAAAATTTGAGCCTCACACATGTGTGACGCTTGGTCGTGAATGGGTTAAATACGTATACGTACATTTAATCTTTTTATTTCATTTAAATCAAAAATACATACACACATATTTCACCAGTGCATAGCAAAAGAGTTGTTCTTTCAAAGATTTACTAGAATCGAGAAAATGACAAATGTCCAAACTAACACGACCAGTTCAGAATCGAGAAAATGGCAAATCCAACCTAACACGACCAGTTCAGAATTGGTTGACAATGCTTTATTGATTACTTTCCCAATTCTGAACAGGTCGTGTTAGGTTGGACATGTTATTTTCTCGATTCTGAACAGGTCGTGTTAGGTTGGACATGTTATTTTCTCGATTCTGAACTGGTCGTGTTAGTTTGGACATTTGTCATTTTCTCGATTCTCAACAGGTCGTGTTAGTTGGGACATTTGTCATTTTCTTGATTCTGAACTGGTCGTGTTAGTTTGGACATTTGTCATTTTCTCGATTCTGAACTGGTCGTGTTAGTTTGGACTTGTTATTTTCTCGATTCTGAACTGGTCGTGTTAGTTTGGACTTGTTATTTTCTTGATTCTGAACTGGTCGTGTTAGTTTGGACTTGTTATTTTCTCGATTCTGAACTGGTCGTGTTAGTTTGGACTTGTTATTTTCTCGATTTTGAACTGGTCATTTCATTTATCTTTCTTTGGCTTTCAGCTTTAAAAGGATCATCATCCTTTGGATATTTTTGCTTCGCCAACGAATAATCTTTTTCTAAGATTTCCAGTATTTCTTCTGAAAGTTGTTTTATATATTCCAATTGTTTGAATATTGATTCAACAGAATCAACTGTACTTCTTTTTTCTGGAATCGCTTATGATGTTGATTGTTGGAAATTTGTCGACACAACATTTTTTTCATTTAATTGTTTCTCCAATTTAAATAATCAATCAATCAGTCAATTTTTTGATTTGTGATTTTAGAATTTTAGACAAGAATTTAAATTATGAGGCGACTGGTGAACAAACGGGATTGTGCATACCCTATTCGTCACCAAATTTTTGGGATAAATGATCCATGATCCATTGAAAATCGGTTTAATTTGGAATTATTGATAAATCCATCTTAAAGAAGTCAGGCAATGCATTCATTATTCATTTTTCCTTTGATGATTTATCACTTACTAGGTTAGATATTTAGCCATCGACATTGTTTGTTTATTTATTTTTCCTATATTGGTTCCACTACAAACAATTCGCACAACTATTAATAGATATTTGACTAGATGAAGTACATGTTTTTGATTCAGGATTACCATAATATTCAAATGTATCAAAACAAAAAACATTTTCATTTTATTAAATCATCCAAAATTCGGAACCGCGAGGCTTTTGGAACCGCGAGGCTCTTAGTACTACGAGGCTCTTGGAACTGCGAGGCTCTTAGTACTACGAGGCTCTTGGAACTGCGAGGCTTTTGGGACTGCGAAGCTTTTGGGACTGCGAGCTGTTTCCGGAACCGCGCTGCCGGAGGCAGCGCGAGGCCTTCAGTAGCGCGAGGCCTTGTGCGGTGCACAGTCTGCACAGGCGCCTGGGCCGGCCCTGCTTACATGGCAAATTCCAATTTTTACAACAGGAATTTAGACAATTTTTTACAAATGCACAAAATCATTTAAAATCGTAAAAATCCAAAGGAGAATCTTGGTCAATGCTTGTAGGTGGTAATCGTATATACGATCTCATATACTACCTCGGTCTTCCTAGGCAACAATGTGATACCTATCGATATTAAAATCATGGAAAGGGCAGCCATGAAAAAAACAAAATTACTCACCGGTATTGAACTACACCTATGCAACGGGAAGTTAGAAACGCCGGTGCCGACAACAGAATTACCGCACCCAGGCAAATGGTTCAAAACTGGATACACGCAAATGTTGAACCATAACCAGATAGATGAAAAAATATTGGGGGGGATGGTGTCTATATATTCACTGACGGCAGCAAACTAAATAATCGCACAGGAGCCGCAAGCGTGTTCACAGCAAACGGGCAATTAATAGAGCAACACCAATGGAAACTGGCAGATGGTTGTTGCAGTATTTCAAGCTGAACTTATTGCAATAAAAGAATCAATCAGTAGATGCAAACAGATGAATTACAGTTCGATCAGCATCTTCTCTGATTCAAGATCAGCCCTTGAGTCAATAGCCAATCGAGCGAACTGCCATCCAATTGTCTTTGAAATAAACAATCAAATTGACATATTAAGAGGCAAAAACGTTACAACGAAGCTGTACAACGATCAAAGCACACAGCAATTACAGATGGAATGAGATGGCAGACAATCTAGCCAAAGGAGCGACAGCATCATTAAACCAAACCAATGCCATCTACGAAAAAATACCAGTATCGTCATTCAAATATTTGTGCCGGCAAGAATCGAACCAAAAACGGATGATCAGAACAGCTACGTCGAGCACCGGAAGATGGACAAACCGATTGTTGCCAAACACCGAAATCATCGGAGAATTTGAGAAAAAGATAGAAACTACAACAACTAAACAAATTACCCAATTCCTGACTGGCCACGGACCAACAAAACATTATCTACACCGATTCAAACTCATAAACGATGATAAATGTCCATGCGATGGTCACTCACCTGGAACATGCAATTCAATTCTGCGACGGATGGACCCGAGAGAGGCACCTCTTAACGACTAAACACGGAATTCAACCGAGAGATTTACTGGACATAAAAAGAATTCTGGCGTCCAACGAATTAACGAGAGATTGGCAGGACTTTATCACAACAACCATAGATGGGATAGCAAAATTCAATAGTTAATTGTTAAATGATATTGGCTAAGCATACGTGCTTTTTGTATGGCACATAGCCACTGTATATAAAAACACTATTATATTCAAATAAAGTTCATTGTTATTTTCTTCATGGTAGCAGAGCGTGGTTTTGATTTTTTTTTCTTTTCTTTTGTGAATTAAAATATGGATCAGCTACAATTGTTAAATACGTTGTTGATTAATCAACCGAAGCCATCACACACACTCACCAGATACGAATCACACACACACACACACACACACACACACACACACGCACTAATTATAACCATATCATCACATGTCCCATGTTCGAAGATATTATGAACATTTTCGAAATTAACGGCAATGAACACTTGATTTCCACAATTGGAAAATTGTTAAATAACAACAAATTATCCGATTTCTCTCATCTCATCCACCAACGTTTAAGGGATATGAATAAATGCCTAAAATTTATCATTTAAAGCTCTTTTCTCAATCTTTTATCTTTTATTTACATGATTATCAACATTGTATTATGACTTTTATTCTCGTTTTTTTTCTTGTATTTATATTTTTCATCATTTAATAATTTTAAATAAAGCTAGGAGTCATGCTCCGTTAAAATTTTTTAAAAAAAAAAACACCCACGCACTAACACACACCCAACATAAGACATACATCAACAAATAAGAAAATCACACAACACGAATCTAATTGTTTTTACTTTTACTTTTACTTGTTACACAATACATATCATTATCATTATCAATATTACCCATTTTATTACACAAGTTACACACACACACACACACAAGCAGAGATCCTGAAGCATCTCCTAGTGTTTCCATTGCACGAGATGAGGATGGTAGAAAAGGAATAAAAACACACACAAAAAAAACGAAAAAAAATGGTTGCAAAAAAAACATTCAATGCTTTAAATTTTATTTATTCAAATTCTACTTTGGAAATTGGGTAAAAAAAGGAATCTTAATACAATAAAATTGCCAATGTGAATGATAAATGTGTTGGTGTGTATGTGTGCGTGTGGATGTTGCCAATGACAATTATTGATTAAAAATCGATAATAGTAAATTTTTTTTTGATTTAGAAAAAATATATTAACTTATCACCAAAGTTTCACAAACAACCTTGATATTTCACAACAAAAAAAAAATAAATAAAACAAAACAAAAAATCAAATCATTGATGTTTACGAAAAAAATGACCATGTAGACCAGGTTCGGTAGGAAAATTTGCAGAACATTTTGTACATTGAAAAATTTTTACACCGTCATGATGTTTCACATGATTATTCATATATTTATTATTATTCGTTACATATTGACATCCATTGTGTGAACATGGAAAACGATATAACGGTATATGAGCGGATGAACGAGAATTTTCGTAGTCATCATCATCATCATCATCATCATCAACAACAATAGAATCGTTTTTATCATTCATGTTTAAATTATTTGCTATGACTATTGTCTGTTGTGCTGAAATTTTCGGTGTCTTTTTCAATCTGAAATCATTATTATCATTGGATACTACATAATGATGACCAGATTTTCGTTTTAAACCATTATTATTCGGAATTGCTGTTTGATTGGATTGTTTTTGTGTTGTTGTTTGGCGAACAATAGAATTCGTTTGTTGTTGTTTTTGCTGTTGCTGCCTCCGGTTTGTTTGTGATTGAACATTTTCAATTGGATTATTATTTGCCGTTGAATTTCGATCTATCGATGTTGTTAATTTTGATTGTCTTGATTCGTTTTTTTCATACGTTGTTGTTGGAATCGTTTTATTCGGTGATGACATTGCTGCGTTTGATGATTGTTGATCATTTTTCATCTCATTGATACTGTAATTGTTTTTCATCTGAATTTTAAGTAATTCGTTCAGAAATTCATCATCAATTTTCGAACGTTTTGAATGAAATTCGTCATCAAGTTTCGAACGTTTTGAATGAAATTCATCATCAAGTTTCGAACGTTTTGAATGAAATTCATCGTCAGCTTTCGAACGATTTGAATGAAATTCAATCATTAAATCAATTAATTCGTTCGATGATGATTCATGATGTTCATTATTATTATTTCGTACAACTGATTGATTACCCATCGTATTGTAGTGTTGCGATTATCGAAAATCGAATATCGAATATCTGTATTCTATTGGAAACGCACAAACGCACACCTAAAAAAAACAACATTTAAAATAAAGATCAAAATTGAAGAATTAAGTACTCACACATATATAAATAATAAGTGCTCAAAATCAGGTTGGCATGATCAAATCGATTGCTTTTTCTTTGTAAAACGAGAAAAATAAGATTCCTTATAACAATATTATGCATCATCATCAACAATGATGATAATAATCACCATGGAAATAATAGCATTGGGTTGCCGGGAAAAAAGATCTCTTTCAAAAATGACGTGCTGGAGAAATGCTTTTTCGGTTTTCGCTAGTTGAAAAAATGGACATAAAATATATCCAGCCATAAGAACAATGTTGGCCGATATTTTAACAAAGCTTCTTATCCACAATATTACAACAAAATCATTGTCAAAATATGACGAAAAAACGACGATCATCATCGACAAATGTACCACGTATATTAACCACATCATTACTATATTACAAAATAAAGATAATATAGATTAAAAATTATTAAATAATTTGGTTTGAAGATGAAAAACATGATGATAACTACTTTATCGATATTATTGGTTTTAATATTGATAATAATCATAGACAACAAAGTGATATACAACCATCATCAACATCAACGCCATCAACGACAGGTTCATCCAGTATTGGACCAAGAACACCACAATTAAGTCAATAAATATTCAGTATCTATGTTTGATTTATATATGATTTTTTTTGTTTGAAAATGAAATTATGATGAACAGCTTATCATCAAAATTTATCATCATCAGTTCATTCAAACGTTTAAGCGAATAAATTGTTGTTCAATAAAACGGAAAAATAATGCCATTTGATAAATGTGAATATTAATTAATATGATGATAATTTGTTTTACTACATCATCCAAACGATATAGGATAATGTCTGCATTCACAAAAGAAAAAAAAGATAATGTTAAAATAAGAATGCGCATCACCATCAATTCAAAATCAACATAATGCATTGATAAAAAAAAATTTCCAGGAATATTTTATTTTTTTTTTTTTTTTGATTACGCTGATTTTATTTCTGATTTGATGGTTATATGAATGTATTTGACATTGAATTTTTTTTTTATAAATTCCAATGAATCTGATATATAAACATGATAAACTCCTGATCGCATGCTCAATTCAAAGTATAAATTCATTATTGAACATTTTTACTGGGTTTGTTATATTTGTGAAAATGAAGTGTGACCATAAAATTATTTAACCAAACGATGTCGAACGAACAACGTTGTGATCAGCCAATTTCTCTTTGTTGGAAAAATTTACGCTATGAAGTCGATGAATGGTGTATGGTCGACGGTTGGAAAGCAAGTCGCAAACGAAAAGTAATCCTCAACCGTCTTAATGGTTCAGTAAGGTTGAACAGTCTGAATGCATTGCTCGGACCTTCTGGTGCCGGCAAAACTTCGCTGATCAATTGTCTCATCGGCAATGTTCCAGCCAAGAATATTTCATCCGACACAGAAATTTATATCAACAGTGAGATAATCGCAAAGTCATCGAATTCATTGGTCAGTTTTGTGCCACAATTCGTCCATGAGATCATTTTGGGACGGTTCACAGTTCTCGAGACTTTGTATTATGCATTCTGCTTCAAGAATCCTGCTCACAATCACGGTCGAGCGTATCAACACATCCAGTCAACAATCCAGGAATTGATGTTGAATCCGAAAGTGTTGCAAACACGTTTCGAAAATTGTTCTGGTGGCGAACAACGTCGAGTGGCCATCGCTCATGAGCTAATGTCGATCGAATCGAAGCCACCATTTTTGTTTGTCGACGAACCGACCACCGGTTTGGACAGTGAGTCAGCATTAGTGGTAATGAAGTGTCTACAGCGATTGTCCAAGCAGAATGGCATCACAGTCATTGTCTCAATCCACGCTCCTAGTTCGGACATATTGAATATGTTCGATCAACTGTACATCATAGCCAAGGGAGGTGTTTGCATTTATTCTGACCATCCGGATCGATTACGGCCACATTTGAATCGAATCACAGGAATCGCATTGAATGAGGATGAATCGCCAATTCAAGAATATCTTCGTATCGCTAGCAACGGCATTGATGATGAACAAGTGAGGAAATTGACTCAAGAGAGTGTCCAACAACACCATCGAGGACTGACATCTCATATCAACAAATTAAACGAAAACGAATGCCCATTCGAATCGATTCCAAAGGGCATTCCTCATTATTCAAAAAAATTCCGTTTCTTCGATCTTTGGACACAATTCAAACGTCTTCTGTGTTTAGCATTTATTGCCGATGTTCGAATCCTGATTGGTGTTTTGGCCAATATCACTATCAACTTGATACTGTTTGCATTAATCACCAATAAAGATATGTTGATGCCTGAAGGATGTCTGCCATTCGATATAGAGCATTACAATCAAACTTGTCAGAATAAATTGGAAAATGATCGATTAAATATGACATTTTTCATGTTTTTAACGTTCACTACGCTTGCTTTTTTAACAATCAGTATAGGAATGAATTCTTTGGTTGCCCTCAATTTTATGAAAGTTCTTCGTCATGAATATCGCAATGGTAAGGGAATGTGTCATCAAACAATCATTGAAAAAAATATTTGCTAATTTTAATTATTTACTTCTAGGTTGGTACAGTTATGCTTCATTGATTTATCCAGTTCATGTGAATGACGTGATCACCTCGTTTTTCATTGTTTTAATGACCGCCATATTTTTCTTTTTAACTTGCGGTATCATCTATGTTGATGAATATCAAATCAATTGGCATCGTTTGGAGATTTTAATTTTATTTTATTACCTCATATTTTCGTACGGTCAATCATTTGGTTATTTTGTTCTGGCAACTTGTATTGATCAACTAGAATTACTTCTTCTACTATGTCAAGTGATAATTACCATATCTACTATGACTAATGGATTAGTGGTATCGATTGATATAATGGACAAACCATTTTATTTGGCCATTTCAGATATAATTGGTACTCGATATTTAATGGAAGGATTTATTTATGTATTCTTCGGTATTGATCGTTGTGATCCTCAAACAGAATATTCAAAGATTTTGAAACAATTTTTTATCGACCCAGACAATGTCTATTGGAACATAATGTACCCTATATATATTATAATAGTGATTCGAATCATATCTGTCGTTGTGATGCGTTGGACATTTAGAATTGTGAACAATGGGAAAATCGTATCAAAAAAGAAAATGGAAATCTTGACGAAAATGCTAACACCTTCAATTGAAATTGATTTCTATGAAAAGCCTACTTCTGTCCAGATGATCGACAGTAATAATAACTTTGAAGTTAATTTGCCCAACGAAAACGAATTTCAACAATTTTGTAATGGCCGCTATATTATCGGATGGCGTCACTTGACATTGTTTGCTACCGAAACTATCTATGAGGTGCGTCCGACACCTGAATCACTGGATGATTTTGGAGATAAGTTAATACTGCGGAATCTCAGTGGACAATTTCAGTTCGGAACATTGAATGCAATCATGGGCAGCTCCGGTTCGGGCAAAACGTCACTATTGAAGGTTTTCAATGGCAAAATGAAAACCAAACTGACCGGTTCGACACAATTCTATCTCAGTCGTTTCGTACCAATTCGAACTTGCTATATAAACCAAGAAGTGTCAAATCACCTGATACCTGGTTTGACGAGCAAACAAAGCTTGGTTTATGCTTCTAAATTGAAAAATTGTCACCAAGGACAAACAATTGACCACGAACAAGTGGCAACCAAACTTCTCGATGAATTAGACATGGCCAACACGGCCAACACCATGGTGCAGAATTGCTCCGGTGGAGAAAGGAAGCGACTGGCTCTGGCGATGGAACTGACATCAGTTCGAATGCCCAATCTGATCTGTATCGATGAACCAGTCAGTGGGCTGGATTCCAATTCAGCACGGTTGGTCCTTCAATGTCTTCGACGATTCATTGCTCGACATCCGGATATCACTATGGTGGTCAGCATTCACCAACCTAGTACCGAGCAGTTGGACATGTTTGACCTGTGCTATGTGCTTGCATTCGATGGTCTGGGTATCTACTCGGGACCTCCATCCGGAATCAAAAGCTTTCTCACAGAGGCATCTTCCATTGACAATGATAAACGATTTCCAATCGAATCTCTCATTCGATATTCTTGCACTGGTCACTCGAATCCCATCGTGCAACGATTAGCTGAAGAAACCGATAATCAAATCCATAAAATCACACCGTCGCTGTTACAGGATACTGTTCATATCAAGGATGGTGTACAATTTCATCAAATTCGATTCTCATTGCGATCGGTAGCCATTTTATTCCGTCGTTTAGTTCATTTTTCATTCGGATATCAATGGCCAATATGGCTAGCCTATACAATCATGTATATTTTTATATCTGCTTCATTTCGCGATCTTTTTGATGAAAAAATAGCTGAAACTGATGGTTGTATATCAATGGATGATGATTTCCTCGCTATTTGTTCTAATGTTACCAATCAAAAATTTATAGAAGATTTACGACTTGTCAATAATGTAAATTATGCCCTCTTTTCCAGCGTCACATTCTTTTTAATAATGAACATACAAATGATCAACTTGTTCACGTCAGAATTGAAATTTTTTTCAACTCAACATTTAAATGGTTTGTATTTTTTGTTTTTTTCTTATTCTAATTTATTTTAATTTGAAGGTTGGTACACTTGTGGTGCTTATTATCTGTCGAAATTGTTGTTCGATGCTATCACTATTCTACCAATGGCCATAATGTTTGTTTATATAACCGATATCTATTCATCGGTTTCGCCAAATAATTATTTCGTCTGGCAAGTGTTGAATTTATATTTATCATCATTTTCTTTTGTGGCCATAGTTAATATAATCATAGTGTTATTGCGCAAATCAATCATCCTCTTATTTATTCTGATAGGATCATCACAAGGTTTTTTTCTATTATTATCCGATGTATGCAATGTAATTGAAGATAAGAATTTTTTTGTACGTTTTCTATCAAATTTTTCATTTTATCGTTATCAATTTCCATCAACATTATTGCTTATATATGGTGGTGATCGTTGTCGTCCATATGAAATACAATCATTGTTATATATGTTGAACGTGCCAACGAATAATGAATATTTCTATGAATGCATAGTGAAACTTGTTTTATTGGCCATATTTTATCACACAATTGCATTGATTGTTTTCTGTATCAAGTACAATCCATTAATCAATCGCCATGAACGTGCCGAACGAATTGAACATTATCGTAATGAACATTTAATTAAACCTTACAAATACAATAGTTATTTTTGAAAAATCAAACCAAATTTTTGTTTTAAATATCATGATGATGATGATGATAAACGAATAAATAAATATATCAAGAAAAGATTTTTTTTTCTCGCTTTAATCATTTCAATATTCCCAGGAAATGTGATTTTGTAAATCTGTTTTTTCATTTCATTTCTTAAAATTTCGTACTTTTGTTGGTTTTTCTTTTTATATGTTTGAATCACGTTACTATTTACTACTAAGAAACTTGCGATTATAATCTGGATATATTAGGTGTAATATATGATAAAACAATCTTGTTTTAACTGTGATTGACAATGATGATAAATCATCATCGACGATCATCATTCATCATCAATTATCATCATTATATTAACTTTTCTATGCATATCGTTATTGATTCATATTTTAAATATCGTAGTTGTGGATCATGCTATAGGCAATGGTATCGTAATTTATTTATTTTGTCGTTGATGTGAAATTTCAAACGTTCCATTCTAGATTAGGATCGATAAAAATGATTTGGCTACAACACACATGAATCAGGAAGATTGAAATTCTTCTCAGCCAGTGTTGTAGCGTATTTTGTCTCATTTAGGAAAATAATGGGACTTTGATTAACGTCAAAAATTGAACGTTCGTTCTTAGGATTGAATTGCGCCATCGTTAAAGATGATTATATTTGATGATTGTGTCACAAATTGAAAATGTAATGTGTGTGTGTGTGTTTTTATATAGCCATTTGTTTGATTGTTGATTGTCACACACACACACACATAAATGCTCAAAATCAGATTGTCATTATCAAATCAAAAATGATAATCACCATGGAAACCATTTTGTAATTATTCCCTCTATTTAAAAAAAAATCAAATTAAATCGCGTTTTTTGTTTAAATTTTTATAATAGAGTAAAAATTTCCAAGATGATTTTCACAGTTTTATTTCCCACAATGATTTTGATGTTGATTTCATGCATAGAAATTGAGCAAATTTTCATAACAAATAATGGAATCCATATCAATTTATTGATAGATAATAATAAATATTTAAAATTTGATTTGCAAAAAAAATTTTGCCATGGTCACACATAGGTTTATCGATAAAATCGAAAACATAATAATAGACAAACAATTGTGATTTGATTCCAAATGGGAAAACGGAATTCAATTTTTCATTTTTTTTTCTGCGCACCTGTTGCAATGTTTTTTTAGGTTTTAATTTATATTTATCTATTTTATTCACATATATGCATAAACAACATATGCAATAATTTTTCAAATTTATATTTTCAAGCACATTTATTCACTATGTGTGTGTGTAGGTGTGTATGTTTAAAACATTGATTTCAATAGCAATGTAACCAAGGAGTAGTTGTTGTTGATGATTGCGTGTGTGTGTGTTTGGTGATAAAATGCAATCAATGATAGTTTTTTTTCCAGATAAAACACATAAATATAAAATAAAAATCGTACATTATAATTTTAAGTAAAAATAATAAGTGGATATATAAGAGCAAGAGAGAATTTAAAAAAAAAACTACAGAAAGAAAAATTCAAATTTCTGATTTTTTTTCTGTTTTTCACCACTAGGTCGCACTGTTTTTCATGTAGATGTGTATTTATAAATAAATAAAAAAAAAGTTGAAACGTTCGAATTGGGGGAAAAAAAAATAATGTGTGCACACATGGTTGTAGTGTTGGTGGTGGTGGTGGTGGTGGATGAATAATTGATTAATTAATTAATTAATTAAGAAAAAAAATATTTCACAATTGTAATTTTTCATTTCATTTCAATTCTGAATTTGATGATTTATGTATTGCCAAGAATTTTTTTGTTGTTGTTGTTGTTGTTGTGGTTGTGGTTGTGGTTTTGTTTTCAATTCGTAAGAATAAAAAAAAATATGACAAACACGCGGATAAAAAGAGAAAGTTAGAGAGAGAGATACAGCAAACAACACAAACATATTTTTTTTATCTGATAAATAAAACGCAAATAATTTGACAGTGATATAATGATGATGATGATGATGATAATGTAATGAGATATGATAATGTTGGTGGTGATGAAAAAATAGCCAATTTTTTGTTGTTGTTGTTGTTGTTGTTGATGTAATCATCAAATAATTGGTTAGGTTGTTTGAATTTAAATTTTCTGATTTTTTGCCGATATCCAAATATATGGGCCAGAATTATCATGTATTACTAATTTAACTTTAGCATAAATTTCTTCCGGTGTATCACATGAAATGATTGCCAAAAAATATTGACCATATTCTTGTTCAGTACGAATAGAACGTTCATATTGTCGCCGACATTCATCATCCGTTATACGTTTATCCCATTCTTTTAATAATTCAATTGAACGTGGCCGTATTAATATTGTAATTGGCATTAAATTTGCTGCTTGTAATCGTCGTATAGCTGCTGCACTAACATCCAATATACAATGTTTCTGTTGATCATATGATAATTCACGTACAGCGGAGATTTTTGTTCCATAAAGATTATCACGATATTGTCCAGCTTCAATAAATAAATGTGATTCAATATCTCGTTCCATTTCTTCACGTGTTGTAACAAAATAATAATCACGTCCATGTATTTCACCTTCTTTTGGTGGCCGTGTTGTATGTGGTACACAGGAACCAAAACGATCCGGATATTCTGATATAAGATCATCATTTATACGTTCTTTTAATGGTCCAAGTATAATAACTGGACGCATATAATCAATTTCAGTCTGTATAACAGCTTCATAGCTTAATATATGATTATTATTATCCGATTGTTGTTGTTGTTGTTGACGATCTTCACGTATATCTTCTAATGCTGAATTTGAACCAGATATTGAACTACGATCATGATGATTATAACTATGTCTTGTCATTGATAAATGTTCATCACCACCTTGTTCACTAAGATGATCATAACTACCAGAAATATCTTCTGTTGAAGATTCTCTTGATTTCATAAATGGAAATTTTCTTGAAAATGAAAAATTCTTTTTCTTTCTATCCAATGTTGATGATGATGAACGGCCATCTGAATAATGATCGGAACCATGAAATTTTACAGATTTTAATCGTGCACGTTCACGTCTTTCAACACGTCGTTTTGATGGTATAATACCAAGTAGAATATCATCAGTACCATCAAGTAATACACGACGTGCTTGCCACCATTCATCATCGGAAGCATTCGTTACATGCAATATATCACCAAATCGGAATGGAAGGCCACGTGATGGTAGACCAGAATCACGTATAGGTTCATAATCGAATAAAGCTCGTACATAAAGGGTACGTTTTTGTGATGTACGTAACGTACCGGTTGAAACACCTGATAATGGTAATGAACTTGTTGCTTGTAAATGTTGTTCCCTAAGATCTTGAATACGAGCTTCGAATCGTCGATATTCTTCTGGTCGATAAGCAACTAAAAGATTAACCGTTTGACCAGCACCTTTTAATGCAGCTGCAGCTTCTTCATGTGTAGCACGTCTTAAATCCATACCATTAACAGCCAATATTTGATCACCACGATATAATTGTCCACTTGAATCAGCTGGTCCACCAGCCAATATAAATGAAACAAATATTCCTTGACCATCTTCACCACCAACAATATTGAAACCAAGTCCAGTTGATTGTCCTTTTGAAAGTATTAAACGACGTGGTTCACGATCAATATCGGTTCGATCTAATTCATCCGAATCTTCCGCCAATATAGTAGCAGCAGCGTTTGTATTAGTTAGATTTGTTGAACCACTTGCTGTTCGTGTACGTCTTTGATTATTATTATTATTATTATAAAGATTATCTTCACTTCTAAATGATTGCACTGGATTTATCTGTCCGGTATTTGTAGTTGTTGTTGTTGCTGCTGCTGCTACTGCTGATGATGATGATAATGAATGAATTGAATTTCTTGTAGGCATTATCATACGTTGATTATTAAATGTATGATTATTATTATTATTAACATTTGATGAAAAATTGGTCGATGATAATGATGTAGGTGGTGGTCGTGTAGAACCATTTGTTGTTTTTGCTGTTGTTGTTGTTGTTGTTGTCGCTGTTACCGCTACTGTTATTGAATTGTTGTTATTACCCATTTGATTCATTGAATATGTTGATGATTGTTGTTGAGGTTTACGTACTGTTAATATCACATGATCAGAAGTGGATTTCAATACGGCTACAGCATCTTCATGTGTAACATTTTCCAATAAAATATCATTTACAGCTACTAAACGATCACCACATTCTAAACGGCCATCTAATGCAGCTGCACCTTTATCCATAATTTTCGTCACATAAATATTATTATCTCCAGGCAGATGTTCATTACCAACACCACCGGCAATTGAAAAACCTAATCCTTTGGATGTTGCTTTAAATAATTCAATACGAACTAAATCGGACATTGTTAATGATGATAATGATGATGATGCCATAATGGATTGATTTTGAATATTTGCCGGTGCTGATGCTGAAGGTGGTATCATTGATTGTTGTTGTTGTTGTTGTTGTAGCTGTTGAAATTGTGATTGTGATTGATGCAATGCCGTTGTTGTTGTTGCTTTTGGCATATGGTTACGACGACGTTTAACCAATAAATGTACACGATTTCCAGCATGTTGTAATGCATTAACGGCAATTTTATGTGCTACATCAATCAATGATGTTTCGTTTACCTTATTGTTTAAATAATCAAAAAAAAAAACAATAATTGATTTGTTTAGAAAATTAAACAAATAAATACCTTTAAAATAATATCTTCAATCTGTAATCGGCCATCGGCGGCTGCCGAACCACCTGGTATCAATTTAGTTATATATATAGAACAATCATCAGCAATATGTGGATTATCGATACCACCAGCGATTGAAAATCCAAGACCTTGATTACCACGTTCCAATATAATCTCTTCAAATTCCCATGCACCTTCTGCTCCTGTAGTCATTATTGAATTTTCAATATTATGATGATAACGTTGTTCGTTATTATTATTCAATCCGTTATATACGATTGTATTTTGTTGTTCTTGTTCTTCTTCGTTGTCTTCGTCGTCGTCGTCGTTGTCTTCAAGATGTACCTGTTCAACTTGAACAATTTCACGATTATTAGTATTTATTCCGTTTGTGATGATTGAATGTTGTGTATTATTTATAACACGAGATTGTTGTTGATATGGTTCTATATTTGAATTGATTCGATTATTATTATCTAATAATTGGGAATGATTTTTTATCGATTGATTTGTATTGGTCGTTGATACTATTACTGGTCTGGCTGTTGATGATGTTAAATTATCTATTCGTTCCAATGGATTCAATGATGATAATGTTTGATGATGATGTTGTTCTTTTCGTCGATTCAATTGTTGTTGATCCTGTTCTTTTTGTTGTTGATGTTTCAATACGGCACCAAGTATTTCATTTAAACGGCCAGATAATAAATCTTGTACATCAGATGCTAATATTGGCTGATTATTTACATCATCATCATCATCATCATCATTATTATTATTATGATTATTTACATAATTATCATCAACATTATCATTATTATGATTATTATTTGTTTTTGAATTTGAATACTGTTGATGATGGCGATTATTATTATTATTATTATAACCACCGTTTGTCGATATTATGTTATTTATTCGTGTTGGATGATGTATATGATTTGTTGATAATGTATATGAATTTGATGTTAAATCCGTTGTTGTCAATGAACTTGTATCATATGCTGATGTTGATGCTGATGATGACAATGTATTTGATCGTTTCTGCTGTTGTTGCTTCTGCTGTTGTTGTTGTTGTTGTTCTTTATATTGCCAATCTCTTAATGTTTCACGTGTTTTTGTTTCAATTGCTTTATGATCGTCTTGTAATGTTACTTCATAAAATTCTTGTATATCTAATAATGCTTGAAATAATTTCGAACGAAATATTTTTATAATACGTTCAATTGCTTGACGAAGTTCTTCTTGTTGTTGTATTGTTGTTGTAGTTGTCGATGATAATGGTGATGAATTTTGTTGTTGTTGCTGTAAACGGCGATGATAATCTTCGAGGAGCTCCAACGCTCGATGTGCCTCCTCGCGACGAATACGCATCACTGTTCATCAAACGATTAATCACCGAAAATAAAAATTATATCAATAGTAGGGGGAAATTCTTAATGTTTCAAATTTATTGTTATTGATTATGATTATGGTAATGGTGATCAAATTTTATTTGTTATTGTCGTTGTCGTCGTCGTCGGTGTTGTTGTTGTTGTTTATTGAATGAAAATCTAAAATTTGATCCAGGGTGGATTAAAAAACAAAAAGAAGAAGAAAAATGATCAGAAATTTTTCTGTTTTCGTTTTCTTCTTACCACTGAAAATGAGCTAAATGAAAAAAAGCTCAAATTTTGAAATATGATGATGACAAAAACAACGATATAATAGTGGTGGTGGTTTTCACGGCAAAACAAAAAAAAATTCGACTTTTTTTTCCCCTTTGTCAACAACAAATCCCGTATTTGATGACGATGATGATGATGATGACAAATTTACAATTGTTCAGTTTTTTATTTGTGGTGGGAGTTTATCTTGTCACTACTTTTTTTTTGAAAAAAAAATTCACAAAAAACAACAAGTATTTATAACAGGAAAAAAGATGAAAAAAAACAACCACAACAACAACAAAACAACAAAAATCAAGCAATGTCATTCAATGCTGTACAGCATCCATAAAACACTGTGTATTTGTTATATATTAAAAAAAAAACATTCGAATCATTTGTATGACAATATCGATCAACACCTTATAGTTGATTGATTGATCAATTAATTAACAATTAATTTTGGTCGATGATTTTAAATGAATGATGAAAATCAAAATCTGTTGTGTAGGAAAAAAAAACAAAGAATGAATTGTTGAGAATAAAAAAAAACAAAAATTTTTTTTCTTACTTTTTTACGATTTGGTTGAGATGAAAAAAAACTGGTTTATTATTGAATAATTCACAAACAAATAGATAAATAATTCAAACACCAGAAAGGAAAACAAAAAAATAAAGAATCGATCGATCGATCGATGAAGAAATGAATCGAAAATGATTGATTGATTGATTGATGAATCGAATAAATTCGTTGGAATATTCTTGTTCTTTTTTTTATTTACATTTAAATCTATAGTTAAAAAAAAATAACTGATGATTCATCACACACACACACGTACACAATAACACTGGTAGTTTTTTTTTTGTTTTGATGATAATATTCTTTTTATTGAAAATTAGAATCGTGATACAAAAAAAAAATAAAGAATTTTTGTAATGAATCAATGAATGAAATTATTATTTAGCCGAAATATTCAGCAACGGTGGCATAGGCCGTTTGCATTATTATTATCATCATCATACACATACACGGTTGACGGTTGAGCTTCATTATCGTGAACGAAAACAAAAAAATATAGGTATATATTGTGTGTATATGTGTACATTCCATATATATCATACCATCATCATTATTATGCAAAAAATAAATGGACACCGACATTGATGATTCAATTCAAAGAATTCATTTTGAAAATTCAACTTTGATGATGATTATTTTAAATTATAATAATAGCGATTGCGATGATCAATAAACAAATATAAATGATAAATGATTGGAATTATATTTGGAATTTGCAGTTGGAAATTGGAACAGCAAAATCAGAAATACCAGAAATATTTGGACATTAAATTTTTATATGTAGAAAAATAAACATTTTTTTTCAAATAAAAGGATTCTTTTTCTTGATGGGTTCCATTTTTCATTAATAATTAATTGATTGGGATGTAAAAGTGAAAAGTTTTTTGTTTTGTTTTGTTTTGTTTTTGATTAAAAATTCTAATACCTTGAAAAACTTTCTATTATTTTTCATATTCCATTTCCGGTAATCCTGGCTAGATTTTGTTTGTTTTATAATGCGATAATAATAGGATGTTTTTCTTTGGTTTGATTATCGATGGAAAAAAAATGTTTCAAACAACACAATTGATCGATCCAAATAAAATTTTTTTTTTTTTGGTTATTTTTAATGAAAAAAAATTTGTACCAAAATCTGATTATTATTATATTAACTGTATATATGTGAATATATATCCAGTGTCCATATAAATAATGTACGTATAACACGTCATCCATAGTTTTTGATTTGAACAAACCAGTAAAAAAAAAGTAGTAGCAAACAAAAATTATGAGAAAAAAAAATGGGGTGTGTATATGTTTGTGTGGCAAATATTTTACCAGAAATTCAGCTACACCATATTTACCACTATTTTTTTCTTACACAAATTTTTGTAGTAGTATAATAATATACTAATGCTGCTACAATTTTTCGAGCAGTAAATTCTTTCTTCTATTTTTTTTTGGTTGTTAAAAATCCAAAATACAGGTAAGAATTCATCACATATTAAATATGTTGCCATAATGCATATGTTTATGCTACTACCACATTGGTAGTACTACCACCAGTGGATTCAAGTATGTGTGGGGGAAAAAAAATTTTCCTCAATATTCTTGTCGTATTTTCATTTTGGGCTTGGATTGAATTGAATTGATTATCATTTTCATCGTCGGTTATTATATATTAACATTATGATGATGATATATGATATGACCTTTATCTCGATCTAACACCAACACCATTAAGGCGAGGTTGAGGTCAATGTCATCACTAAAGAATGTGTAAAATTTTGATTATCTTTATGAAAAATGACCATGTCTGTATTTCAATCGATTGGCTGCTACTTGTCCAAACTTATATATATACGTCACATACGCCCACACACACACACAAACACACACCAACGCGGTAATTCAATAAAAAAAAAATTTCAGCCAAAAAGAAAAGAGAATGTCGTTATTATCATTTTAGAATTTGGAACATAAAAATAAAAAAAAAATTGATGGGAAACAAAACAGAATGCATATAATAACATTTCAGAACAATTGTTCCAAATTTATTGTTTCGTTTTTTTTGTTTTGTTTGGCCGTCTTTTTCAATGTGAATACGTTCCAAAATGGATCGATGTTTTTTAATGTTGTTGTTGTCGCTGTTATTCGGTGTTGTTTTTGTCTTCACGAACCAAAAAAAAAATCGATAAATCCATAAATATGCAAAAATTGAGAATGAACCAAAGAGAAATTGTCAAAAACATGCAATTATTGAATATCTAAAACATTTCAACAATGAATTCTAATTAAAAAGCAAATATAATGTTCGTTTGTTGTGGTCACCGTCGTCGTCGTCAAGGATATCCAGACACGATGAGATTTAATTTTTGGTTTAATTAATTAAAAAAAAAATAGATTGATGAATGAAAGAAAAAAAAATCGAAAAAATTCCCAACATTTTGACCAAAAGATGGCATTCAAATCGATTTGTTTACAGTCCGAAATTCTCCGTGGGTTTCGAATCTTTTTCTGTGTGTGCGTGTGTGTGTGTGTGTGTGTGTGTATGAAATTTTTAATGCGTAGACATAAAAGTTCCAGATGGGATTATGATTGTTATTCTAAATGTGTTTATATTTCTAAATCCATCAAAGAAGAAGAAAAATCTACTTAACCTGGATTGAAATTATCTGATGTCAATCTATTTCATCGATTTACTACTTATCGTAGACCACGACGACGATTAAATCATTAATATCATTTGAATTAAAATTACGAATTACGAATTGAAGAAAGAAAGAAAGAAAAAAAAATCATGTTGAGCCAAAAATTATTGATCTCATCATTTGTTTATATTCTCTATTTTTGGTATCTTAATCGTATGTTTGAAAATGATCGTTCATATCAATATCTTACGGAAATTGAACGTGAAATGTCATTAACATCGGAACAATCATTATATTATTATTATTATAAAGTATTAATCAATGATGATGCAAATAATAATAATAATAATGATGATTTTGTTCCCAAGAATTTTACCGAATTATTAGTGGAAAAAATATTCAATGATGATCGATCACAAGCACCAAACATTGTAAATGCATTCAAAGTTTTAACAATTTTACCAGAAATTCTATTGGCCATATCATATCGTACAATGCGTACGATATTAATCCAATATTTTCGTGTAGATTTTGATCAAGATTGGCGCCGTTGTTATTTGGTTGAAAATATTATTGATGAAAATGATCATGATCAAAATAATAATCAACCAAATTCAATAATATCCACTTGTGAAGGTATTGGTGAACCATTCTATTTCTACATTTATTCCATATTCGCTATCAATGGTTTTGTACCCATTCTAATTGGTTGGATAGCCTATTATATTGGTAATCATTCCATTTGTTCAATGATAATGGCAATAATAATGTTTACATTGAATCAAACACAATCATCACGTGTACAATGGGCAGTACCATTACGTGAAAATTTTGGCTATCCACTATTTCTTTTCCATCAATTATATCTCATCAAATATTTGTATTCAAATCGAAAATCTTTGAATAAAAATAATCAACAATCAACATTATTATCATCATCATCATCATATTGTTGGTTAATATTATTGATATTAACACAATTACTTTGTTGGCAATTTTCATCATTCATTTTGTTGATTCAAACATTTTCACTATATACAAGTATTGAATTATTACCGAATATTATCAATTATCATCATAATCATCATTCAGATAATAATGAAAAATTTATTCAAAAATATTTTCTAATCAATATAGCTGCCACTATTCTACAATCATTGCTACAATTAGGCAATGTATTTGTTTTACGATCACCATATTTTTTATTCATTTCTTCATATATATCATCATCATTATTGCTGCCAATAATTATTAAAAATAATTTTTCATCAATAACAATGACAAAAAGAAAACAAACAATCATAAAATTCATATCCATTATGATTATAATCGTATGGAATATTATTGTTTCAAAATATTTACATCTACAAATTAAACTAGATGATGATGATGATTCATCACATATATGGTCAATATTAGCAACGAAATTCAATTTACGTGGATTTGAAAATTTTCATAACTTTATGTATACTTGTTCCAAAGAATATGATTGGATTGATTGGCAAGAATTATTGAAAATAACCTGTAATGGTACATTTATTGGACCATTAACCATATTGGCATTATTATTAAGATTTCGTTGGATTTTAAAGAAAAATAATCAACAAAATCGATTATCAACAAAATCATTACCATTCATATATCATTGTATAATGACTGGATGTTTCACAGCAATGGCAATAATGATTATGAGATTAAAATTATTAATGATGCCACAATTGGCCATTTCGGTTGGATTAATTTTTACTAATCATTATAATAATAAAAAATTGGATCAAGAAAATCGATTGAAAAAATCATCATCATCATCATCATCAATGAAATATAAATACAATGGATGGTTTGATTGGCTAATACTCAGTATAATCATTGGCCTAGTATCGATAAAATCATATCCCATGATGCGTGAATATCTGGAACAGCAGCAACAATTTTCCAATGAATCATTTGAAAATATATTGAATGCCGTACAGCAACGAACACCATCTGATAGTATCATAGGTGGTAAGTGTTAAGGAATTTTACATTTATTTTTTTTTCAACAAAAAAGTGTGATTTTTTTTGTTTATTTTTTGCTTTTTCGTGAAAATCTTATAAATCTTGATCATTAATGATGATGAATCAGTCTATAATCGATTTGACCACTTGGATTTTTTTTCCTTACGGTTAATTCGATTGATTGATATGGTTTTTTTCCACATTCTCTGTTTACATTATTGACATATATTTGATTTGATCAATTGATAATGGGCAAAAGAAATTTCATTCTTCATCAATTGAAGAATTGAATGAAATTTTTTTTTGTCCGTTATACAAATCGATTATTCTATATATCAATCTCATCTCATAAATTAAATTGTTTGATTGATTGATGCTACTTGAATTGAATTTTTAAATTTTCAAACACAAACAAAAAAAGTAATTTTTCCATTTCCATTATTTTGCTATGGCATTTATGATGAATGGTATCTAAATTTAGTTTACTAAAAACATCGACCATCGTCCATTCATCCATTTTTACTGATGAAAAACCCTTTCTTTTCAATTTTTTGTTGTCATTATCAATGCTTTTCAAACCCATCATCATCATTATCAATTGTTCATTTGGTCATGACCTCCACCCCAGTTTTTTTTTCTTTGTCCATCATTTAGTGATGATTAGAATGATGATGATGATGGTCAATTTAAATTTATCATTACAATTTTTTATTATTTGAGTGATAATAATCGATGATGAACAACAACAACAACAACAACAACTACATGCAAATAAGATGCATGTAAACATTTTTTTTTTTTGAAATATAATAACCGTTACAAATGTGCATAATGTGATCTCGATTTGATTTTGAATAATGATGGTGAATTTTTTTCTTGTCTTACAACAACATCTTATGTAAATCATCATTCAGGCGAACCAAGTGACCATTTATTTATCTATATGGCTATTTCGGCCTACCCTATGGCTATATTTACCAATTTTTTTTTCTTTTGATTATGTGATTTTCTATTGTTTTTGTTTTTGTTTTTGTTTTTTTTTTTTTGTTGATGTTCTCTTGGCTTATTAGTGTGTTGTTGTTATTTGTTTGAAGGTGTTGGCATATCCAAATGAAAAAAAAAAATTTTTTTGGATACGGTTTGATTTTCTTTTCATTTTACAATACAATTAACCGATTATTATTGCTGTAGTAATGGTCATTTTGTTCTTGTTTTGGTGATTTTTTTTTCGTTGTGGAATTTTATCAAATTTTTTATTTTCCAAATGAATTTTTCAAAATTCATTTCCTCAAAATTGATAATCAAATAATGTTGTTTCACATGTGTGAACGTTTTATTTTGTCACCAAGGATAATGTTGTTGTTTTTTTTCTCATCATCAAATTTTTTTTTCATTTGCATCCAATTCTGATTAATGATTCGATTTTTTTTTCTTGTAAATTTTCCTGTTTTTTATTTCCCGGTATAGGGATCTTTTCCGGAGAAATAAAAAAAAAAAAAATAACAACCCGATATCGTTTGCAATATATTGTTGATACAATATAATAATAATGTTCCCAAGGGACCAGAAACACTAACACACAGATTTATCTGCTGTTGTTGTTGTTGTTGTGTATAACTCATCTCATCTTGAGAACTTTCTTCACATCATAAACAACATTCAATCTTTAATATCAAAAAATTTCTTCCCGAAGAAAAAAAAAACCAAACATTTTTCCAAAAATGTTTGAAAACTGACAGCAAAACTTTTCATTTTTCAATTTCACTAAATCATTGAAGATGAATTCAATTGAAAAAAAACGTTATGACTTTATTAGTTGCAAAAAAAAATGATGATAATCAGGTATTATAAATTTAATTTCATTTCATTTTACCCGAAAATTTATTTGATTTGATTTGATGATTCAATTGAATCTGTATCAAATCAGATTATCATATTATCGCACACACACACACACACACACTCACATGCATATGTGATCTTTGGATTATATATAAAACCTGCATTGTGTGTTTCATCCGGGATTGTCAATTCAATTTTGTTGTTGTCATCTGGGAATTTTTTTTTTATATCTTCGATTGATAGTTGGATGAATAAAGTTAATATTATCATCATTCAATATATATGTGTGTGTTGAATATGTACACACACGTGTGAAAAACGGATTTTTAGAATAATGATGATGATGATGATGATTAATGATTAAAAGCTAATGTCCACTGCATATATATGTGTGTGTCTGTGTGTGTGTGTGTTCGTGTTTTAATATTAAACACATTGACCGGATGTGTTAAAAGAGAAAACAAAAAAATTTTTTTATTGTTTGTTTTTGATTGATTTAATCATTGTTCTAGATTTTATTTTTTCTTTCATTTTCAAATGAAGTCATCATCATCCTTGGTTTGTGAATTGATCACGACGATCTTTCTGTCGTATGTGTGTGTGTGTATGTGTTTTTTCGGTAATAAAAATGAAGAAAATGATCATTTTTTTCTTGATGAAGATTCAAACAAAATTTTAAATTTTACCAGACAGAACAAACAAACAAAAAAAAATTAAATTAATTTTTTTTGTATATGTGATGTCCGTTTTTTTTCGGACATCACAAACATTTTTGACAATAATGACCAATGATTTGATGATGAGACAACATCATTCGTCATCATCAAATTTGTCCCAATAAATTTTGTTTTTTCTACAATTTTGTTTGTCCTCAATTTTTATTTTATTTTATTGTTTTCAAATAATGTTTTTTTTTGTGTACGAAATGTAAACAGAAAACATTACTTATAATCTTATCTATCTTTGTCTGTGTGTGTGTGTGTGTGTTATATATAATTACCGGCTGTATGTGAGATTTACCAAATGAAACGAATTGTGAAAAGAAAAATTCAATTTTTTTTTCTCAGCATAATAAATCAATTAATGTGATTGTGTGGTCAGCGGTGATGGTGGCGGTTGTTTGTTGTGGCTGTATTTGAATCTAATTTTTTTTTTGTTTTGTTTTTTCTTTTCGCATTTCCCTACAAATTTTACCAAATTATCATCATCAAAAGGATCAATGTCAACAATGGCTACAGTAATGCTTTCGACTGGCAGAAAAATTGGTAATTTCTAAATTTAAATTTTAATGAAAAAAAAAAATTTTTTTTTCATTTTTCTAATTTGTTTTTTTTTCTCTATTTTTCTTTCTTTGTTGCTATTAGCAAATAATCCATTCTATGAATCTTCATCGATACGTCATCGTACTTATCGTATCTATCAAATATACAGGTATGTTTTTGTTGTGGAAAATGGTTTTATTTTCGGAGTAGGCGGTGGTGGTGGGGGGTTTACTTTACCTTAATTTCAAAAGACAAAGACAAAATATTTATATATTTGGGTTATCATTAAGAAAACAAAACAAAAAAATACTGGTCATTTTTCTTTTGGTCATAATTTTTTTTTTCAAGAAGCAGCAAAAAAAAAAATTTACCCAAAAGATAGTCCCGTTTGTTTTTTGTTTTTTTTTTTTTTGATTATTAAACGCTTACACGGTTGCTGCTACTGCTGTTCCTTTCGTCTAATGACTGATGAGTGACCTTAAAATTTTCTTCTTTTTTTTGAGGATTTTTTTTCTTCTTCTGCTGCTGCTGCTGAAGCCACTACTGTTGCTGAACTTGATCATAATTAACAAGATTCTCATATATAATAATAATAATCTCTTATATATATTGTGTTTGTGATGGATATGAATATAATGACCATTTAGATGGCTGAGAAATTATTTATTTTTGTTTAGTTTGGTTTGGTTTTCATTTGCTTGAAAACTTCAAAAGTTATTATACAATAATCATGATCAGGTATCACTATGATCAAGATACCTTTATTTATTTATTTATTTATATATATATGGTTTGTGTTTTTTTTCTTTCATTCACTACAAAAAAAAACAAAAATTCATTATAGCCACATATAGAGCATGGCCATCATCAATTATTATTATTTTGTCCCTTTTTTTTCTACTAAATGAAAAATTAATATATGATTTTTTTTAAAAAATTTTTCATTTTGTCCAAAAAAAATGATAATGACTAAAGGATTTGATGAAGTGATGGGTGTGTGTGTGTGTCCATCATTATAATAGTTTGTTTTTGGTGTCAATGTCAACAACAAAGATGTCTTATTATTTGTGTTTTTTTTGTTTTTAATGGTAATTTGAATGTAGGTGTAGAGAGCTCTTGATGATAATCAGATTGTTAATCTTAACGCCCACACACACACACTTACACATGAGTGATATATATAAATCTTGTTGTCAGAGGTTGTTATCGGATATTTTTAAATATCCGATAAAATGATAATGATGACCATTTATCATCATTGAAATTGTTGTTGATAATAATTATAATGATAATGAATGGATGAATGAATGAATTTACCCGTTTGATAATTCCATCGAATTAATCTTCCGGGATCTTTTCTGTAAGAATGGGTTTGGCATGCTGGTTTTTTTGTTTCTCTGTTTCCATTTTTTTTCCGGTCATTAGAAATTTGATTCTAATTCTAATAAATCCTTAATTTTTGTTCATTTTAATCATAATTATCTTCAATCGATTGATTGATTGATTGATTGATTAGAAATTATTTTTTTTCATAATTTTTTCTCATTTTTTTTCTTCTCATTCTAACTAAATATTATAGTGAACGACCATTTCGAGCCATACATAAAGATCTATGTGGATTACAATTACAATATATAATTATCGAAACAATCTATTGTTATGGACATTTTGGACAACAACAAAAACAACATTGTCGTATGATTGATATATGGAGACATGATGATGAACGTATCAATTATTGGCAACAACAACACGGACAACAACATGGACAACCAGATAAACATAAACCAGATGGCCATCGATTATGTCATCTATTGATTGGACGGCCAAATAATAATGGTCAAGAAGAAGACGTTTTCAAATATTTTGAATTAATCGCTTCAAATGATTTATATCATCTATATAAGATTGTCAATTGTCGTTGATGATAGACACTTTTTTTTCGATTTTTTCTTTGCTTTTCTTTTCTTGTTTTTTTTTCTATTTAATAGTCAAATTTTGATGAAAAAAATATACACCCATTTCCATATGTAGTGAAATTTTTTTTCTTTCGTGTGAGATTTATTCGTTTCTGTTTTGGTTGTAAATACAGTGGAAAAAAATGAAAATTTTAAATAAATATAAATCGATCGACCGTTTCATTTGTGATGATGATGATGATGATTGAAATTTTATTTCTTTTTTCTCGTTAAAACGACACATAGCAATTGTTATTGTCCAATGAAAAAAAAAAAAATATCAATAACAACAACAACAACTACTACTATGACAACAACAACAACAAGTTATTTTTGGATCATTTTTTTGTGAATAATTTTCTGAATGAAAGAAAATCAAATCAAACCAAAGAAAAAAAATGAAATGAAATAACAAGAAAATGGCTGGTCAATCTGATGATGATCTGAATTTGTTTCATTTTTTTTTTTTGATGGTCGAATGGTCATTGGTACACCTAGTTACACCTGTTGAATATATATGTGTCTACCGAAAAAATCTTATATGTACGGGAAATGAATGAATGTTTTCTTTTATTTTTTTTTGTTTTTCGTTACTCTCGTCTGACCATAAAGGAAGAAAAATGAATGATAGATATGTGAGTATGGCGGTGGTGATGGTCATCATCTTACCTATATGACGGATGTGCTCTGATTCATCTGGATGGATCACAGATCAGAAAGCAAGAGAGAGAGAGCGAATACAATTTGAACCAAATATTGAGGGTGCTACTGACACAGAATGGTGGTCAGATTTTTTTTTTCTAGAATAACCGTTTAATAACCGGGTTAAAATAAAACATGATTGAATTTCATTTTTTTTCCTTCCAAAAAAAAAATTGTCAAATTTTTTTTCTGGTCAACAACAACAACAATAGTCAATAATCCTGGATCCTGGATATTCAAACACAATGCTGTTGTTGGTCGTCAATTACCAATGATTAGTTGTCGTCGTCGTCGTCGTTTTTTTTTTTGGTGACAATTTGTGATTTTTTTTTTGCTAAAGTTATTTTTAGTTAAAATTATTGTCACACACACACAAATGTAGTGCCGAAATAATTAGCATGCACGTATATATTGTTTTGGCACCCAATGTTGAACATGTGTCAACAACAACAACAAAAAAAATTTTTCTTTTACCCAAAAAAAAAATTCACATTTTTTTTCACACATTAATGATAATGTAACGTTGTTGGTGATGTTGTTTTGTTTTGTTTTGTTTTTTTTTGACCAGTCAAAAGTGCATTGAATCCTGGTCAGATTATTTTTTTTCGTTGCTCTTTCAACATTGTGGGTGGTTTTTTTGTCCTAAAAAAAACAGCAGAGAAAGTGTTTTTTCTTTCTTTGGTTTTATTTTTTGTTGAACAATTGATGATCGTTTGCATCGATTCGGTGCAAATCATCATCATCATCATCATCGATGAATCTTTTTTTTTCTAAATGATGATGTAATCCAAAATGATATCCGAAATCCGATCCATCCATCATATGTCAAGAATTAAATGAAAGCTTGATTAATAGAAAACAAAAATACAAATCATCATACAATCTATTGTTATCCAAGTTTGGCAACAACGAAAAAAAAAACGTTTATTCTATTTACATTGATAATCATTACGCTGTCCAAATACGAAATAATTTCAGTTTCAACAAAAAAAAAAAATTTTCATTTTCTTCTTTTCTGGTTCAATTTTCATTTGTCTGCTTTTCGATTGTTGTTGTCGATTGCTGTTGTTGTTGTTGTTGTTGTTGTTGTTGTATACAAATCATCGCCATTTTATTATTGCTCCATATTGGGAGAGAGCTTTCCATTTCAATTCTTTTTTTTTTGTTTTCTATTGTCCATTCAATTCTTGTTGTTGTTGTTTAGATGGAAAAATAGCGCTATTTTAGAATGTTTTGAATATATACCACCACCACCATTTATATCATCATCTTCATCGTTTGTTTGTTTGTTTGTTTGAAATTTTAAATACAAGAATGGTAATGATGATGATGATGATGATGGACCAACAACACATAAATAGAAAAAAAAATGGGAACGAAAAAGATGCCATTTATTTTAGGCTGCTGGATTTATCTTTATTTTCTTTTCTTTTTTTTTTTAATTTCGATTTCATTTTTCATTTTGCTTCATTTTTTTTTTTTTTTTTGGTTCAGTTTTTTTTTTTGATCAAACCATTTTTGGATTTAGAGAGTAAACAAACAAAAAAAAAATTATTCTTTTGTTTCATGGACTTCAATCATCGTTATTATTATTATTATTATCATTATGATGATGATGATCATCAATGACCTGTTTGGTCATTATCATCATCATTATTATATGGCATTCATCAATGGTGGTCGATGGTCAAATCGTCAATATCATCATCATCATGATGGTGGTCCACTGGCATGTAAAAATGAGTACTATTTTGGTGATAATAAGGTTCTATTTTTTTTTTTTTTTTTTGGTTTAGTTTAATTTTTGATGGCCAAGTTTGTTTGGTTGGCCATTTCATTTCGTCGAATTTTTCATTTTTTTTTTTTGTTAGTTTTTGTTTTTATTTGAAAATTTCAATTTCTGCTGGTATAATATAACATTATAAATTGTAATGTATTCATCATCTGCAACCCACACAACAAAAACCCATTTTTTTCATATCAATCACTGGTCAATGACCTAAATGACCAGATAAATACTATAGTTAAATATTTATAATGAAACTATCTATTTTAGCGATGACACGTGATGACCTTTCACATACATACATACATACATAACGGTCATGAAGTCATCTTTTCTGTAATAAAAAACAAAGGTCAAATATTCTATGGTTGTATCTGATTTTTTTTCAACTAATCGGGTAGCCTTCACTCTCTCTCTCGCTGTCTCTGACTCTCACCTGGGTCCAAAGGTCAAAGAATTTCTTTTTTTTTCATTATTCGACAAGTTAATTGAACACATTTTTTTTTTTGGGGGGGGGAGAGAGAGTAATAAACCCTGAAAAAAATGGACAACTGAAAAAAAGGTCATCCAATTTATCATCATGGGCCATAATAATCAATTGATCTCTATTGATTGATTTCAATTCTAGGTTTTCAATTTTTTTTATATGTTTACAGGTCATGGTCGGTCATATAGTGACACATGTGTATATATGCATAAATTCATTATCGATTATCGAATGTGTAGAATCAAAGTAACAACAACAACAACAACAACAAAAAATTTAGAAAAACTTTTAAAGAATTTAAAATCATATATGACCTCGATGATGATGATGATGATGGTGAGATTACAGATTGTTGATGGATTTGGAATTCCACATATGAATGACAACACATACCATACATAATGATAGCCGGTATGTGAGGGTTTGACATTCATTTTTTTTATATATTGACTCTTCTAATTCGAGTTTTTTTTTCTTGGTTGATCATCATCATCATCATCACCACTGGTGTCCAGTGTTGTGTTTGTCCAGAGCTAATTTATTACCACCTTTTTTATTTTTATTTTTTGTTATTGTTGTTGTGGAGCAGGTTTTTTTTTCTGCGGCATTCATTCAAAATGACATTTCTAAACTGATATTGGTGAAAAAAAAATATAACCCCTTGTTTGCCTTTTTTTTTGATTTTGGAATCATTATCACTGCGTGTGTGTGTGTGTGTCGGCAATCGTCATTTTCACACAAACAAATACACACACACACACACACACACTGGACAAAATGGTCAGAAAAAAACCAATTTTTGACTTATAATTAATGTGATCACCACCACCACCACCACCGCCGCCGACGAGACAAAATACCACACAACAGGTAAGGTGCAAGATTTTTCGTCAATGATCCATTTTTTTTTTGGAAGAAAAAAAACCCTGTGAATATGAAAAAATTTTTTTTTTAAATTTCAAAATTTTATCCTTTTTGATGTTGTTGTCGGCTGGTTTTTTTTCTCGCATGTAATTAATTGGAAGATTATCAAATTTTTTTTTTTACTAAATTTTCTTCATCTGCCTACCTACCGACCGACCGATAGAAAAGATTTATCACCAATGAATGGAAGATGTGAAAGAAAAAAAAATTGTTTTTTATCTGATCATCATTTGTGAAATTCAATGATGATCCATACATGGATCAACCAACCAATCACCATCATGATCATGATATTTAACCTTTGACCGTAATGGATGGATTATTTATTATTATTCATAAACCATCGAACATCGGGAGTCATCGTTTTAGTTAGATAATAATAACAACAACAACAACAACAACAACAACTACAATATTTACCATCATTGATTTTTTATCCATATATTCCAACCATCCATCCAATATATACACAGTGTTTGTGTCCATTCAACCGCTACAAAATAAAAATAAAAAAAATAAAAAAAAAATTTAACCCAACGTACCTGTTTCATTCATTCCATTCATTCATTCATACAGGTAGAACAGGTAAGATTTTTTCTTTTTTCTTTCAAAAATTTTTTTTTTCACACAAACATACAACAAGACAAGCCAGGTGAATTTGAATGAAGGAAACAAAAAAAAAAAGAGAGCAAATAGCATGCACACATACAGAGGAACTGTGAAAGAGAGATAGAGAGAGAACGACCTAAGAAAGATGAAGAGAGAGAGAACAAAATTTATTTTTCATTCGTTTTTTTTTGTTGAAAATTGCTGCTGTCAGATGATTGTGCCTTGTTTGTGTGTGCATGTGTGTGTTTCGTGCATTCGTGAATATTTCGTTTTTCTGGCTACAAAGATAAAAAAGAAACTTACAAAGACGACGACGACGACTACGAAGACCAAGATGAACAAAACGAAAATGATAATGATGAAAATGATGAACAAGTGGCGGCAAAAGTCAGTTAAAGCCAAGTATTGAAACTAATAACAACAACAACAACAACAACAACAATAGCAAAAAAAAAAAAAAAAATCTCGGTGTAATGCGAATTTCGATTCTTAATCCAAAACGGTTATTCGGTGTTTGATTGTGTATCTATATCCACACAGTAGTGGCAGTGTGTGTGTGTGTGTGTGTCTGTTTTTTTTTTGTTTATATTCTTAAAACCAAGTGTGATGTGATTTGATCAAAAAAAAAAAAAAAAAAATTTATCATTTGGAATGTTTGAATGAAAAAAAAACATTGAATCTTTAAATTGTTTATAAATTGAAAAAATATGCCCACAACAACAACAAAAATGATTGATGATCCACGTAATCAAAATGATGATTGTGATGATGATATGATTTGTTCATCATTACTGTATGATGATCAAAATGATCGAAATAATTTTGTCATATCATCATTTACATCGTCACAACAACCATATTGGTCATCATCATCATCTAAGTCATCTTTCATGAAACAATTTTCATCATCAATGCCATTTTCAAATCAAGAATTTTGCTCATCACCATCATCATCGAAACAATCGATGCCATTATCATTATCATCATCATCTTCATCATCATATCCGTTTAATGAATTAATAATGTTATTAATCAAGTCAATTAAATCAACAATAATGTTCAATAATAATAATCGATATTGTCGCCCATCACAATCATCATCATCATCATCATCAACAAAAACAACAAAATTATTATCATCAAAAAATAGGCGATCAAATTTTTCATCAACCAAATTCACATCATCATCACCATTATTTTTTCATCATCATTCAAATCCAATCAAAGTGATTATTACAATGATTATAATGATCACTATTGATCCGAAACAAAGTTTCATTGCTGCAGGTACGTTTTCTTTGAGCATAAATATACGTGAATCGATGATTGTAAAAAATAATAAATTCATTGATTGATGAATTTAAATACAGAACAAACATGTAGCTATCCAGGATCACCATTACATTGTTCGGTTACATTCACAAATGAACGTCTAAATGCTGGTACAATTGTAACATATACATGCGATTATGGCTATGAATTGCTTGGACCATCAAGACGTGCATGTAATCAGAATGGCACCTGGACACCAGAAGGCATTCCATTTTGTGGTAAGTGTATTTTTTTTTGCAAATTTTCTGGTCATTTTTTTCAAAATTTTTTTTTTCGAATAAAAGTTTACCATAGTTATGAAAGGGAATGAAACAAACAAACACACACGCACACACACATATGAACATAATGGGCAAACAAACCAAACCCTGGACATGATAAAAAAAAAAAAATTTTTCCATTCAATGATGACCCCTAACCCAACCTCATGACGATCAACACACACACACATGCACATCATTTGATCGAAGATTTTTTTTCAAACTTTCGATTTTTTGAAATTTTGATTAGCATCACCACACACACACACACACACACACCTAAAAAATTCTTTTTTTTCTTCAAAATAATTTTCATAGAAAGAAAAGAAAATAGAAAAAAAACTGAAAAAGGCCAAAGGTCATCATCATCAATGGTTGCCCATTGGTTGACTGGCTGTTCGATTGTTTCCAACCAATTTTTTTTATAATGGATGCAAAAATATTTTATTTCTTTTTTTTGTCTTGTTTTGTGTTTTTTTCCAAAAACAATAGAATCAGAGATAAATAGATAGATTTCGATTTTTTTCATCTTTCTTTCTCTCTCTTTTGATTCCTGAAATAAACCAATGATCATAATGATGTACTGACCTATGCACCTATCATTCATCATAAGGATTGATCAAGATGATCACCATAATGGCATCATTATGGTGATCACCATCATCATCATCATTATTATGATGATTACGGATATCTTGAATCATCAAAAGCAAAAAAAACCAACTTGTTGATGATTCACCAGAAAAAAACTTTTTTTTTTTTTTTGAATTGTTGATTGTGTAGAGAGCCCAATGACCAATCAAAGTGTGGTTGGTAAATGAAAAATAAAAAAAAATTCTTCACTAATAATAAGGTCAGCGGCGCTTCATCATCATCATCATCATCGGCAATCAAGCTCCAAAGGTCCATTAAAAGAAAAAAAAATTTGGTGCATGTGTTGCCGGTATATCTGAAAATATTCAAGGACACACACACACACACACCAAAGAATGTGTGGCCTCATGTATTATGTGTGTGTGTGTGTGTGCGTGTGAGGGTAATATAATGACACGAATGAGAATGAAAAAAAAGAATGTGCAATAAATTAGAGCACAGAACATGAACCAAAAAAAAAAAAAAAAATGTTTCAGAGAAAGTCTTAACATTTTGTATGGATTTAAATCATCATCGCCGGTGATGATGATAGACCTGTTGTCCATATAGTGGTGATATGGAAAGCCCCTCTAAGGGATTTTTTTTTTCATCTCCCAATTTAAATCGATACCACAGATATCGATGATGATGATGATGACCAACAAATGAACAAACCCGAATGATATGATGAAAATTTTTAATTTTAATTCATTCGAAGATGATCTCTCTAGATAATTTTTTTTCCTTTTTTTTGGAAAAAAAATTTCGAATAATTTACCTGAACTAATTATATTTTGATGATGATGAAAAAAAAACGAAAAAGTCTGCTTGCACTTGAAAATTTTCTAGTTTCATCACAATGATAATGAGTCGTCGTCGTTATTATTGCTCCTTTTTTTTATTCGTATTACTAATGAATTACCGGTTACCGTTTGGTATTGGGATATATGTGTGCAGAAAAAAAAATGAAAATCTTTTTTATTTCCCGTACCCAACGTTACTGATCACTTATCGATTGATCGAAAAAGTTTTTGATAACGATAACGATGATGATCATGATCATTTTCCTTATTTCATGTGTTTTTATCTTTCAAGATCATCATTCAATACTCATTATCGTCATCTTGTTCACTTAAAAAAATGATGATTCATATCAGCTGGTTTCTGATTTAGGAAACTGATTCTATTCTCCCTGGTTAAATTATTATTATTATTATAATTATAATGTTTGTGATTTGTGATTTGGTAAAATAAATTATTCACATCAATCGTGTATACAACACAAATACTTTAATGAATGAATGATGGATAGATGATAAACATCAATGATAAACGTTGAAAGATTTACTACTATAGATGTTGATGTGATAAGAAACAAAGATTTTTTTTTTCTTTTGCCCATTTTATTTAATGTTTTTTAATGAACTAGGAATTCATGGCATGAAATGAACCAAACTTGACCACCACCACACACACAATCATGATGATCAATTTCCTTATTTTCGTGATTGAATATTTTTTTTTCTCGTTTTTTTGGTTTGACCAGAATATTCTAGATGTGAAATATAGAAAAAAAAATTATTTCATTTGAAATGTAAATATAGGAGAGACATACATACATACAACGACAACGAAAAAAAAAAAATTTCACATATGAATTTGAATATTCATTATCATCATCATTGTTGATTGTTGATGTTTTAAAAACATCATAAACAACAACAACAACAACAACAAAAAGCCATTTCGACGACATATCTTTACTATTTGTATTTTTGCATCATGATGATGATGATGATGTTTTATAATGTAGTTCCGTGATTTTTCATCATCAACATTCATAGATATTCATTCTACTTGTTGCTGTTGTTGTTGGTTGGTTGATTAAATGTTTTCTTGATGTTCAAATATTGAATGACTGATTCAAAAAAGAAAAAAAAATGTTGTCGATAAAAATCCACAACCACCACCACCATCAAGATGAGGATGATCGTTATGATATGTACCGCGAATGTACTGTTTTTTTTTTTTTTTTTTGATATAGTAAACATTTCTCATTCTCTCAATTCGATTATACTGGATGAATTTACCGCGCCACATCAAATTGTAAACTTGTCTTTATAGCACAAATATTCATATAATATATACATGCCATACATTTGTGAATGAATTTTCTTTCTTTTTTTTCTTCTTCTTTCAGTGATGATGATGATCATCATCATCATCATCGTGGATCTGTAATGCTAATGGCATTGATGATGATGATGATGATCAAAGTCAGTAACCCCTCGTTGAAATTTTCAATGTTTTCAAAGAAATGAAATAATAATCAAAAAAAAAAAAAAAAGACTTGTCAGTCAACAAGTTTTTGAATGATGATGAAATTGATGTTTGTTGAATTTGTGTGTGTGTGTGTGTGTGTTGATAATTTTTTTTTTCATCATCGTTCTGTTTGATTTTTTTTCTTCGTTCATTTTTATTTACACATTGCCATAATTCTAGTGATCATAATGATGATGTTGATGGTTAGGTATGGTCATAAGATATGCTTTTGTTGCTGTTGTTGTTAAACAAACAAGGTGCCAATTGGTACCATCCATATGATGATGTTGGTGGTGGTGGTGATAATGATCATTCAAGATGACCATTATGGTTATAGTGTGGATGTAAGAAATCATGTAGAGAAAGAGGCAAATATTTTCAAGATGAAATTCAATTTTTTCATTAGATTAGTCTTGGATGCTTATGATATGATTTCATATATCAATCATGGCCAAATTGGCAATAAATTATGGGAAAAAAAATAATAATCAATGGGCCACCATTGTAACGATATGTCGAAATTCTTGAATTTACATAACACTGAAAAAAAAGAAAGAGAAAAAAAAGAAAAATTAATTCATGAAACCAAATGGATAAATTAATTATCAAACAGCTGAAATTTGATCATTTCAAAAATGGCAAAAATTTTTTTTTCTGTGAAAAATTCAGAAGTCAAATATTTACCCCTCGTGAATGAATGAATGAATGTATGAATGTGATAGATTCTTTATATTTGAATAACTGACAAGATATCATGCTGACAATAAGACAAGACATCATCATCATCATCATCATCATGTCGAAATTTATTTCGAAATAATGAAACGAAACAGCAAACAAAAAAAACATCGCCCTTAATTGTATTGTGTTGTGTACAACACATACATACATACATACCGTTACAATTACGATAACGAACAAACAAACAAACAAAGATGCAAGGTCCTATCTTGTTACTACTATTTTTTTTTTCATTTCTGTTGTTGTTGCTGCTGCTGTTGATGATGATGATGAATTATTATTGTATTCATATATATTTCAATTAATTCGTGGGCGTTGTTTCTTTCTCTTCTCATATATATATAATGTTTATCAGGTGAAACTGGATTTCAAAAAAAAAAAAAAAATTATTGAATATATTGTAGGCAAACAAATAATCGGCTTAATAATTATCATCATCATCATCATCATCATCAATAACCATTCTGGAAAATGATGATGATGACGATGATGATGATATCCGGTTAAATGAAATATTGATATAAATGATGAAAATCTTATAGAGTTGAATGGCAAGATTCGGTGATTGGTTGATTGATGCCGAGAGAAACAAAACAAAAAACAAAAAAAAAGGAGATCGGACCGGATTCCATAGACATATACTTGACCTCGTTTTGTTTTTGTTGTTGTTGTTGTTGTTGTTTTACAGAACAAAAAAAAAAAATCAACCGACTGGTTGATTCATGTTTGTGTAGTTGTTGTTGTGATCGAACGATGAACATTCATGTTGTTTTTTTTTACATTTAATCCACGAAAAGAGAGAGAAATATTGTGTAAAATGAAACCTCTCTTTTTTTTCGAATAAATTGTCGTCATTGTCATGATCATGATCATGATCATCATCAGCATCATCATCATCACATAAACATATAACGGTAATATAATAAAAGACTTGTCTGGTCAGTTTGATATATGTAGTACCCTCTCTCTCTCTCACCACCATCCCATTTTTTTTGAAAGTATGTACAACATGCCAAACGAAAAAAAACCGGCTGACCTGAGAATTAATGTAAAGAAGGAAAAAAAAAACGTTCGTTATGATGAAAATTTATATTCTCATCTATCAAGTTACCTGTGTGTGTGTGTTGGTGGCTAATGGACATCATCATCATCATCAATGGCAAAACAAAAATCTTGTTGATTGTGTTGATGATGATGATGGTTTGATTCTTTTCGTTTCGTTTCATTTAATCAAATCAATATATATTAATCAACAAGAGAACCAGTTTATTCCATATATATGTGGCCACCACCATCACCATACAATTTACAATTAATTCAATCGTAAATAAAAAAAAACTTCTTTCAAAAGCAAAAAAGATATCAAGAACAAGATTTATCAAGTAGCCCCCGGAAGCCTAAAGACATAGTCTAAAGAAAAAAATATATGTGATCAATTAATCTTCAGCCAAATATTTGAAAAGAAAAAAAAATTGTTTTTACCTCTCTTCGATGATGATGATGATGATGATTCTTATTTGAACCTGAATTGATTATCATTGATTTGATTTGATTTTTTTTTTTGCTTATTTGTTGATCAATTTGATGATGATGGAAGAAAAAACAACAACAACAACAAGTAGATTATCTTGTTCTGTATTTGATTTGATTCTATTATAGATTTATGATGATGATGACGACAACGATGATTATATTGTATATATATGCTTTAATCATAGATTATTGACAAACTGTTTGTTTATTTTCGTTACGGTGAATCCCATTAACATCATTGATTGATTGATGAACATTTTTATTATTAAATGGATTAATTATCAAGTAATTTTTCTATTTTTTTTATACAAATTTTAATTTGTAAATTGTAAATAATTACCACCAACAAGAACAACAACAACGACGACGACGACAAATGACAATGCTCGAATTTCGTATAATCAAAACATTCGAAATTTTTCATTCACATTCATAAATGATGTAATAATGTATACATTCTTGGTATTTTTTTCCATGATCAGATTTTGATTTTGATTAAATCAAAGACATATACACACACACACAACACATTGGATGATTTCCAGATTGTTTTTTTTGTTTTTGATTGAATCGGGCGCCATACTTACACACACACACACACACACACACACACACACACACTGATATGATTTCCCGGTATAATAAATTGTTTGAATTCCAATGTTTTTCCTATAATAAACTAGTATACTACTACTACTACCTACAACCAATGAGAAAAAAAAAAAATAATCCAAAATCAAGCCAAGTTAGGTCTTTTAATTTATATATATCGAATGAATGAAAACAAAAAACAAAAAAAAAAAAAAAAAAGAAATCGAGGTCATCATCAGGTAGAATATATATATATATGAATGGCCATATACACAATGGTCATGCCATTATCTATCCAAAAGAAAAAAACCAAAAACCAAAACCCAAAACCGACCGTCGATTTGTCCTACTTTTTTTTTCTTCTTATCCTGTTGTGTGTGTGTGTGTGTGTCCTCGAACTTGAATTTTTCATAAGGATTTTATACTACAAAAAAATGTAGGGTAAACAATAATATGTATTACATACACATACACATATACAATATATATCGGAAAACTTTGAATTTAGACAAATTAGATTCAATCAACCTGAAGAAAGATAGAAAAAAAAATATATGAATGTAAAACATTGTGTTAGTAGTAGTAGTAGTAGTATAACAACGAAAACTTTACAAATTTTTTTTTTCATTTTAATAATTCAATCACACACACACACACAATGAATTCAATTTGTATTTTTTTTTTCGGTCAAAATTTTTCTTTTGACCCTTTTTTTTGTATGTATGTGTGTGTGTGTGTGTGTCAATGTTGTTGTTGTTGTTTCGTTGTTTTTTTTTTCATCTTCTTGTTTTCATTCATTTCATACCAAAGAATAGAATCGAATAGAATGAATGAATGAATGAATGAATGAAAAAATCACATCACCTAAATGGTAGTAGTAGTAGTAGTAGTATCGGAATGGAAATTTTTTTTTCCGTTCATAATATGACACAATATCGAGACATTGAATTGATTGGATTTTTTTTGTTGTTGTTGTTGTTAAAGTGATGATAATGATGACGATAATAATGATAATGACACGCTATATGACATTTAGTTTATACAATTCATTCATTCATCAAAATCCCCCGGATATATAGTGTAATCCAATGGTTTTTTCGGAAGAAAAAGAAGAAAATTGAATTTTCTTTTTTTTCCACTTTTTTAAAGTTCAAATCAACATTGATGATGATGATCCGATGATGATGATGATGATGATGATGATGATGATGATATCCGTCGTTATTGTTCCATTATTCATTTCAAGATGGTGAAATACAATATTTTAAATGAAAAATTTTCTTCTGCTGTTGTTGTCGTTGTTTGTTCGTATTGTCGTTCATCTATGAATACATCGATGAATTTAATGAATGAAATGAATGAATTTTTGAAATATTCAATTAACCTGACCCGAAAAGATTTCTTAATATCATCCTATGATCCAGATATACGATCCATCATCATCATTAATTGATCCGCTATTTTCACCATTTTTTCAGGGAAATTTGTTCCGAATCACACACACACACACACACGGTCATGAACATCATAGTGACAATTGAATGAATTATCATCATCAAAATTGTTGGCTAAATGAAAAAAAATTGATTCGATACAATCGATTTATCGTTTTTAAAATTATTGAAATTTTTTTTTACCTTTTGTATTCCATTCGTTAACTTTACGATTGAAATTGAGGTTGTGAAAAGATTTTCTTTATTTAAATTGATTGATGATTGCTGTTGTTGTCGGTAATGGTGATGATGATGATGATTTTGACGCCAATTACCGTGTGTGTTCGGTATTCAAATTTTGTATGTTTGACAATTCGTATTGATTTGGTAAAATAGAAAAAAAAAGTAGAAAGAAGAAAGAATTGTGAATATAGCATATGATGAGATGTGTGAATTAACCGGCTTCATATCGATTGTTATATGATGGTGATGGTGATGATGATAATGAAAATAGAGATAAAGAAAGAGATGAAAAAAAAGGAATCAATCAACCGAATCTTTGATCCATTTTATTCTATTCAATGAAAAAATCGATTTTTGTGTCGTTCAAATTCCAAATTCATTCACATTTAAATTCGATTCGAGCATGCGTGATGAGCTGAATATGAATGGTCACAAAACGATGATATATTTGATTAATTGAATTCTATAGATCTCTCTATCTCTCTCTCTAGATTTCATCATTATGTCGATTGTTTGTCCACCCACATTGAATTATTAGTTTTTGTTGTTGTTGTTGTTGAATAAACAAAACAAAATCTTGATCAATCAATCAATCACTATTGCTACACTTTCGGTTATATTTTTTTTTTCATTCGCCCCCATTCAACAACAATCAATTGATTATTGATTGGATTTTTTTTTTGAATTGAATTGAATTGAATAAACAAAAAAATAAAAAAATAAAATTCAAAACCATTCCATTTGATCTATTGTTTCTACAATGAAAAAATTTGGCCAAATATTTTGTTTCAAGATTCACACACACACACACACACACACGCACAATCAGAGAAAAAATAAAAATTCAAATACACACAAATGGCTTAACAAGGTTATACATTTACTTTGAGTCGATTCATTCTATTCATTTGTTTATTCATTCACCATAAACAAAAAATGATGATGATTGAATTAGAGAGAAAAAGAAAAAAAAATATTCACTTTGAAGCCATAATTATGGTGATGATGATAATGATGATGATGATGATGAATCGAGCTATTGAATTCAAAGATTCATCAACATAATGACGATGATGATGATGATGATACAATCCATTGTTTCCATTTTTTGATCCAAAACAATTTTTATTTCTTCTGCTGTTTATGAATGAAAGATTCGAATGTCAAATAATAATAGTGCCGACTATTTAAACATTGATTGTTACAATGAAACAAAATGAAAATTCAAGTGTATATATCTCTGTCTAATGATTCGATGGATAATTATTCCATCATCATCATCATCATCATTGTTGACAATTTTTCTTTTACACTTGTTGCTTTTTGAGGAAAAAAAAATATGCTGTTCCAAAATCCGTGCCCTTCTTTTTTTTCCACTATTCCTTCAACATTGAAACAAGTAATAAATAACCACATATAGTGACAATAAAGTGTTAAACAGAAATTTGTTGTTGTTGTTGTTGTTGTTGTTGTTATTTGTCTTTTGTTTCAAATAACGGAAACCTTTAATCATATTATTGTTTGTTGTTTCATTGTGTGATTTTTCAAACACGCACATACACACACATAATGTTTGTTTGTTTGTTTTTTCAGATAAAAAAAAAACAAAGAATAAAAGATGTGTAGGTGTTTCATATATATATAATATGTGGGAGTGTTTGTTTGTTTGTTTTTTTATTCTTATCGTATTCAAATGAATGACAGTAGCATTTTTGTGTGTAGTGTGTGTGTGTGTGGCCAGCAAAAAAAAAATGACATCAACGATGATGATGATGATGATGATGATGGAACTGATATTTGAATTCAAGGTCCATCATCATCATGTCTCATCATCATTTCAGTATTAATAATCAATAATTTTTTCTTCGATTAATAAATTTTTAAAATCCAAATATCGTTTGAACATGAAATTCACTCCTATTGAAATTTTTTTAGGATCAAATTGTAAACTTGCAATAATTTCTTCTTTTTGATGCAATGTTACACCCATAATATGAATGAGAACAAATAAATAACCGATTTTTGTTTCGTTCATTATCTTCTGACATGAATTTTCTTCTCTTGTCGAATAACCAGGATCAATTTGTTCCCAACCTTCAATATAAAATTGAATAAATTTTTCAACAACATCATCCGATGGAAGACTAGTATCTTCAAAATTAAGAAAGTTTCGATCCCATTCCATTAGAAATGATGCTAAATCATATCCACGAAATCCATATGAACTATATTCAAAATCACAAAGAAGTATTTCATCACTATCTTTCAACACCATTATGTTGTTGCCACGAAAATCATTATGATTGAAAACCATAGGACATTGATCCAGATAGTATCGAATGAATGAATCAAACCAATCCATTTCGGCAAGGAAATCATTTTCAAGTAAATATCTAAGATTAAATTCTTTAGCCAATGATAAAACATCGTGGTGTCGATATCCTTCATGTATATAACTGGTTAGAATATCAATCAAATAGAATTTATCTTTTGCAATAGGAATATCTAAATTATTCAATTTTGCTAAAAGATATGCTAATTTTTTTAACAATCGATCATTATGTTGATGTTTTGGACGAAATTGTTCATGCTATATTTTTTTGGAGAGAACAAAAAAAAATTGTCATCAATTTAAAATTAACACTTTTTAGATAATTACCTCATGATATGATTGAATTATACCATCCGATAATATGCCAAACACTTTTGGTCCTATTCCTTGTTCACTGATGATGATTGAAATGATTGTATCATTTAATCGTTCATCATCTGTATCACCATTGATAATATCTTTTTTAAAATGTTTACTTTGATAGAATTTAATCGTTATTGCATCGTTATCAATTTCATTGATGTTATTCTTTAACCCTAGAAAGGTAACCTACGTAAAATTTATGCTTTTTGCACTTCAAAATGTTCCAAAAAAACACTCACGATGCTAAGACAGCTGGAACCCCTTTCTATTCCTCAAGAATATATTTCTACACCTTTAGAAATAGAAAAGACCCAGTTTTTGCCTTTTATCTGTTATCTATAAGCTCAGGCGTAAAAGCTTGTACGTAAAATTTACGTATAGTTGCCTGAATCAGCATAGAAAAATCTTAGAAAATTTTGCTGAGAGCGATAGTTTCGGAAATTTTTCCCAAAAAACGTCATTTATGAATAAAAATAATTTTAATTTTTTTCTTTTTTTTATCTTTTCACTTGTCAAAAACGTTTTTTGTCGCAATATTTTTTGAAATAAACGTCTTTTCTGTTCATTTGTTTATGTTTTTCACTTTATTCAAAATTAAAATGCTTGCAAAAAGCGTTTAACAACGACCGGATGTAAACGTTGTGGCACCGCCCCCGTGGCGAATATCAGATAAAAATTTGTCAATCATGTTTCGATACACAATCATCGATTGATTAATCATATTTACAGGATCATTTTTCATTTTTTCTTGACGCTGTGATAATTTCAAAATTGACAATAAAAAAAAATTCATAATTTACACCATATCTTTGATTTGATATTTTGGAACTTTCCACTTTTGAAAAATAAATTTTTTTTCTTTTAATATAAAATAGAGGTCTGATTCAATGAATAAACGTTAAAATTTAACATAAATAATCAGATAAATAATTTTTATAGCGGAAATAAGTTAGGCATATCAACTACGTAAAATTTACGTAGGTTACCTTTCCCGCAATATCGATAAGGTTACCTTTCTAGGGTTAAACCAACATAATATAGTTGATTGGTCATACCACCGGTTATTCGACGTACATTCAAATCATTTGTTGTTTTACATAATCGTTTCCATTGGTCATTATTTGCCATATAAATTTGTACAAGTTTAAAACATCGTTCATTTATATCATCCGGTGTTTTTCCACGTATTAGATCATTTGGATTTATGTCTTTGAATTGGTCGAATAGTTCATTTTCAAGTTTTTTTTCTTCATCATTAATCGATTGCGAAGTCATTTTTGAATGTTACAACAACCACAACAACAACAACAACAACAAATGATCAGCTAAACGAGCAACAAACAAACTTATTTTATAACTTTTGAGATTCACATTGAAAAAAATTATCGAGAAAACCTGAGACTTATTGCACTTATCAATTATAATTTATTATTATCATTTTTTTTTATTGAATCATATAATCAGTTTCAGTTTTAATTATCATGATCAAAGTACCACAAACTTGAAATCAATATCAATCAAAAGATAAATTAATGTTTCCGCCTTATTCTCATCAATGCCATAACAAATGATAATAAATTTTAAATATTTTTTATTGCTGATTGTCTTCTTCATCCTGTATTTTTTTTTTATTTTTTTTTTTTTTTGTTATTTTCGAATATCCAAGATTCCATACATTTCTACATGTATGGAATACACATGACAATTGTATCAATCAAATTGATCAAATACCCAAATACGATATAAATCAAACTAAGCCAATAATAATGTTCTTTGATACACAGCAATTAAATCCAATCAAATCGATAATTATTTCGGTAATGTGTTTGTATAAAGCTCTGTTATCGACTAATAAATAATCAATAAATCATGCTATAATTTAAGAAAAAAAAAATTTTTTTTTTGTGTATTAAACCGACCTGATTGAAATCATCATCATCATCGGGCTGTTGCTTTTGATGTTGATCAATAATAATAATCGATATATAATAAGGAAATATGGCAAAATAATTGTATTGATGAATTGATTTTGTTGAATTCAATGTCATTCAATGTTGATATTGGCTGGCAAAATAAATGAGAATTTTTTTTTTATGTTTTTTTTCTGTCAAAATAATCAAAATCTCATTGATCACTGGCTAGACAATAAATAATACGTTGATTGTCCATTATCGATCGATATTTTTCTAATCAATGTTGGGTCCAAAACCAGCAGCAGCAGCAGCAGGTGGTGGTGGTGGCGGTATAATCGATTCATCTTTATTTTCATGTAGAAAGAAAAAAAATTTTTTTTCTTGACTTGACTTTTGATTCCAAATATATTAGAAACTAATTATTGCAACATTTACATAAACACTTTCCATGTACTCATTTAATGATCTAATTATAGACCACCAATAATAATCTTTTGATCCATATCTGTGTGTGTGTGTGTGTGTGTGTTTGTTTGTTACACATAGCCAATAATTTGTTGAAACAAAGACAAAAAAAAAATCTGTTGGAAAGAGAAAGAGAAAGAGAAAATTAAAATTTTTTTTCTTTCTTTGTCATTATAATTCGATAATAATGATAATGAATCACGAATCTTGAATGTGTGTGTGTGTGTGTGTGTAAAATGTTTGTAATCAAATTTTCAAAAAGATAAGAAAAATGAAAATAACTACCGAAATCATTCTCATCATCAATAATAATAATCACCAAGTGTGTGATCGTGAAAGTTAAAGTTCAATCCTTTTTTTTTTTTTTTTTGATTGATGAACGAATGAATGAATGAAAGGTGAAAAATTTGCTCTAATTAATTTTTTTATTTTGTCTTGTTTTGTTTTGATGTTTTACTGTTTTTTTTTTGGCGCAGACTCTCTCTTTTTTTTCGTTACAAACAATGATTATGATGATGATGATGATGACTGGATCAATCGATCGATTGATTTATTATTTTTATTATTATTGTTGTTGTTGTTGCAGTTGTAGTTGTAGTTGTAGTTGTTACTTTTTTATTGATTATTGAAAATTAGCTATCATCATCATCATTATCATCATCGAGACCTTTATGGTTGATTTTATACAATAACAATATGGTCCAATTGAGATTTTCTGTTTTCTTCTTGATAAATAATTTGATTGCGTGACTCACGAATCCATTCGAATGGATCGCACATACACATTTGTAATGTATGTGTGTGTGTGTGTAATGATTGTGTCCAAGTGTGAACTTGATATGTAAATTTTAATAATGGAATCTGCACAGACATACACACACACACACACAGTGCGCTGGAACAAATGGCAATCAAATAAATATCGATGACATGACGATGAGGTGTCTTGACCTTCATATATGATGATTGAGAAAATAAATTTTTCAATTTTTATTTCAATCAATTGATTTTGATCATTGATCATCATCGACAACAATTGAATTATCTGTAATTGTTTTTTGTTCTTTTTTTTCACAAAATTTAAATTCATTCACATGAAGTAAACAAAAACGGAAATTTTCATTCATTCGTTTGCTTTTTATTTTGGGTGACCACCACCATCATACATAGTTGTCAATTGTTCAATTCCTGTTGAAGAACGAAAGAAAAAAAATTTCTTAGTTTTGTGATTGCAACCCATTCATTTTTGTTGTTGTTGTTGTTGTTGTTATTCACCCCAAACAGTAACAAAAAAAAAAAAAAAAAAAATTTGACAAACCCAACGAACCGTTTAGGGACAGTAATATTTGTTTACGTCTTGTATAGTCATCATTGTTATTGTTATAATCATCATTTTGTGTTGACAGATACGAAAACAAAACAAAACAAAATGAATATTGAGACCGAATCGAATCGAATCGAATATAACGGAATTTCATTCCCTTTTTTTTTGATTGATATTTACTTCTCGGAAACGGGAATTTATCCATTCCATTCAATTCGATAATAATGATGGGCTGACTTGTTTCTTTTCTTTTTTTTTTTTTGATGATTTTTCTTCTTTTAACAGGATGTTTTGTCACTGTTTGTTGTTGTTGCTGCTGCTGCTGTTGTTGTTGTTGTTGTTGTTGTTGTTCATTCATTCATTTTTGTCCGTTTAGTAGAGAAAAAAAAATGCTGAAAATTTCTGAGATAATTTAGGTTTCGATAGACAAATTGTTTCAAATCAACCATGTATGGCGAGTAGGAAAAAAAACAGAACAGAACAGAACAGAACAAAAGAAATGAAAAAAAAAAATTTATTTTTCACAAACAATTGATCGTTGTCGGTTTTTTTTTCCATCGGTAGTCTTGTTTTGCTGTTTTCTGTTTTTTCTCATCTGTGTCCAACCGGAATTTTCGACACCTCCCTGTTTTGAAATGAGAAATGTGTGGTTCGGAAATTGTCTTTCAACGGGGGGAGGGAAAAAAATAATTGGACTGTCCACTAACCACCAATACACAATCGATTGAACTTGGCTTTAAATATTTTCTTATAGTAATAATTACACTTTGTTCACATTCGTTTTGGAATCAATTATCATGTCAAACGATCGGAATATAACAAAAAAACAAAAACAAAAAAAAATCAAATTCGGTCAAAGTAGCCATTTTTTTCGTTTTGGTTTTGTTTCAAATAAATTTGAATAGAATTTATTTCTGATTTCTGGTTTTTTTTTGTAAAAAAAAAACTGCAGCAGGCAGGTTAATTCTTGATTTTCGAATGTGATTTTTTTATGTTTGTTGTTGATTGATGGACGAATTCATTTGTTTTGGCCACTATCGATAGTCGATATTTTTTTTTTTTTTTTTTGATATTCGAATGTTTTGTTTTTACGATGATTGTTCATTGATTGATAAAAAAAAATAAACATTTTTATCGATAATGGTATTGATTGATCCATCTATTGGAACCACCAATAACAAAAAAATTTTTTGTGTGTATGTACAATAATAATATTGGAACAATCGATTAATTTCCTTTTTTTTTATTTCAGTGAAAAAAAAAATCCAAAACTTTCAATGATTTTTTTTTTTTGGAACACACACATACAAAAGATTAAAAGTGTTTACTGCTACTGATAATCGATCAATCAATCAATCAATCGAATAATGTGATGTTAAATTTTGATTTTTGTCATTTTTTTGTCATTATCTTTTGTTTAATGTTTAAGTGAATTTTCTTCAAAACAATCAACATTTATAAATTGTTTTTTTTTCATTTATGTTACTATCATTGTCGTCATCGTTATCGACGAAAAACAATGGGCCCATGGACAAAAGGCTTATCATCATTTCATTTCATTTCCATTATCGTTTTTTTGTTTTGTTTTGAAAACAAAATGAAAAATGAAAAAATGAAAAAAAAATGAAAATGGCAAATATGAAAATGAAAAATCATAATTGTCCCTATAATGACGATGATGATGATAATAATAATTATGACATTGATGAATAATTATATGATGGCCATATGATTCACATAAAATATAAATGAATGAATGACATCCATAAATAGATTGATTTGGTTATCCCATCATCATCATCATCATCACACACGCACACATCTTTGAATGTCATTGATCCCTCTGTCTCTTTTGACAATTTTTTTTTCTTTAATTTTGACACATCGATCATCATACAACATCTAACCATGTCAAATGTTTATGTTAATGTTTATTTAGAAAGACAAAAAAAAAAATTGAAATTAATCATTGAAAAATAGAAATTCAAAATTTCACACGTTTGAATTTTCCATCATCCATAGCAGCAACACGTGCAGCAACAGGTGTATGTGTTTCAACAATCAACGTGTTGACAGCTTGTTGTTTTTCATGTATATAATAATGTTATATTCAAATTCCATTCAAACACATCAATCATCAATATATATGGTGGTCATTCGACGATCATCATCATATATAAAATGGTGGAATGATGAAGAAAAAACAAAGAAATTTTATTTGCTACTTGAAAATATTTTGATTTTTTTTTTGGTGTTTAATAATTGTGTAAATTATAATTATTGTCAACACACGATGCACACATATCACATGATACACACGTGTGTGTGTGTGTGTGTGTGTCATCATTGATGATGAATGAAGATCATTATAACTGAATAAGATGACCATTATATGTCCAATTATGTTTGTGTGTGTGTGTGTGTGTGTAAGTATAATTATCATTTTACACACGCATCATGAATGTCGTTTGTTCTTTTTTTTTTCTTTCTGTCGTTGTTGTTGTTGTTGTTGATCCAGCGAATTTCAAGTTTTCTGGAACAATAACAACAAATGTGAACAATGTCATCTGACCCAATGACTTTCATCATGTTTGATAAATGATGATGATGATGATTATTATCATCATTATATGTATAATAAACTACATATGTATGGCCAATTTTATTCAACACGTTTTTATTTCAAAGATTTGTAGTTTTTTGTTTTAGATGGACACAATAAAGATGATGATGATGACAATCTGATGTTGATCTATTGAGCATCATCAATTTCATCATCATTATAATTTCTCATTGATAATGATGATGATGAAATTAAGGTTAATTCTATTTAATTTCTCACACATAATATTCTGTCATATTTTTTGAATTGAAATTATCAAATTAGATATGTAGATATGATGATGATGAAAGAAAAAAATGTTCAACGTTCATAATCGGATCAATTATATATTATTATGATTGATTTATTGGAGAATTTTAAAATTTTTTTTTCCTATCAAATCAATCAATCGAATATGAGAATTTATAATGATTCTATAGAATCCGATTTATATCTCTCTCTCTCTCTTTATTTCCTTGGTCTTTTCTAGGTCACATGATCAATTTGATTTTTTTTCTTTTTTGATTTCAAGATCACCATCATTAACCACAACAATGGTACCAGAGATTCATTTCTAACAAAAAAAAAAAAAAAAAAAAACTTTGAAAAGAAATTTTGAATCTCATTATTTATTTCTGGTTAACTTAATAATGGTGTATGTACACACTACAAGTGATTTTTATTTCTATTTTTTTCCCCCCAATTGAATAATTATACAACAACAACTATACGAATGTATGTGCGTGTACAATGATACACACAATTCTTATTTGAATTCAAAAGAATGAAAAAAAATGGATCAAATTACAATTGAATAATGATCAGACACCAGCCACAAACAAACGACAACGTTGATGATGATGATTTAATTCAAATTATACAATACAAAGAGTATTAATTAATGGTTTTTTTTGTTGTTGTTATTTTTTTTGCGTTGTTGTGTTTTATATTTATCTTTTTTTTTGTTGTTATTATTCATTAGATTTTTGTTGTTGTTGTTGTCGTTGTTGTTGTTGTTGTTTTTCTCACTTCTAACAATCTAATTATTTATTCTTTTGTTTTTTTTGTTGTTGTATTTATTCAATTTTAGTAATTGACGTTGCCATTGGTAAAGCTGCCATGCAATCATCCACTGTTGGACAAGGTCATGCACAAAAAGCTGTCGATGGCAGTAAGTATTTATTACATTACATTACATAATAATATAATATAAAAAAAAGAAAATGTAGAATAATATAATTCAAGGTTAATCAACCTGGATTTAGTCTATTTTTTTTTTGCAACTCACTCATCTGTTTTTTTTGTCTTTTGATATATAATTTAATTTAATTTAATAATTTAATTAGGTCCAAGTTCATTTTTCAATCCATCCACATGTACAATGACCGAAGCAGAACGTACACCATGGTTTTATGTTAATCTTTTGGAACCAGTTCTTGTACAATTAGTACGTATTGATTTTGGTGCTTCATGTTGTCAAGGACGTCCAGCAACAATTACTGTACGTGTTGGTAATAATCGACCGGATTTAGGTACAAATCCATTATGTAGAAAATTTACCGGTTTCATTGAAGAAGGACGGCCATTATATTTACCATGTACACGTCCAATGGCCGGTGCATTCGTATCGATACAGTTGGAATCGAATGGAAATAGTTCACCATTATCTATTTGTGAATTATTTGTATACACTGATCATGGTGAGTGTTTCGGATAATTTTCATTTGATTAGTTGGTTTCATGAATTTTTTTTTGTCGTTTGATTTATAGCTTTATCCATTGAACAATGTCCAACATTTCGAGATCAACCATTAGGCGGTACATCCACCTATGATGGAAAATGTTATATTTTTTACAATGAACATCCATTGAATTTTGAAAGTGCAAAAAAATTCTGTGAAGTTCGTGGCGGTACATTGGTGGATGAAACATCACCAGCATTACAAGGTTTCCTTTCATGGGAACTTTATCGCCGTCATCGTAATGATCCAAATGGTCAATATTGGCTTGGTGCTATACGTGATCAACGTAATCAACAGAATTGGAAATGGATCAATGGAAAAGATGTAACGATATCATTCTGGAATCTACCGATGACAAGAGAAAATTGTTCAAGATTTGATGGTACAAAAGGATGGCTTTGGTCCGATACAAATTGTCAGATAAAATTAAATTATATGTGCCAACATCGTCCATTAAGTTGTGGTCGTCCGGAACGTCCACCAAATTCAACCGTATCAATACGTTCAGTTGATGTTGGTCAAACAATTGAATATCATTGTAATGAAGGATCATTATTATTGGGACCAAATATACGTACATGTATGTCGAATGGATTCTTCAGTGAATATGCACCTAAATGTAAATGTAAGTAGTGTTTTGGATATTTTTTTTTTGTGGAATTTTTTTTCATCTTAATCAGATATATCATTCATTTTCATGATAATAATTACTTGTCATAATGTAGAAAAAAAACAACAAAAAAACACACACAATTTGTCTTTCAATGTTTCAGTCAAAAACAAAGTATGATGAAGATGATAATTAAAATCATCATTTGATGATATCATTTTCTAATTTTAACTCCTGAATTACTATGACCGATTGTTATGTTTTACTGTTGTTGATGTTTTCTATTTTTTTTTTTTTGGTGATTTTCAACGACAATAATGATCATTGAAGCACGACAATAACAACAACAACAACATGAATTTCAATTGGCCATGATTAGATTTTACTGTTTCTTTTATTTTATTTTATTTTTTTTTGCTGGTTTTTTTTATATATACACACAACAATATATATAACAAGGAGATAATATGGTCATGGACATATTATCATCATCATGATGGGTTAACCTCGAAACCTATTCTCACATAATGGATATATGTTTGGTTTGATTTAATGTGATAGTGTTGTGTAGTGGTAGTGTGTTTTTTCTTTGTTTGAAATAATAATACTTTGACATGGACATAATTAGACTTGGACGATAGATTTGATTCAGAAAATTTTTGAATGAATTGAATTTTTGGTTTTATTTTTAAATTTTTTTTTTATTTTCAAATTTGTAAACAGATATTGAATGTGGTCCACCACAATCGATTTCAAATGGCAATTATAATCTTAATAATAAATCTCGTGCTTATATGTCATCATTATCATATCAATGTAATGATGGCTATGTACTTGTTGGCCGTGGTAATCTTGTTTGTGATCCGGATGGCCTTTGGAATGGTCCACCACCACGTTGTGAACCGGTATTGTGTCCTGATCCACCAATGATAACCAATGGTTTCGGTACATTGGTTTCGAATTCAACACGTTTTGATTCGATTGTTGAATATCAATGTGATCCTGGTTTCGAATTGGTTGGTGATAAATTAATTCAATGTAATCGTGCCGGTTATTGGGAAGGACAACCCGGTTATTGTATTGGTGAGTTGCCACACAATTTTAATCAATGCATCATTTCAATTCCTTTCCTTTTTTTTCATAGAAATTCGATCTGCACCACCAAGTAAAGCGACTACGATAGCATCAACCAGTACAACTACTACGACGACTACCACGACATCAACAACAACAACAACACCTCCATCATTACCTACGAATCCACCTACGACCGGATATCCAACAACATTTTTCGATTCAAATCCTATTCGTGCTAGTTATCCTGGCCAGAATTTACCGGTTAAACCACCACAAATAGCATTATTACCCGTGGTCAATAATAATCAACAACAACAACAACAACATTCAAATAATAACAATGGACATTCGAATATTTATACAAATACAAATAATCCATATAATTCAAGAACACCCGAACAATCCTTACCACCGATGACGACACCATCAATACCGATTTCATCACATCATCATCATACTACATCTTCACCTATATCGACTGCTAGTTCACCATCATCCACAATTACTACTACTGGTTCAACATCGACAGCAATTAATAGCCGTAATAAACACATTCATCATCAACAACATCATACATCCATTCATCAACGTCCGAATACACAGAAACCATCAATGACACATAATCGAATTGCGGATAATGAAATTCCTGATGGACCTTTGAATCCAACTAAAAATTTTCTCGGTAAACCATCCAAGATTGCTGCAGCACGATTGAATATGGGCGGTATCATTGCACTAGGCATATTTGGTGGATTTGTCTTTTTAGCCGCTGTCATCACAATCATTGTAATCATCGTTAGACGGTAAATCTTTAAATTTCAATTTTATTATATTAATCTAATTCTTATTCGTATTATATTTTATAGATTCAAACATTCACATAGCTCGCTTGATGCACAAACAATATCGACATTTGATTCAAGTAATGGTGATAATCCTGGTTTCTATCATAAATATGCATCAGCATGGTCACAGTTACAAAGTTCAGCTGTATTACATTCCGGTTCATATAAACCGGCTAATATGGCTAGCCGATTAGCCGGTGTTGGTGGTGGTGTTGATGTTCCATATGAACATCATCATGGCTATCTACATGGTGGTGGTGGTGGTGTTGGACCACGACAACGATCACCAAATGGTGGTGGATCGATTAATGAAGCATTCCGTGATGTTGGTCCTGATTCCGATATGTACACTCGAAGTGCTGATCGTCGTAATAATAACCTTAATGGAAGTGGTGGATGTGGTGGTGGTGGTGGTCCAAAACGAAACGGCAATGAACATGATTGGCATAGAGGAAAATATTGATTTTAACCAAATTATTGCATCCAATGAAGAATCTGAAAAATCTACACCATTTTGCTTCATACCTCCTTTACTCCTTTCTTTCTTAGCATTTTTTTCTCCGTTTTGTATACTGTGCACCCGGATATATATGATGCTGTAGTGCCCAATTTTTTATTGCCCATTTTTTTATAACATTGATTTATCGCATCTTATTCACATCCCCCACACCCACATCAACATAATTGCTACAATCACCAATCAAAATACATTATAATATTTTGTTTTATTTTATTATTTATATATATTATAAATATTTGGTAATTTTAAGTAAAATCAAATGGCATTAAAATATCCGTCGTTTGGTTAATGATTTTTGTGTCCACCAAAATTAATCTTCAAAAAAAAAAGATCCAACTGATTTGACTACAAGTCTTGATTTGTCTTTGAATATTCTTGCAATTGAAATTTATTGAAAACTGCGAGCATCGGCATTTTCTAAGTATCGATTTCCGATGTGGTCTAATGGTTAGGATTCTGGCTTTCAATGTTGAATTGTCATGAATTTTTATCGAAAGACTTTGAAAGGCAACATCAATAATTTTCGTAAGAAAATTCTAAAAAAAATTAAAATTATCGACTGAAGACCAAATGCAATCATTGTCGTAGAAATTGTCATCATGAAAATCAATCAATAGGATGGATTCAACTTTTAATCGTTTTGATCAACAACTGAGTTTCAGAAAATTGATTGCCAAACTTGAAAAATAGGATTTTATGACTCAAGATTCACTTATTAAAATACCACGAGATTGGCACGAAGAAAAAACTCATGGAATAATGATTTTTTCATCTATCGACTTTTTAAAATGTTCATCTCTGTCTTGAAATGTTCAATCAATGAATAATAATTTGTGTTCTGAGTCGTTTCAGAATTATTTAAGCAGTTGTGAAATTATTCATGAGAAGGCTACTATTTATACTCTTCAACAAAATGGTCGTTGTGAACGAGCGATGTGGACGCTAATGGATCATGCTATCTCGTTATCTCGTCTTCAACTGATTTACCTCTTTTTTTTATGGGACGAAGCCGTCAATTGCTCAGCTTATTTGATGAATAGCATACTAAATTCTCGTATCGTGATAGCAAATTTGGTGCTAGATTAAAGTCTGTTAGAATGGTTGGATACGAAGGACAGATGATCACAACATTCTGGATTAATGGTAAATGATTGAATTTTCATCAACTCATATTCTAATTATTACCATTCCTTTTGTTAGACATGTTTTCGTTTCCATTCACAGGCATCCACATTGGATTATCTAAATTCTTTGGCTTCATTTTATAACATCAAAAATTCGACCGTTTTATCAATTTGTGGCTTTTAATTTGAATTTGTATTTTTTATTTTATCTTATAATATAATTTTATAATTTCCGCATTCATTCCGAAAATCAATAAAACAATCAAAAAAAAAAATCGGAATACTATCGGTTGTCATGTTAGTCACGTGATTTGTGAATACTAAATACAATCAAAATTTTTTATTGCAAATAACTATTTTCTATGCTACTTGTTCATCCGTCAGTTCTGTGGATGATATTTTCACTAATACATTTCATCATCATAACTTGATTTGAATTTGTATGTGTGTGTGTGTTTTCTGTGTAATAATAATTTGTATTTCTATTTAAACAAAAAAATAACTTTTTTTTGTGTTTACAGAATTTAAATCATCATTTTTATTTTTGAAAAAAAATTGGCAACACTGAATTTAATTTAAAATGAAATTTTTATTTCTTACATTTAAAACATCGAATCAAACGACGTCACCATCGGATATAATGCAAAAAGCATTTATATCAATACAAAAACGTAACTATACATCACGGTTGATCAATTTTCAAATGATGAAATCCACTTCTGATGTATTGCATTTGTCAAATCAACAATCATATCATCGTAACTGACCATTTCGACGATAAAGTATTTGATTGTTTTCATAATAAAAATCAATGTCATATCATCGGTCCATTGGTCATAACATATTGTGATGATGAATTCTGTCCATTTTCACATTGCTCATTACCTAAACGCACATGGCCAATTTATAGCCTATGTATGCGTGGCTTGGAAGTGACCATTTCCCCACATGCCAATCGATAAACGTCAATTTATCGAAAAACGTGTTCAATTGATGTCGGGATGTTATCATGAAGATCTTAATACCAATACCAGTGTCCTTGTTTCCGATTCTGTGCTTACAAAAAAAAGCACGTATAGCTGCGATAAACCGCATATCTATCGTGACAACAGAATGGATCGAATCATGTTGGGCCAAATATCAACATGAATACAGACTAGCTAATGAAGAATCGATCATATCCAAATATCGACTACCAATATTACATGGTTTAAATATTGTTTTTTCTGGTCTGAATGAACGTGATAAAATAAGTAATATTATTGAATCAAATGGTGGTGAATGTCATTCTGATTTGATAACGAAACCAATATTTAAAAATACAATATTATTAGTGGCTGAAAAACGTGGTGAACATTATGAGAATGCACAACGATTTAATATATACCAGCCCGGTACAGGCGCTTCGCGCCTGCCCAGGCTGGCCCTGCGGGGCTGTCTATCCTTGACGGTCAATAAACTTGCCTTTGGCTGCGCCGCCCCCCTGCTTGGTACCCAGCCAAAGGTATCAATCCTTGACGGTCAATATAACTGGATACCCGCAGGAGGGGACGGCTGCGCCGCCCCCTGCTTGGCATCCAGCCAAAGGTGTCAATTTTAACGCTTCGTGCCTGACGGTGGATTTCTATGCACGGCGTTTTGCTTCCGGCTTTCGGTTTGGTACCGCAGGGTCAGCCATGACTTGTGTATTGTACCTGACACCTTTGAAAATATTACGTAAATCCAACATCAACTTATCGATCAAACAGCATATACTCACGCCTACGTGCTCTTTCTTGTTCGTTTAGCATTTTCTTTTCTTTATTTTTTCTTCAAACGAAAACACTAAAAAAATGAATGATGATGGTGAACAAACAATTAAACGAAAACACTAAAAAAATTAATGATGATTATGGTGAACAAACATGAACAAAAAATGAAATGAAAATTATTCGAATTCAAATTCGATTTCGGAATATAAAATGATGGTGATTAGATTAGATTAGAATTGATAAAAACAATACTCACTTTTCAATACTCATACTCATCATATACTCATCACATATTCATACATGCACACAAAATGAAAATCACGTGTGTCACTATCTAAAATTCGAATTCGAACTCTTTCTATGTTCTATTGAATGACTGCACCATCTATTGGATGCAAAAGCTGCAGCAACGTGTGCTGAAGCTAGAACAATGAAAAAAAGCTTTGTCAAAGCTACATACCACAGAAGTGACTTCTACTTCTGAGCTGGACGAACTGTTCAGCGGCATTCAAAAGTTTTCCCGCATGCTCAGACACACACACACAACACACACTGAGTAGCTCATACTAAATAGTTATGTTTGTACTGAAAATAAGCAGGAATGGCCGGCTCAGCTTCGCCGCATTAAATGCCAAGTTAATACACAGTGCTAGTACACAGTGCAAGCACTTGGCGAGTGTAAAAGTTGCAGTTACACACAAACGTTAGCCTCTTAAAGAGATAGAATAGATAATAGATAATAGATAATAAAAAATAAAAAAAAATAGATTAAAATGTTTAAAAAAATTGAATTAACAACAACATGATATGATGTAATTGTTGTTGTTGTACTATTCATAAAAATTTTCAATCAATGAAATGAAAATGAAAATGAATAAATAAAATTTTTAAATTTTCAAATTTTGTAATCAATGATATTACGACGGAATAATTCATGTACATCGACATCACCAATATTAATGGAAAGTAATCGTTATTTCACATTATTATTATTATCAATCATCAATGTTTTCTTTTGAAAAATTCAAAATTCTAAAAAACGATAAAATCACATTAAAGAAATTGTCATACTATTTGTCTGTTTGTCTTTTACCTTTCATTCATATTTTCCAAAATTGTCTTGTTTTTGATTGAATCTTGTTTGTTTGAATCAATTTTTTCCATCATACTGGTAAGGTCATTAATTAATTTTTTTCTGGATTCTTTGTGATGATCAAGTCTATTTTGTAAAATAGAAATAAAACCTTGAGAAGTCTTATATTTTTCTAAGAGTTTTGTAAACTCGTTCTCCGTCAAGTTCAATTGCACACAAGCTTCATGGAGAAATTGTTCCTTATCAACATTTGATTTTTTCAAAATTTTGCATTCTTCATTCAAATCTTTAATTTGTTGTTGTTTATGTCGGACATGTTGTTCCAATTTGTCAATCAAATTTTGTTGAGAAGTTTGCAAATTATCAAATTCACCACGAATTTGTTGAAGTTGAACGTCGCATTCCATTTGAATGTGATCAATATCGGGTGATGGACACACAATTTTGATGTGGCCGGCTTCGCTGGCTACGGTTTAGATATGATCGACTTCGCTGGCTTCGGTTTCGATATAATCGACTTCGCTGGCTTCGGTTTAGATATGATCGACTTCGCTGGCTTCGGTTTCGATATAATCGACTTCGCTGGCTTCGGTTTCGATATGATCGACTTCGCTGGCTTCGGTTTCGATATGGTTGTTGGTAGCGCCAGTGTCAGTTTTGTTGCGATTGATTTCCCAATCGTTGTTGGAATTCCTGTTCTTGTATATCGAGCTGCTGATTAAATTCGTGTTGTTGCCAATCAATCTGTTGTTGGAGCTCTTGCTGCTGAGCTTGTAGCGTTTCTAATTGTTGTTGGATTTGCTGTAATGACGGGACTTCCACTTGTTGAGCCGCATACTGCTGCTGAATTTGCTGTTGTTGAATTTGGAATAAATGTAACATTTTTTGTTGTTGTTGATTATGATGATACGTATGACTATCTTGTGGCTTGGGTTGTTGTTGATCAGCCATCGGAATTAGATGAAATTGAAAAAAACAATAAAAAAAATAGCTTCCTGAATAGTAGTGATTCAAACTACAATAAAACGAAAAGGCACGTTGATACAAGAACGATGATGCAATTATAATTGTGAGAAAAAAGTACCGGGCATTTCATTTCTTTCAACACATATCAATGAGGAAAGTTCCCTCAAACGGGGGTGCTAAAAGTATTACAGTCTATGCTCTCTACATAGCGACAATTGCGCTCCAATAGAAAGTTTGTAATTTGTAGAATTTGTTCACAAGTCGAGTATCGGAACATGTATGTACTTTTTCTAAACTGTTCTCTATTAATTAATGCGCGTTTTCCTTATTGTGATCTAATGCAAAAAAAATTTTAATTTTATTTTTTGTTTTCAATTTTTGATTGATTTACAAACAAAGTAAGTAATCGTTGTCATATTTTGTCCTTTTTACCTGATCGTCGAATTAAGAATAATTTAATAATAATAACAGGTGCTATTATTTCAAGAATTCTCAAATTCTTAAATTCTCAAATACAGTAATACCCCGCTTAACGCGGGGGTTACGTTACAAAAATTCTGAGCGTTAAGCGAAGCAGCGCTAAGCGGGACTATTTTTACATAATGCATTTTTACCCTTCATATACAATGTAACAATGTAATGTAATGTAGGGTAATTGTACAGCGTTATATCGAATCAGCGCTAAACGGGGCAGCGTTAAGCGGGGTATTACTGTATGTTCAAACCGAAAAAACCTTCTGGCGCTGCTAATCGCAAGCGAAAATCGGCTAAAGAAAAAGTCGCCAAAGAATTATCTGGCTCAATGAGCCATTTCCTAACCAAAGTACCAAATGTAGGTGCTGGTTCTGAAGGTGAACATCCAGAACTTGAAGTTCCGGACTTGATATCTGTTGTTGATGAACAACCGATTGAATGAATTGAAGCGAACTTTTCAGTAAAAAAGATTGTACCAGAATTTTTTTACCTGCGCCTTAATTTGTACACACTTGAAAAAAATTTACCCCCTCTTACGGTGGGCGTAAATTTTTTTTTGCACAAGGGCGCCCTATAGCCACGGCTCGGCGCTGATTCGAATATTCTTGCAATTAAAATTCTTGTATTTTGATTGGCAAAAAAACATCCAACTGATTGTTCGCAAATGGTTGTGGGTTAAAATAGCCAAACTGAAAATAGCAAAGGCAGAAAATAGCACCAGTGGAATGCCATAATGGAAGTTTAAGTCAATTTGACTTTGCTTATGACTATGCTTCCTTCCCTAGCAGGGCTAGGTTAGGTTAGGTAAAGACATCGAACCAAACCTCACGAGCGGAGCTCATTACATGGATAAAAATATTTTCTTTTTTCGCTCTTTTTGCTTCAATTTATTTCGCTGTTTTTGTTATTTTTGTGGCTATTTTCAGTATTTGGCTATTTTAACCCACAATCTTCGCAAATCTTTTTTGACTGCAAGTCATACAAGACTTGGGTTAGGTTAGGTTTTCATTCAAAGCTGCGAGCATCGTTTTTTAATAAATATCCAAGTTCCGATGTGGTCTAATGGTTAGGATTTCTGGCTTTCACGCCCACTAAAAACCCGAAATTGTGTTCACTAAATCCGAAAACGGTGTTCACTAAATCCGAAAACGGTGTTCACCGAAACCGGAAATGGTGTTCAAAAAAAACCGGAAATGGTGTTCACCCAAAAGATATAGATAAAGTTCCCAGGCGGTCCGGGTTCGATTCCCGGCATCGGAGATCTTTTTGTCTTAAATCCAATTTGAAATTCTTGGAGAATCAAGAATTTAATCTAGAATTTAAGGCATTGTGTTTTTTTACATTTGACCATGGAAAAAATGAATCATTTCTCGAAAATTAGTGGATATCTTGATTCTGATTTTTGTGAGTATATAACAGAATCGATTGTGCCCGCGTCATTTATAATGATGAAGAATCATACAGAATATTATGGACATTTGACCTTTTATTTTTGGCGTCATCTATTGGCACCAATGGGCATCTGGCATTATTCACCCGATAATGATTACGAAATGTTTTTTTTTACTATAAATCATTTAATCGATTCATTATTGAAAAAAAACCATTTTTTATGTTTGAAAAATGCTAATATTAACTATTGATACAAAAGTACAAAAAAAAGATGTAGTACATGAAATAGAATAAATAAAGAAAACTGGCACTTAAGATGTGAAAGAGAGAGAGAGAAAGATTAGTAGAAATATAAGGTAAAAAATTTAGAATTAAAGGACTGATGAATTCAAACGCTGGTCCATCATTATTGGTAGTTGTGTAGAAAAAAAAGATGATTGTCATTGAAATGCTGATAGAAATTTGTGAATAATATATATTAGAAAGATTTCAAGTTTTCATTGTTTTTTTTGTTTATGCTGCTTCAACATAATTTGATGGTAACATTCCAGTTTCACCTGTACGTTGAACTGTACCTGTCATCCAACCATCATCGATTGGTTGACAATTAACAATAAGATCACCATCCATAAATGTAACTTCATCAACATCCTGTGCAGTATAATCATATATGGCACGAAAACATAGGCCAAGATTTTGACGTGTAGGCGGCGGCATTTGTTGATGTTGCGGATGTTGCTGTTGAGGTTGAGGTTGATGACGGTATTGTTGATGATTATCGTAATTAGTTATGGTAGAAGTAGCAGTAGTAGTTCCTTTATTTAAATTTTATTATATGAATTTCATAAATAAACAGAAAAAAAACAAATCAATCAATCAATTGATTTCTTATTTCATTCTCTTCATACAGATACACATACCTGCTGCTGCTGCTGTTGGATAGATGACTTGTGATGGATGATGATGATGATGATGATGATCGGCAGCGGCCACACCTTGATGATGATGATAATACATTTTCTGTTGCTGTTGTTGAACATTAGGATGAATTGATTGTTGATGATGTTGTGGTTGTTTAATTGGTGAATAATTCTGATGAATATAACCACTAGTATGCATTGGTGGACCATGATGGATCATCATAGGATTCGAAATTGGTTGTTGTTGTTGTTGATAATATCCAGCGGCTGATTGTGTTTGGTTAAGCTGTTTATGTTGCTGCATAGTAGAACCTTTAAATATTAAATATCAAATCAAACGAATTATTAAAGAAAAAGATTAAAAATATGATGAATGAATATGATCATTATTATTATTAATTATCGAGGAAGTAAACTAACCGATGGGCAATTTACCAGGCTGCAATTGATTACCAATATTATTATTATTATTATTGGACGCTGTGGTTGTTGGATAATAATTTTTATTACTGTTTAAATCAGTTGCCATCGTTTGATTTCGTTGTTGTTGTTGCTGTTGTTGTTGGTGATGATGATGATGATTATTATTATTATTAATGTGTGATTGATTCTTTTGCTGAATCATATGATTCTCTATATGAAAAAATGAATAAATAGAATCATGATCAAAATTTAAATTCTAAAATTCTAATATTTACCCATTTGAATGGATGGATTAGCCAATGGTGTTCGAACATATTGCTGCTGCTGTTGTTGTGGTGGTATATTCTTGTTATTATTATTATGTGTGACATTCGATGATGATACAATCGGATGATGCTGTTGTATATGATGATGAGGAAGATTATTATTCTGAATGTTTTGCTGCTGTTGATGGATATGATGATTGTTATTATTATTATTATTCTGATGATGAACGGATATTGGTGGTGAATACTGTTGTTGTTGTTGTTGTTGATGCGGCTGCTGTTGCTGATAAATGGATGTCGGTTGATTAATAATACTATTATTATTATAAGTAATCTGTCCATCACCATGTTCATTCAATAGATTACGACGTTCTTCCATTTGTTTCTTTTTCTCATATTCACCATGATAGGTAGCATTACTAATGATTTTTGTTGTATTACGTATACGTAATGTTTCTGGATCATCAGCCACTTGTGTTAGTTTACCTTTTTGTTTTTCAAAATCTTCATGATATTTTATATTACTTTGAATTTTTGTATTCTCTGCCAAACGTTTTGATTCCGGTGTTTCAGCAACAGTGGTTGCACGTGCTTGTGGACAATGGCTAATATTGATTTTAGTTTTAAAAGAGAAATGAATCAAAAGATTAAAACCAACAAGACCAAAAAAAAAAATCCAATGAAAAACTTACGCATTACAATATGGAAGTTTATTGAAACCTTTGTAGGTTTTCATATTCAATATCATACCACATTCATGACATTTGAAACAAGTTTTATGCCAAATCTAAAAAAAAACAATAACCATATTAACCATGATAAACAATAAACAAAATATAATATAAATACCTTATCCAAACATTTAAGTTCTTCAATTGGATAAACTGTCTTTTGACAACGTGCACAGGTTTTATTGTTTGTCATTATGTTCAGATGATTACTTTAAATGACCGAAAATCAACAATGTATGGTAAATACGAATTCTTCTACTACGGCAAATGTGAAATTTTAAAATTTTCTATCGTTGTTTTTCGACTTCAATCCATATATGACTAGTGGCCACCAACAATCAATGAATGATGATAGATGGTAGATAACCGTAAAAAAAACTGATTTAAAATGTTTGATGATTATGGATGATGATGATGATGATGATCAACAACAACACACTGATGAATTATGAATGGATAATTTCATTTCATTTCAATACATTTCATCATCATGATGATCAAAAAGTTGAATGTTGATGATGTTGATGAAAGAGAAGGGCAGAAAAAAAACAATTTTTCATTCATCAATCGATGGTTTATCGAAAGAAAAAATATCAGGTTTCCAGGTTTGTTTGACTATTTTTATGTTTATGTTTTGTTTTTTCCTTATTCAACAATGCAATACAATATTTTATATCAATAATAACAGCCAAAAAAAACAACAACAACAACAGGTAGATTCGATTTGTGATATCTTTAATGATGATTTTTGATGATGATGATGATGATGATTTGATTTCCGTTCACTTAGTGAGATAGAGAAAATCGAACAAAATAAAGGAAAAACGAAATGATGGAAATTGAAAATCAAATCAAATCCAATGATTTATGATTAGACAGGTTTTTTTTACGGTAAAAAAAACGTGTGTGCTTTTTTTTCTCCAAATAAATAAATAAATGTTGATGATCATATTTTGGACGACGAAAACGGCCAGACGTTGATGATGACGATGAAAATCGAGATATTAAAATAAAAAAAAAAACAGTATTCGTTCCCGATCGACAAAAAAAAACTTTCAACACAGACACACACACGAAAAAAAGTGCAATGAATGAATAACAACGGTGGATATATTAATCATATACACAACGGAAAAAAAATGAATGAATAACAACGAAAATTGAGAGAAACAAAAACGGGCAACATCATCAAGTTGAACAACAACAACAATTTGAAATCGTCATCATCACAACATTCCGGATTTAAAAAGAGAGAGAAAGAGATAGATAGAGAAAAAAATGCAAGAAGATAATAAGAAAATCGAAAAAAAAACTTGATGAGTCTCACCAACCAAAAATAAATATATTTTTGGGTTGTACCACCACCATCACACACACACAAACACCAATGGTATTCTCTTCTTTTTTTTCGTTATATTCAATAAAAATGTTTGATTAGATGCGCACTCTAGTGTCAGTTATTTTTATCATTATTGAATTCTTTTTTTTCAAAATATCACAATTGACATACACACACACGCATACAAAACTTGTCCATGAACTTTGAACAACAAATCCTTCAACATCTTGGTCGGTCGATTATTTCGGATCGAAATCAAATCGTTTAATTTTTGTTGTTGTTGTTGTTGTTGTTATTAGGATTCTTGTTTTGTATGATGATAATGATGATGATAAAAAAAAATTCATCCACAAGCACACATCTCTTATTGGTCACGGTGAATAATAATCAAATGTATACATGCACAACATACCGTAATAATTGATGATATTTAATTCATGTATATACGCGATAAATCAAAAGTCAATTACAAGCATGTAGTCAAAAATCACTAAAATAGGGCGGAAGCCATTTTCTTCACCCATCACCAATCATATCAAAAAAATAACAACAACAACAACAACAACAAAATATTTCACATTTTGATAAGTAAAAATGTAAAAAAATTTGAAACAAGCCATGTAATTGATGATGATGATATTTGAAATTGGATCCATTTGGTATTATTTAAGCAGCAGCTGATTTAATCTTTTTGAAGAGAAAGAAAAAATTTGTTGACGCAATTATGGCATTCACATACCATATGAATGCATGAAAAATTCGAATCTATAATTTAGATTTGAAAATGATGATGATGATCATCATGATGATGGATTGATGGATGTGAAAAAAAGCATAATTATGTTTCACATATTTTTTCTGGAATAAACTTTGACCTTTTTGGTGTCAAAGGAGAAAAATAGACAGTTTTGATGAAAATTTTTTCCATAAATAACGCACATATATCAAACACTGAATATTGGCTAAATGGGAATTTTTTTTTGTTGAAAAATGATTTTAATCCATTTTTTTTAAGTTTGGTTCAAATGTCAAATTACAATTGTTGATGTTTTTGTTTTTCAATTTTGTTGACAAAAGAAATAAAAATGAGAAAAAAAATCATTTTTTTGTTGTTTTCAATTACAAAAAAAATTTATCATCCATCAATTATCAATTATTGAATGCTCGAAGCATTTGACGCAATCTTCGGCCATAAATCTGCACATTCTTTAGCCACTGGTCCAGTAATAGCAGAACCTTTCATTTCACCTTTATTGTTGACAATGACGCCGGCATTATCTTCAAAATAGATGAATACACCATCCTTCCTACGGTATGGTTTACGTTGACGAATGACAACGGCCGGCATAACCTTTTTACGTAGTTCAGGTTTACCTTTTTTCACTGTTGCCACAAACATATCGCCAGCACCAGCTGCAGGTAAACGATTCAAACGACCTTTTATACCATTAACAGCGATTACAAACAGATTCTTGGCTCCAGTATTATCGGCACAATTCATAACAGCACCAACGGGTAAACCAAGTGAAATACGAAATTTGGCACCGGCTGTACCACCACGACCTGTATATTAAATTAAAAAGAAAAAAAAATTATTAAGAATTCATGACAGAATACTAGGTAGAATCCAAAAAAAAACATACCTCTTTTAGACATTTTAAGAGAAGAAAATAAATGACTAAAATACAAACGAAAAACACCAAAACAAGCAACACACAAAAATAGAAAAGGAAGTGAAATGAAGATGAAAAAGCAACGTGTGTGTGTGTCTACGTGTGCGCAAGACATAAAACATAAACTCATGTGTGTGTGTGTGTTGAATAAAAAGAGAACAAATTATCCATTCATATACACTAGTACTGGGAACCGGTATCGCCATCTATTATATAGTTTTTATTTTAACAATTAAAAATTCATTCGATATCAAAATGTGTAAGAATAATTTTAAAATTAATAAAATGAGCAAAAAATTTAAACAAGATGGTATGATTTTTTTCAATTTCACATATACCATCAGTTGGTTGCAACATTGTAATGGCCGAAATGAATTGATTTAATTTTCGAATATCAACATAGATTTTGTTCGTCTGTGGTGATTGATTCCTCAATGATCGACGATCATCATCAATCATTGATGATTCATTTGTAATTGGAAGTTTTTCATAACGACAACCTAATTGTAATGAATCAACAAAACCAGTCATACTTAATTTTGCTTTTGTCATATTTTCATCATCATCATAATAATATTTAGCTGATATTCGTATGAATGGTGAACAATTAACTAATTTAGCCACATCGAATGCAAATTGATTAAATGATGGTAGATTTAATGATATATCTTTCGAATTCATTGTATATTCATCATATAATGACCATGATTGTTGATTGATAATGACAACAAGTACTTGATTTTTAATCGTTTGTTGTTCGGATTCAGCACGACATATTTTTTCCGATGTAAATTGTAAAATTGGTTTCTGTTGATTATTTGTTGTAAGTTTAATTTTCAAAAATTGAACATTTGTATGAATTGCATTGATTATGTCGATAATTGAATTGGAATATAAATAAAAATAGATGACATTATGATCATTGTTTAGTCCTTTGAATGAATAATCATCGAATAATAATGTTCGATTCCATACAAAACGTATCGATACATGATTTGTTGGTGATGATGTATCCGGAATCAAATTAATAGTATCACTATCGATTCGAAACACAAGAAATTCGGTTAATTTTGCTGCAGCCAATATTGATCTATTAATCGCATTGATAGCTTCATAACGTCGTGTAATGGCACGGAATTTCATGATTTTAAGTGTTATATTTTCTCACAACAAAAAAAAACAAACAAACATTAAAATAATGGCGCGAAATTTTCGACTTGGAAACCGAAAAAACAAAAAAAAACAGAACCAACAAACGAGTTCGATTGACAGAATCAAGAACAAAACCAATCAAGAACCACTAGATGGCGACATTGTTGTTTGTTTTGAAATTCTTTAATTTTTAATTCAATTTTCATTCAAAGAAGAAAAACAAATTCATATCTATAACAACAACGTTGTTGTTGTTGTTGTCGTCAAAAATTGAATGAATTTTAAATTAGCAAAATAATACTCTACTAACTCCACACGAGTCGAGTAATAATAACACACAAGTGAAAAAAAATTTGATTTTTTTTGTTTGTCTGTTTATTTGTTTGTTTGTTTGTTTGTTTAATGTTTGATTCACACTATAATTCCAATAGCTTTAAAATTGTCTATTAATCTGAGAAACATGAAAAAATTATTTCTAAATCTAATAAATTCTATTGAGTGGAATTTTCATTCAAAGAATTCTTTTTACCATTTTCCACTTTCATATTTTCAACAATGATAAAAGACCAGAATCCGGTGCCGTTTCCATAATCAATTTTCGTACGTCATGAAATTTTGGATTCGATCCATCTGATACTAATCCACTGTATTAGGATAAAAAAAAACGGAAAAATAAAATCAAATTTCAACGTTGATGGTAATAATATTTACAGTATAACCGATTCAGATGTTGTTAACCAAGCACCAGCTTGTTTCATACGTTCAAATGCAAACATTCTATCGACCATTGAACGTGAACTACATGCATTGACAACAACGTGGACATCATATCCGGCTTGAATTGCATCCAATGCTGTTCCTTGAACACATACATGTGTTTCAATACCACAAAGAATAATATTCTTTACATCTGGATGTTTTTGTCTCAATCTTTCGATTAGATCGCTGGTAAGCATTGAAAATTGTGTTTTAGTTATCGGTTGAATATCTGGATATTCATTTAATCCAAGTTCTTTGACTGTTACACCTAATCCTTCTGGATAATGTTCAGCAACAATAATTGGAATATCTAATAAACGTGCTGCTTGTAAAAGACATGATGATATCTGTACAACGGCATCAAAATATTGTATGTTGGGTCGAAATTTTTCCTGCAAATCACAAATGAATAATGCACTTTGTTTTGGTAATAATTTTCCAACATTTCGACATGCTGATGCTGTTGTTGTTGTTGTTGTTTTTGCCATTTTTTCACCTTAGTTTGTAAATAAAACAAAACAAAAACAAAAAACAACAGAAAATCAAATTGGATACAGACATAGACAAAAGAGTCTATTCTTTTTTTTCAATCCAATTTGTTGTGGTTGTTTTGATAACGAAAAAAAAAGAATATTGAGACTGGTTTTTCGTGATAAGATTAGTTTTGATTGATTGATATAACCGCCGCGTCACTATGCTATGTGTGATTGATAAGTTTTTTTTCAAATATAAAATCAAAATGCAAAATGAACTGACATGATGTAGATGGTGACATTGTCGTTTGTTTTGAAATTCTATAATTTTTAATTCAATTTTCATTCGAAGAAGAAAAACAAATTCAAAGCACATTTCCTAAACAACAAAAAGAAACAAAAAAAAAACACTTGTTGTACTTTTGGCGTATGTTGTCGTTGTCGTTGTTGTTGTTGTTGTTGTATGAACAGATAGTGGACAATGGTTTATGTATTTGATTAACAATCATTTGAGATTATATTGTTATTAAAACAATTATATTATAAACAATAAATTTGATTTGACTAGTATAATCATAATTACTGATTTGAAAGGAGAAAAAAAAATGAATAGATAGATATAACAGTGGTAATTAATCCTGAACGTAAAGGAATAACAATAATAACAAAATGAATAATTAGAATTTAACGGGACTATAGATTCGATAGCTGACAATGTTTTTTTTTCTTTTTTTTATAAATTCAATAAATAACGAGTAAGATGATGGTTGAATTTTCTGTTGATGTTATTGTTGTTGATGTTGTTGTTGTTGTTGTTGTTGTTGTTGACTAGTATAATGTGAATGAAAACGATTACAAATTTTTGGCCGTACATCTTCATTCTAATGATAAAATTAACAAAACGAAAAAATATTTAGTCAATAGAACAAAAAAAAATGATAATAAACAAATTCTCACTTGTGTGATGAGATCCTCCAAGAATGGTAACAATTTCAATAATTCATTATCGTTTTTATCCATAAACCATGATTCAATTGGTATTCCATTTTCCAACTATTCAAATCAAAAATGTAGTAATTAAATAGCTTTATTATGTGAAATATAATAATAAATACCTGATAACCGAATGCCTGTGGTGAATTATCAATGATGATTGTTTTGGATAAATCACGGCCCAATATGGTTAAATCTTTTATATAATTACCACAAACACAAACACAATGTTCTCTGAATAAACGATATCTACATAGATATAAAAAGATATTAACAGATTATTATCAATAAATGAATCGATACACTTACTTGACAAGTTTACGATTTGGATCCAATAGATTTAATAATTTATCGGCATATACTTTTTTCGATGCAGTAAATAAAATCACTTCGAACATTTGTGAAACACGTTCAAGAAATTCTTTAAAAAATGGCCGGGTACGAACATAGATCATGTATTCACATTCTTGAAATGTAACTGGGAATGAGAATGTTGCATCATCTAATTTAGTTAATGAACAATGGACAAGGGTTTCATCGAGATCAAGTACCAAGGTAAATTCAGGTGAGCTACGTGTTTTCAAAGGCAATACCGGACAACGTTGTGATTGCATTTCCGGCGTTAATGGCGGTAGATTACGAATAAAATAATATGGATCAAGAAATTGTTCCAATTCTTCATTTGTTATTAATGTTGTGGTTGTTGTTGTTGTTGTTGAAGCATTCTGCATTAATGATGAGGATGATGATGTTGAAGTTGTCATCAATGATGATGATGATGATGATGAATTAGGATGTGGTATCATTGTTGCCATTTGCGTTTTTGGATCATATGAATGTATAATGAATGAAGATGATGATGATGATGATTTCGAAGTTCCATTCGTAGTTTTCGATGACATCGTATTTGTACAATTTGTATTCGAAGATTCTATTGTTTCTTGTAATGATAAATCATTTAATGATGATAATGAATTTTTTTCAATTTCTTCAATTGAATCATTTGGAAAAGATTCATCACAGGTTAATGATGATGATGATGATGATGAGCATTCAACACCGGAATTCAAAACCATTTCGATATTTTCGCCCATCACTATCGTAGTCGTCGTCGAATCATCTGTGTTTATTCTTTGAATTTTTCTTTTGGTTTTCAAAGACAAATTTTTTCTTCGACATTTTCTTCTGGTACGTTTTTTATTCTTCATTGTTTTGTTTGTATTATCATTATAGATAAACTGATGATTATTACTTTTATCATTGATTGTATGACAATTTTTACTAATACTATTTGTGGTGGTAATATTGATGGCAGCTTCGATTCGATGGCCACGACGACATCGATGTTTTTTTATTGTTGTTAAACATTTAATATTTCGTTTTGTTGGCCTAGATCTTGTCATCATCATCATCATCGATGATGGCTGTTCCGATTGTTGTTTACGATGATGATGATGATGATGATGGTGATGATTTCGATTTATATCAACAACAGTGTTATGATTATTTCTTTTAGTCGTCATTTTATTGATGTTCTGATTATTATTTTCGACAACTTTGGACAATATTCGTTTATATTTGATAAAATGATAATTTCGATAATTGCCAACATGTTGTCTATTTAATTTTGAAAATATTTTCGATGATGATGATGATGATGAATGTTGTTCTTTGAATTGTTTGACATGTTTAATTATAACAGAAGTTAATGTTGACGACATTGACAGTAATAATGAAAACGTAAATTTTCAAATAAAAATATCGATATTGATTTCGTTTTCTTTGCTAGTTTGGTTAACTTCAAATCAACACCACCATCATCATCATCGATTGTCAACAACATGAACAAATAAACAAACAAACAACAACAACAACAACAACAAACAACGACAACAACAACAACGACGAGAATGTGTAATTTGGTTTGATATTTTTGTTTTCACATTTTCTTCATTTGTTTTTGTTTTTGTTTTTTTTTCACTTTCTTGTTGTATATATTCGAATCAAATTAACACAACTCTTTTTTTTCTTCAAAAAAATAGATAGATTCCTTGTACTTATAAAATATATAATGCTGCTGTCCGTAGCAGCTGGTATGTGAAAAAAAAATGCAGGCGAGCAAACCCTGATGAAGAAAAAAAAAACGAATCTCGCGGTGGGAGTAAGAATAACTTTAGTCGCCGATGATTACGACGACGACGCCGTAGACCATTTCGATGATATATTACAATAATAAAACTGAATCATAGAAACTCCAGAACTCCAATGTATGTATGTGTAGCATGTGTGTTATGAAAAAAAAACTTGAACTATATATATACTTTGTTAGGAGCCATTCTTTCGTATTTTTTTTTTTTTTTTTTTTTTGCTAGAAGCAATAACATTATTTTTTTCGGCGCCTAACCAGCATCCATTCAACGACGACGACAACAACGACGACGAAGAAAAATCTAACCAGAAATAGATGATTTGGATACTGTGTTGTTGTATTGTTGAAAATTGGCAACCAACCACCACTATTACCGGCATGCGCTGAAAAAAAAAAATAAAACCAAACAACAATCTTTGGCGCCCATCTTATATAAATGGCTATCTATTGAATTTGCGAAAAACATACAATCTGATTATCTATGAATTTATTCGTTCCATATAATCAAGAGATGGCACTCGTTAGGGTTGTTGGTAATTCAATGATTATATCGAATGCAATGAATGGTATATTTTGAAGTTTTTTTTATTCATTTTTAAAAAAAAAAATTTACAATTTAAAATAGGACAAGGCCATAATATTTGAATGACGCGTGCTTGTCGCTTGTGTATTGGAACGTGGCTAAATAATAAAAGGCAAAAAAATGGAAAAAAAAGAAGAAGAAAAATAATTTTCCATTCAATATTGATCGAACGGACAGATGTGTACCGAAAATAAGTGTCAAATAATGTACGATATCAGTCAGTCAGTCAGCCAACCAGCCAACCAGCCAGCTGCTTAATGATGGCCGATTGCCAAGGCTGGGTCATTCGTATTTTTTTTTAATGTCTTCCTTTTGTTGTTGTTGTTGTTTTCCTGAATCGACCTGAAGACTTTTATACGCTTGACTTGATTTGATGAAAAAAAACCAAACCCAACCGTGTGTCATGAAATCTTTTCACTTTTTTTTCATTCATTCATCCAATGTATGTCGACATTTGATTTTCATGAAATTCACATACACCACCAACATTACTACCGCCACCATCACCATCATCACCAACACCACCACCACCATCGATGAAAATTATTATAACCGATGAAGAAGAAGAGTGAGAGAGAGAGGACACATTAAAACTCTCACCAGCAATCGCACCATCCTATTCTTTTTATTCATCATCATCATCATCAGACATCTGTTCATGTTTAGACATTTGTTTCATTTCATTCTCTATGGCTATAATTATATTTCGAGGACCAAATTTTGTCAAATGTGTATGTGTATGTGTGTGTCTATTCGCACATATGTGCATTATGCCGTACGACCTATGACCTCGAAAAGTATTATCAAAGTAAAAAGCAACAAATGGCTTGACATTACAATTTATGAAAAAAAAGAAACCCATAAAAGACGCCCAGAAAACTCATTCAAATGCATTATATATAGACACACGTTCCTTTTTTTCATACATTTTATTGCTTTTTGCTGGCCAAATTCAAATGGTTAGTCATAAACGCACACACACACACACACACACACACGCCAACGATCAATATCGTCAATAAAACCGAAAAAACCGATTAGTTGATAATCATCATCATCATCGTCAACAACAACAACAACAACGTTAATGATGATTATGATAGTATCCTAGAATAATTTATCGAAAAGAAAAAACTATCTCTCTTTCTCACTCAGATATGATCATTATCATTCGAATAAAATAAGCAACTCATCAAGAAAATAAAACAAAAAAAAAGTAAAGTAAAACAATAAGCAATTTACCTGGTTCGTTTACGTTGTTGTTGTTGTTGTCAACCGGAAACAGGAAATTGTCATTATTTTTTTCTTCTTAATTTCATGATTTGTATTTTACCGTCATTTGACATCAATAATCAGCTTGAATTACTCTTGTTATGTATATTTGTGTTTATCCTGTGTATATTTGTGAATGCGTGTCGTCGATGTGAATTGCACGGACGAACGCGCATCATTTGTTGGTTCATGTTTCATTACAACAACGAAAAACCAACAATTTTTTTCTGCTAAAACATCATCCAATCATTCAACCATTTTGAATTATTTACCATCAAACATTATACAAATAATATAATGATATTCATTCATACAAAATGAATAAAGAAAATAAAATCCACACACACACACACACCATCATTCGAATGCCAACAGCAACTTGGGACCATCAGTTTAAATCCAAATTGTAGTCTGTAAAACTACGTGTGTGTGTGTGGGTTTCAAACAACTTGCTTGACAAGACGATCAACGAACAAAATAACGAATTTCATATTGAAAAAAAAACATTATACATTCAATCGTCGTTGTTATTGATCACACACACACACACACATTTCATTTTCTCGCGCGTTTTCTTCAGTCGTTGGCCAACTTGTTGTTGTTTTTATTTTCTGGTGTGTGTGTGTGTGTGTGTTTGTGGATTATCTGGTTTTTATATTTGTGGAATTGATCAATTTTTTACATTATTTTTGCTATTTGAATTATGAAACTTTCATCACCAGCAACCACTATTGGTTGTCGACAAAGTTTAATTGTACCGACATCTAAAATGGCTAAAATCAACGTCATGGATATGAATTCATCAATTCAAAATGATAATGGAAAAAAACGGTCATCATCAAAAAAATCATCATCCGAAGTGATTGAAGTAAATTTCTGCTACACAGCATTAATATCAATGTGTCTCGGTTTTCTATTCATATGGTCATCGGTTATTTCATTGATATTCATTGCAAATAAAATTGATGAAACACGTTTCATGCAAAAACCATTGGAAATTTTCATTGAACAAGAACAAATTGGCCGAATTATGTTTTCTGTTGGTCAAGAAATGTGTAAGTGATTTTTTTTTGTTCTTTGATTTTGAAATTCTGTTTTCTGAAAACAAAATTATTTTTTAATTACACACAGTGTTCACCGTTGATTCATTAGTATCGATTCATTTAAATCTATCTGATCCACAAGAGCTATCGAAATCGGTTAATTTTACCTGGGATCTTACTGATGATGATATTGAAGATGTTAAAGCACAAATTGATGAAAATTCAAACAACAACAACAACAATGATGATTTGGCAAAAATGATTGATTCATTTGAAACAAAATTGGATTCAATTCGATCAAATCTATCATTAGCCACTGATCATCCATTGACAATGATCAATTCATATAAATTAATATTCGATATTGCTGAACAATATTCTATTGAAAGAAAATTATATCAAACACCAATGAAACATGATAGCCAATGGCATCTAATTAAATCATTTTCACAGATACAAAATTCTCCATATGCTTTATTCATCAAAGGAATGAATCGTCGTTTCATTGAATTAGCCTATGGCACCATTTATCATATTGGACCACAATTATTAAATCGATCGGATGCTGAAACTGAAGTTGCCAATTATTTTTACTATTTTTATAGTAGCCATGAATTAATTGAAAATGCATTCGCATGGGATTCACGTATTTATCATCGTTATATGGAATTAATACGTAGTAAACAATATCGTTCATTACAATCATCGATTACAAATCAATCAAATTATCGATTAAGTGGCCGTGAATATACTAGATTTGTTACCGATGTTGTTGCTTATTTATTAAGAGCTAAAGATGTATTGAATGTTGGATTGAAAGAAATATTGATCGAAATTACTGATCGTAATACAACACAATTCTATGCCATTATATCTTGTATCTATCTATTTGTTCTTATTTTATGTTCAACATTTTTCATATTATTCATACGTAATGCTAAAATCAAAGATGAATCTACAATGAACAATTGTTTGACCACAATGATCAATAATGATAATCATCGATTTCTATGTAACAACAATGATGATTCCGAAATTAATGATTGTCTTGTTGATAATCAACAACAACAACAACAACAATATGGCCAATGTCATCAACAATCAGAACAATCATCATCATCATCACAAATTAATAGACAAATTTCTTTGGATCAATTACAACAACAACAACAACAACCATATTATGGATATATCGATACAATTAGTGGACAAATTGATTATCATAATCATCATCATCAATTATTATCGAAAAGATTATCAAAATGATCATCAATTTATGTATTTTTTTTCTACTTAATTTGAATTTATTTTACTATATTTACCTATTTTTTTTAAACATGAAAAATGTGTGATATATTAATCTCAGTCAATCTTATTATTATTATCATTGACAATAATGATTTTTACTATGTACTGTATTTACAGAAACAAAAATGAACAAATAACAATCATAAGGAATATAAATCATTAATGAATAAAAAAAAATTTCTACTCTGAAAATGAAGATGATGATGTTTCTTTGGATTTTTGAGCAACTTGTTGTTGTTGTTGTTGATGATGATGATGATCAAGATTAAGACATTCAATTTTTAATCGATTCAAATTGTCATCAAGATCATCTTCAAGTATTAATTGATCAAGTATTTCATTATCGAATATGGTTTCATCATGATATTCCTGATTTGATTTGTTCGATGGCTTTAGATATTTTTGTTCATCTTCATTGTTGATGTTTTTTTCAATATTCGTTTTTGTTTCTTCAACAATTTCGTTGTAGTGATTACCACCACCACCATCATCATCATTATGATTATCGGCTAAATTTTGTACGCCATCCGTTGGTGGTAATCGTTGATCATAGATTTTATTATTCAATTCTTCTAATCGTTGTAATGCTTTTGTATAATTTTGTTTAGCTTTATTCACACGTGTTTCATATGAACGAATTTTATTCACCTGTTCTTCTAGCATTTGATTGAATTGGGCTTTCATTTCGAAATATGGTCTATATATGGCAAGAGGCGAAACAATAAATGATTATTATGGGGGAAAAAATATTCAAAATGATTTGGTTACAAATAAACGATTGACAGATAGGAAAAAAAACAAAATTAAAAACAAAAACAGAACGAAAACAAAAACTTACAATAATTGTAAACGATGTTGATTAGCATAATTATTAAGCTCAAGAAAATTACGTCTAGTTTCCATACTTAATTAATGGAATTGAAAATAAAAATCAAAAGAAAAAAAACGAAAGAAAAATCAAAATAAATGGGGAAAAAAATTTTTTTGCAAATCAATCTAAATGTGGAGAATTTTTCGTAAAATACCTGGCCTTAACGATTGAACGTTTTAATTGATTATGTAATTTCGATAAATTCTGTTCGGTAAGAGAATATTCTCTAGATGTGAAACGATGTTGTTTTTCGGCCGCTTGTCGTTCCAATTCAGATTGATTAACTTTTTCCGCCGATTTTGTTAATAATTGTTCCAATTCAATATCACCATTCTGTCGTAATGTTTGTTCGGCTAATTGTACAATTTCTTTGGCATTATTATGTTCAACTGTTGCCTGTTCATAACGTAATGCTTCTTTTTGTGCTTTCTGATGTAATTCATTAGCAGTCTGACGTGCTTCATAATATGGCCGAGCTTTATGGATGGATGTGCCCAATTTTTTCGATAATGATTCAATTTTAACGGCTGATTCGGCTAGAAGATCATTGAATTCAAGACGAGCTTTCTATAGAAAAAAAATAAATACTGTGAGAAAACCGAATTCATGATCAATGGATTACCTCCAATTCAAGTTCTAATTTATTGATAAATTCAGTCGAAGTATTTAAATTTTCCAATTCAACCTGAACACGTGGATCTGGATCCATTCCGTCAATTAATTTATCATTATTAATGATTATCGATGATTTTGGGTTAGCTGTCGTTGATATTTTTGTTGTTGTTGCTGATGATGATGATGATGATGATTTTAAATCATAATCATTGAGATCATGCATAATGCAATCTAGTAGATTCAAATAGTGGGAGACACTGAAAAAATTTGACACTGACTTTAAACTTGTTATTTATGTCACAACAATTTACACGCCCACTTTAATTACAATTTGATTACATCGATGATGATGATGATCATGGCACCATGGGCATTTATTTATCGAATTGATTAAAACTATTGGACAGAAGACAAGAAATAAAAAATTTGGAACAAACAAACAAACTTACATGAGAAAACAAAAATCAACGAGTAAATTTCAAAATTTCCATAAATGGTAATCTATGTGGACAATGTGTCGAGATAGATAGAAAATAAAGAGAGAAAAAAAACTAATGTTGTGAACAAAGAAACAATCCTCGACCTTTGCCAACAACAACAACATTTACCATCAATATATTGATGATGATGAAAAAAACTCGCCAAATATAACGGGTAAATATTGAAAAAGTATGAGCGCATGTGCTGTATTGAATCCGAATATTCGGATCTACGAAATTCGATACAAAATTTTTTTTTTTTAAATTTTTTAATTTATTCAACAAAAAAAATTCTAAACAAACAAAAATGGAAGAATAAAAGTGAAACAAAATATGCAAAAAGAAAGATGATTTGTAGATTTTTGTAAATTTGTTTTTGTTTTCATTTCATATAATAATTATAATAAGGTAAAAGATTGAAATCAAACAAAAGAATCAATATTCAATATTTTGTAATTTAAAAGTATGACAATCGATGAATGATTAATACTGACTGGCTGTGTTTGTGTGTGTGTGTTTTGTAAGTGATAGGGAAGAGAATGTGGATGTTGTTTTCAACAATAAAGGAAATTTCATTGCTCTTGTAACATGACAATTTAAAATGGATTATTTTGCTTTGATCGATAAATAGAGGAAGAACAATTTGTTTGTGGCTCATAACGATGTCCTGGTTGTGTCAATTATTTTTAGATTATTAGATGTAATATAAACGTACACGTGTAGTCGATACCAATAGATCATCATCATAGAATTTGGTTTCAATTATTACATTACCACTGAAAAAAAATTTAAATTTAAAACGATTTTTTTTTCATTCAACGAATCATTGATCATCAAACTCACTTAAGAACATTTGGCGGGCATCATTTGTGATTCAGGTGCGGCTTCAATCAATGATTGCCATGTATTCGTTGAATTAGCCATTACATAGCCAAATTCGAAAAACCATTCTGTGGATACATTGGAAATTTCGATTTAGAATAAGTTATTGATGAATTCAACACACACTGTGTACAAACCTTCAAGACATCGTCCTTTAAAGAATACACGTTGTTCTAGACGAAATTTTTCAATCGGTTCAGCTGATGTAAAATTTATTTCCCGTGATACAGCACGACATTTCAATATGGATTTCGGTACGCGAGCTTCATGTTCTTTATCCGGTTTCGATCTGAAAAAATAAACACATCAACAAGTTTGAATCAAATGAAAAAGATAATGGAAAAACAAAACAAAATTCATACAAATCAGTATTGCCTTCCCAGAATATATCACCACTATCGGCATCACGTAGATTCATCCAATTCCTAAAGAATTTCCAAAAAAAAAAATCATCATCAATGTTGATAAAATGAAACAGAAAAAAAATCATTCCTTACAATTTAAATCCAGTAAGAATATTCTCTGCTCGAGATGGCATTTTTTATAATTAATATTGTTGTCGTTATTGAATAAATCGAATCAACAAACAACGAAAAATAAAACTTTAAAATTTGTTTTTTAATTGTTGAAAATTGGTTTTTTTTTCAATTCAACACATTGTTTTGTCTATTTTTCGAATATTTTTGTTGTTGTTGTTATTGTTGCTGATTATCGATCGATGTTGATCGTTTTGTTGTTTCTGTACATATAACAACCATAATCATTGATCAATCAGAAATCAAAATGATGAAAACAAAACATTAAAAAAAATATAGAGCACTCTTGTTCATGTATATAATCTATATAATCAAGATTTATAAAGAATTTTATCAGCTCAAATTTTACATATTAAAGTCATGGAATGAAAAGAAAAGAAAAAAAATTCACGCATGAGCTATTTAAACACAGCGAAGCGACTATATAGACCTGATGATTACAATTTTGTTTGTGCGCGAATTTTAATTGAATTTATCAATTTTTTTCAAGTTAGTTCACAACAAATATCATAAGCAAATAAAAAATCAAATTTATTGAAAGTGCGTCGCTACAAAAGGTTTTTTTCAGGTTCAAATTTAGCAGAATATAAAAATATATATTTGCATGTTTATTGTGAAAAACTATTGAATTTTACCAGTATGGAAAAAAAATGTCCTTTGTAATGAAGGAGAAAAAATTCCAAATTCTTCTCCTTATATAAACAACCAGGGAAATCGCACTTTAAATAATTATCTGTATCACTTTGTGATTTGGAAAAAGGTCGTGATTCATCATCATCATCATCATCATCATTATCAGGCGATTCATTGTTCGTGTTTGTTTGTTGCTGTTCACATGGAATATCTGATGAAGATGTTGATTGTTGTGGATTCATATTCGATGCGTCCAATTGTTTTTGTGAATCATTATTGCGTGGTTGGTATTCTTTCACAGTACAATACTTTTTATTAACTAATAATCTGTCCATTCGGAGGCAAGCATCAAACACTCTCGGAGAAACAACAAGGACAATAAATTTTTCATTTTTGTTACTAGTACGATGAGTAAAATAAACTTTCATGTCTTCATCTGAAATATCAAGTTGTGCGTTTTCTTTTTTTATCATATTAACATATTGTTCCTCGGTAAAACCTTCATCAATATTGAACACTATAATTTTTCTTAAAAGATGATTGGCCATTTTGTTGATTGATGATGATCACTACGAAAAAAAAAATGTCAATCAGTTTAAAACGTTCTAATTGATCCAAAAAAAATGAATAAATAGAGATAAAAAATATAATCAAAACTTACCACCAAAATGGTATGAGAATAAAAACAATGATGATGATTGTATTGCAAATCGAATGATCTATTGAAAGCTACGCGGTTATCTGTGTATACATTTCAAATCTAAATTGGAATTATAATAGTCAACAGGTAACTTTATAAACAATGTGATTTACTCTAGGATATGGGTGTAATAAAAATGTACAATAGATTAATACAAAATAAAAATAAAAAATTTTTTCCCCTTCCCGATTATCAACTGATAACCAGATCATAATTGAATTTCAAGGTTATTTTTCTCCATTTCATTACAGGAAATTTTCTTTGATTGATGTAATTTAATTAAAAATCAAATTTTTTTCTTCTGATTTCAAAGAATCGATTAACAAGAGATAGAAAAAAAAAGAAAATTACGGCAATCAATTACATTTGTTTTGTTTTGTTTTTTTTATTGTAGCAAACATTGTAATACAAACATATTAAAATTTGGTTTTTTTTTTCTTTTTTTTTTTGTTTCGATTATTATTATTGATAATATATAAATGGAAACAACAGTGATGATCAAATGATGACATATTTTTTTTTCTTCTCGTCATCAAAACTATTATATTTACATTAAGAGCAAAGAAACAAAAAAACAGAAAATCTATTTGATTGTCAAAAATATATGAAAAAAAATGGAGAAATTCTGATCAATGGTCGATTAATGATAATAAAAAAAAATTGGAAAAAAAGACTCATTTTAAAATCATCAAACGATACATATAAATTATAAGCTAAAATTGAATGAATGAAAAATATTTTGTTGATATCCAAAACGAAACATTGGTTAAATCAAATGGGATTTCATTCAAAAAAATGGATGTGTCTATAAATGTAGGTGTGTATGTGTGAATGGATAATGAAGGCTCAAAAAAAAATCGAATCATCTGATGTCGATAAGTTCGGTGAAAAAAACACTTGTTGTTGCCGGCGATATTTTTTTCCTTCAGTAATCTTCAATCAATTCGGCATGATCCTGTTGTTGTCGTTGCTGTTGTTGCTGATAATCATATTCGATGGATGAATCCAATTGATCATCACTATCGATATTGATTAAATTATTGCCATTATGGCCATTTGTTTTATTATTATTATGGCCATTTAATTCGCCATCCAATTGATCTAATACATTATCATGATCCTGATGATGATGATGACCATTAGCTGATTTACCATTGGTGGCCACAGTTACAGTAGTGGCTATTGTAGAAGATTTACCACCATTAGTTTTATTTGACCATTTATCTTTATGTTGTTCAAGACCGAAACCTTCATCATAGTTTCCTTTTTCCATAAACAATTGTTTAAAATGTGGAATACAGAATAATTTATCGGCATGTTGAGTAAAGTTGTCCAATCTTGAATGATAAAACAAAACAAAAAAAAATGATTAATAAATGAATTCAAAATAAGTGGAAAAAAAACATTGATTCATACCTCATTGGCATATGACACTTGGCACAACGGAAACAATTTTTATGTAATTTAATGCCCGAAAATTCCATCTTTTCCATTGGATATATTCGTGTTGAACAAACATAACAGGAATCGGTTTGTTGTTGATATGTTTTCTCTTGCTAAACACACACACATATATATATATTGGCATTATGGTAATCGATTATATGGATTTATGGATTATCAAATATGAAATATATCATTATATAGTATAACACATTATTATTATCATGAAATTTGAAACAAAAAACTCAATCAACTAACAAAGAAAACCAAATATTATATATATTCACACACTAACTATTTTACACAAACCAATAGCGCCTTAAAAAATGACACACAAAATAACCACCAAAAAAATATCCCAAATCTATGAGAATCGCATGTTTATTTATTTTTTTTTGTTTATAATCATCATCATCTTTAATATTCATTTGTTGTTACCATTTCAAGTGTCAAATCAAATCAAATCAATAAAAGATCCAGATTATAAAAAAAGAAGAAAACATTGAAAAAAAGGCATTTTTTTTAAAAAAATGATTGAATAAAACAGATAAATTTATAATAAATTTTCTCATTTGTTTTTTTTCTCTCTCTCTCTCTCTCTCTCTCTCTCTCTTGGTATTCACTGACAATAACAGAAAGTAGAAAAAAAAGGAATAGAAAAAAAAGATAGATATAGAAACAATTAATAATCAATTAGGTTTGAATCAATGAAAACAAAACAAACAGAATTAATGGCCAGCGTTTTTTTTCTGCTTTAGCTTGTGCTTGTGGAAACGAATATAAAGCCTATATACTTTTTTCTTGTTATCATTGTGTCCAAAAGAAGCGATTGCATTATCATCATCATCATCATCATCATCATCATCATCATCATCAATGATTTGATCTAGTATCAATTGATGATGATATTGGCAATAGAATCTGGTCATTTTCAAAGCTGTTATTGTAATAAATGTTTTTTTTCATTTTGATTATCATCATCATCATCATTGAACAATAACAATGATGATGATGATTTAAAGTCATTGTTATTAGTTTCGTTATTATTATCATGATGATGATCATCATCATTATTATTATTATTACAACAACCATCATCATTATCATTAATATTATTATGATCAAAACCGTCATCCTATTTTGTGTAGAAATGAAATGAAAAAAAAATTGATTGATGATGCAAACAGCAAAAGCAAAAAAAAAATTGAATTGATAATCGATTTTCAATTCATTCGATTAATAAATATAATTCCAGGAATAGAAAACATTTGTTAAGAACCTATGGACAAATTATTTTTATCCTAATAATAACACTATTTCGATTAGTATCGGGCAATTTATTTGGGTTATTCTGATCATTTAGGTGTCATCATTTAATTAATAGCGTCATGGTTTGTTTATTTTAAAGGGGTGAAAGGGGTTTGTGGTGCAATGAACATAAAGCTATGCTAGTATCAATGGCTAAAAAAATGCAAATAGCTGTTATATTGACAAAATTCACTTACCACAAAACGATTGACACGTGGTCGTGGTTTATCGATCGGTTTATTTGTTTCATTTTGTATTGATTCAAACATTGCTCGTAGATTTTTAGTAGTATCACGTTCCAATGGTACGAAATCATTTTCATCATCTTGTTTACGATTTTCTCTTTCAATTTCGGTTTGCCAATTTTCAAATTTAGCACGTAAATGTTTTGCCTTTTCCGGTTCAACTTGAATCACATCTTCGGTTTTGTAGCTCGATTTAACTGGAATATGAAAAAAAAACACATTTTAATAAGCAAATAACCAAAACAACAACAACATACCAATATTTGGATTATGTTCAACCATTGGTTCATTTTCATACACTTTCATCGTTTCACGTGGTGGTGTAATACATTTAAACATTTTAGGTGAACCATTTGATATCAATGATGATGATGATGATGATGATTGATCACCATTACTACTGCCAGTGATTTGTCCAGCTTCAAGTGCTTTAAATTTACTCAACATTTTTTTCGTTGTATCCACTTTTGGTATATCATCGACAATTTTTACTGATGAATGTTGTTGTTGTGGCTGGCCATCATCACCATTACTACCAACAGTACCATCAATAATATCAGCATCATTACGATTCTCAAAATAATTGAAACGTTGTTGCAATTGTTTGGAATCAATCGATTCGATATGACCATTATTATTATCAGTATTATTATTGCCACCATTATCAATTTGTTGACCTAATTCAATTTGTTTGAATTTATTACGAGCTTCTTTCAATGCACGATCATTATTGGCAATCTGTATGATTTCAGCTTCACGTTCTTTACGTAAACGTTCCATACGATCTTCTTCAGTTTCGGTGGATTCAACGGCACCTTTTTCAAATTTTTCTTTTATAGAACCAGCACGCATTGAACAACCATCCACTAATAATGGTTCCGATTTATGTGTTGATAAATTTTCCATACTTTGTGCTTCTTGTATAGCACGTTCATACATTTTTGTTAATGGTTCAGAATTTTTACCCTTTACACGACGTAATTCAGCCAATTCATTTTCAACACTACGATTATCGCCTTGTTTATTTGCAATTGAACCAGTTTCCCATTGTGATTTCAATGTTGACATACCAGTGAATGACATTTTTTCTTTCAAATTATTATTATTATTATCACCATTTTCATTATTTAATGTCATTGTTGTTTCATCATTAACATTTTGTTGTTGTTGTTGTCGTTGATTATTATTATCTTCATCATCCGATGATGATGAACTAACACAATTATCACCAGCAACACGGCTTTGATATCTGATTATTATATATTGAATAGAAAAATACAATTTTTTTCATTACTTAAGCTTTTTCACAATTATATCCTACTTACTTTTGCATGATTTTATGTATACTTTCTGAACGTGTTATCGGCTTATCGTTATGATGATGATGATGATGATGATGATTTATATGATTACTGCTATTATTAATTCTATTATTGTTATTATTCGATACTGATCCGGTTTCAAAACGATTACGAATATTGCTTAAATCAAGAGTAAGATTTTCAAATACGTCTTGCTGTTTTGAATTATCTGCACAAAAAAAAACAATGAAAACCAAAAAAAAAAAAATTCGTTATAATATATTTATGGCGAGAAAGAAAAAACAAACAAAGAAAATCCAAAATCAAACTAAATGATATTAAAATTTCAAAGCAAAAAAAAAACACACAAACAAACAAACGAACATCCTGCATAGGAAATTCGAATCAATATACCGACACATCATCATCATCAACGACAACAACAACAACAACAAACGACAATTACAGCTACACATAATCATAAAATAAAAGCATCAGAAAAAAAACCATGGATACCAGCAGCAGCAACAGCAGTAGCAAAAGCGAATTTTGTCAAAATTTTTAGATTTCAAAGTTTAAAAAAAAACAACAAAAGCAACAAACTAGAAACCAGATTAATAGGATGGCATTTCCTATGTAGATTTGAATTAATGTTAGCCAATTGAATAAACATTTGTCGGTTTCATTAACAGCTTTTTTTTTGACTTTGGATTCAATGATTAAATCTGATGATAACGATTATGGTCACATATGAACAATATATTCACCAACAACAAAAAAAAAGCAAAACAGGCGTTGTCATCATCAGCAATGAAAAGCAAGCAAAAAAAGATGGAAAAAAGCCATGAATATAATGATGCGGCCATTAATTATGGACAATGATGAGTCATATGATATCATTTTATATGGATGCAATTATTATTGTTATATATATGTGTATGGAAGCGGATAAAATTCTTGGGCAATCTGTTTTTTGTTTTGTTTTGTTTCAAACAAAATACTCACATCGAACAACATCCGGTGGTAATTCGATTGGTTGATTTTCACAGATAATCACCTCATATTTTTTTGGCGTTGTTGATTTGTTTCCAATTTCAACATCAATTTCATTCGTTGATTGTTGATTTTTTACATTTGTTTCATCATCATCAACAACGACAACATTATTATCATCGATTGATTCGTTTGTTTTACCTTTGTTTTATGGTGATTGAATTAGAAAAAAAAAATTTGATGATAAAGATGAAAAAAAAACAGGACACAAAAAACAACAACAATAATTTTAAGCTCAACGAAATAAAAACAAGACAAAAAAAATTCGAGCCAAACACCCTTGTGTGTGTGTGTGTGTGTCAATGGTGTATTATATCAAAATTAACAAGAAAAAAAAACCCACAATGCATGTAAAATACATAGAACAGAAATAATAAAAAAAAGGTCCTAGCACATGTAAACAACACACCAAAACCAGATCAGATTTTTCCAATATCACACACACACACACACACAAACACATATATGGACCTATGAATTGCCCATATCGTTCATTTCGTCGTATACAATATTGCAGACATAGTCGACAACAAAAGTAGCAGAATTATATGAAGCGAATGATCCAAACTATATATGGATGATGACCGGGGTAACAACATTTGATATAGCTACCACCACCACAATCACCACAATACAAGATTGATATTTTTTTTTTTTTTTTTGATCAAAAATTCATTCGATTCTTATATTACTTTTGTTGGTTCAAGTGTTCGTTTCGTTTTTTTATTTTTGAAATGAATTGAATGGGTCACAATCCGATTTGATAACATCAAAAAAAAAACACCAAATTCACAGACAACACTCGCATTATATAATGATAATGAATAGAGTTTGAAATGAAACAGACTGACAGTCACAAATACAATTGAGTATAATAATCAACAAGCGAATAGTGGAGAAAAAAAAAACTTGAATCCAATGCCTTGAATATATGGACACACATATATAAATGTATATATGATGATGATTAAGCAAGCTTTTTACCTCAAATCAGAAGAAAAAAAATCTAGTCAAACTTCTCTCTTCTTCTTCTTCTTCTCATCATCACCATCATCATGGTAATAATGAATGAAAAAGAAAACACAGAGACAAAGACAGATTTAATGGATGAATCATATAAATGTATACATGGGGAAAAAAAGATTGGGCCAAAACTAAAAAAAAAAGGGAACCAACTAACCAACCAACCAACCGACCGACCAACCAACCAAGTGTAGATCATAATCTTCATATACATATGGGAGAAAAGCGAAAAAAAAACTGGAAAGAATCTGGTTTTTTGTTGCTTTTGACATGTGTGTGTGTGTGTTCGAGTGAGCGAATATTGCGTAATCGGCTGTTGTTGTTGTTGTTGCCGGGCCGGTATTTAGATGCTAATACTCAATAAATTCAAAAAAAAAAAAAAACAGCGACAACACAAAGCTTGTGTGTGTGTGTGTTTGTTTTGAATTCCGAATGAATTATCATCATGCAAATATTATTATATAAACACAGACAGACAAACAAACAAAAGATCAAGAGCTAGGAATTTAAATTTTAAAGTTTATTTTTGTTGTTGTTGAAAACCGATTTCGTGCAAATTAACCACACACACACACACACACACACACACACACATGTTGAACGATAAAAAAAAGGTCAAAACATTACAATTTAAAATGAAACAACAACAATATGGATCGATTCAAATCAATACAAAAATAAAATGGATCAATACGAATCGATATTGAAATCGACAAACCGAAACTAATAGCCGATAATGAACGAAAAAAAAAATAAAATAATAATACAAACACAGAGTACACTTGAACAAAAGGAAAAAAATGATAATAATTAAACAACAATGATTGAAATGATAATAATCTAAACTGGCTGGAAAAAAATTGTATCAAATCACTAAATACATATTATTCAGATCTGGGTCGATCAGATCAGATTTTCATACAGTTCTCATCATTATTATTGTTGTTGTTGTTGTTGTTGATGATGATAATTATTTAAACACGATTCAAAAAATGGTTGTGATTTTTTTTTTTTTTTGAAAAATTTAAATTTTATCATAATGGCAACGTGGCAAAACGAACGCGATAATCAAATGGTGGTGGTGGTGGTGGTGTGATACAAAATAATAATATTTTTTTTTTTTGCTAATCCAGGTGAAACAGGCTTTTTTTTGTAAACATTGAAAATATGTGTGCAACAGGTGTGTGTGTTTTTGTGTGAGATTTATTCGATAAATCATTAAAAATCATGTGAAAAAAAATGACAATACACACACACACACACACACACACACACACACACACACACACACACATGCATACCTGTAAAATACGATCCAAAATGAAAATATTCAATTTTTCTTGCAATAATAAAATGTATAATTTTTTTTTTTTTTTTTTGGTTGTTGTTGTTGTTCATGTTACACGATATAATCTATTACTGAAAGCAATATGGCCAGGTATGTATGATTATTATTATGATAATGATGATGATTACAGGTGGAGAGATTAAAAATTCAAGAAGAAAAAAAAGTGACACCTTTATCAACTAGCCAGCCAGCCAGCCAGCCAACCAACTAACAAATCTTGAGATCATTCGATTGTATCATCATCATTGTAGATATGATCAAAAAAAAACAGTGACCATTAATATCAAAAGATTAAGGTGTCGTAGATTACTATTTCTATACACAGAAAAAAAAAATATTTGTCTGTGTCTACAATTGTGTCTGGAGATATCAGGGGAAAAAAATTGGGAAAATTATTGGCAAATTTTTTTTTATTACTGGTTATCTGGTTTCATTTCATTTCATTTTTTTAAAAATTGTTTTTGATTCAATTTAATGATTATCGGCTAAAATTATAATTATTCACTGTAATTTAATCTGATCCATTTATATTTTGGTTTTGGTAATCACAGACCAAAAAAAAAAAAAAAAATCGTCAATTGACCAATTTGGCATTTTCATTTATTTATTTTTATTTTTTTTAAATATCCAATTACATATTCATATTCATTATCATCCTCATTATATATGGTAGCGAAGAGAAAATTGATAAAAAAAACAAACTAAAACTAAAAATAAAAAACAAAAGAGCTATTCTGACACACTTGGTTAGTTTACAAAACAAAAACAAAAAAAAACAAACAAAAAGCTAAACGAAACAAACAAAAGATAGATTATAACATTAATATAATATATAACGGTAATATAATGATAAAAGTAAATCCTCTTTAAAAAACATATAATAAAAAGAAAATTACATGTTCATTTTTTTGTAGCTAAAAATATGTATCGAAATACAGAAAGAGAGAGAGAGAAAAACAACAACAACAACAACAAACAACAACCGACAACAACAACAACAAACAATCAAATGCAATATTATTGCAAGTATTTTTTTTTTCATCAATACAAAATGAAAACGAAACACACACACACAGAAACAAAAAATGACAAAATCGATTTCAATGGAAATAGTCATTTTGGATGATTGGTGGGTTCTGATCTAACACACACACACACACACACACACACACAATAAAAATCATTGCATTTTAAATTTTAAATTGATGATTGGCTGGTTGATAAAATTTTTTTTCATTTATAATTTTCACACATTCACACACACAGACAAAAAAAAACACTATTAAAAATGAAGCAAACAACAACAGTTTCGTAATGTGTAATATATTAATGACCAAACAGAAAAGAAGAAAAAAAAATTCCCATACAATAAACATGGTGTGAAATGAGGAAGAAAAAAAAACTGAATTAAGAATTATATATCTGAAAAGAATACATAATTTTTTTTTTTTGGATTTGAACTCACCACGATGATGATCCATTATTAATGGATGGACGGATGAATGAATGAACCACACACACACACACACACACACACACACACACACACACACACACACACACACACACACACACACACACACACACACACGCGCGTACACACAAAGATGAGATTTTTTTTCTGTTTTCAGAAGTTAGAAAAATTGAATTTGGAAAAAAAAAATTTTTTCTCTTTCAAAACTTTGTCAAAAAAAAATAATGATTTGTGATTATTATTTGGCAACAGGAAAAAAATTACTGCTGAAAAAAAAGACAAGATTACTATTCTGGCAATGTTTTTATAAATGAAAACAAAAGAGAAAAAAAATTATGTGGCAACCATATATTCTTATTGATGATGATGACGACAACAAAAACGTCGAAGAAGAAGAACTTTATAGCCAGACAGCCAGATTTTTTTTTTTGCATCTTTGAATGGAAATTCAAACAAGATGGATTATTATGAGATTTATAAATATCATCATCATCAATGATAAACACGCATAACTGGAGTTTTTTTTTCTGTTGTTGCTCTTACTCGTCAATGTTTAAATTCAGGCAATTTTTTGGGTGTGTAATTTACACACACACACACACACACACACATACATGATTTCTACCCGTATTTTTTTTTGTCTGGCTTAAACCAGTGAATAAAGTTTGACATGTTGAAATGTTTCAATATATAGAATTTTTCATCATCATCATCATCATCATCATCGAATAGATGCATATAGATGAAACAAGAATGAAAAAGAATTTGAGAAAAAAAAAATTTCATTCACTTACAATAATCATTTGTTGTACGTGTTGATGAATGATCAACAATATCGATATCGATGATACCATTATGATTATTATGATTACCATTCATATGATTATTATCGAAATTTGGTTTTGGCTGAAATAATTGTTTAAAATGTGGTTTACAATAAATTTGGCCTTCATGTGATGAATATGAATCCATACTGAATTGAAAAATTATATGTAATCAAAAAGAAAAAGAAAGAATATTCAGATTAATTTGAATTTTTCATTTTTTTTAAATGAATCACACTTACTTCAATTGTTTATTACATTCAATGCAACGAAAACAGGATTTATGAAATATTGATTTCACTGCTTTTATCTGTTCCATATGATAAACATGTTTGGAACATATTTTACATATGGTTGATTCACCACCAATACAAACACCATTCATGTGGTTCTGTGTGTGTGTGAGAGAGAGAGAGAAAGAAAAATGAAAATGAAAACATTATGCCAACAATAATAATGCACATTTATAAATCACTTACCGAACCATATGATTTAACACCATTCATTTTATTATCGTTACTATTTGTATTATCGCTACTTGAATCCAATGAACATTTAACGAAATTCTATAGAATGTAGAATAATGACAATATAAAGTTTTGGGAACAAGGGGTTAAAAAAACAAAATGTGGAAAAAATTAGTGAATTTATAAAGAATCGGATTCTACCGCACACAGACACACACACACATCCATAAAATGATGAATCAAAAAGAAAAATCAAATGCGACAGACATGATGTGATATGATTATAACCAATCATCGTAAACATTTAGCAAAAAAAAAAGATTAACATCTTGTTTTCGCTTATAAAGATGGATTCTGTATAAAATAAACAAAAGCTAAACTAAACTAAACTAAAGTAAACCAAATCAAATCGAATCAAAAATGTTTGTGGCTAACTAGAATTGCGAAGAAATGAAATTATTCCTAAAAATAGATTCATGATCGTTTGAAATTTATAAAACGACGGTTTTTCCCATAAGGAAAAGATTTGAATTTGATTTTTTTTTTTTTTTGAATAAAAATAAAACGGCAGTAATTTCGTCATAAAATAGTCGATAACACTTACCGAATCTTGTTTTTCTTCACCGTTATTTTTGTCATCAACATTCAATTGTCCATTGACAACAGGTTCGGTGATTAATTCAATATTTTCTTTTTCAAATTCTTGTTTCAATTGTTGTTGTTGTTGTTCATCAATCGATTCTTGTTTGATTTTATTATCAACAACAACCGCTGGTTTTTTTGATTTCGATAATGATGATGATTGTTTTTTCGATGTTGTTGATTCAGATATTTTTGTAGCATCAGTTTTAGTTGCTGTTGTTGTAGTCGTCGTCGAAGTAGCTGTGGCTGTAGCTGGCCTTTGTTTACGGTTATGATTATTACGTTTTTTATTGTTTTTCTTTGCCTATAAATAATTTAGATTTGAATGAGAAAGATATCAAAGGATGAAAAATCAATGATTTGTTTTTTTTTTACTGAAAAATCAATAAAAGCAAATAGCAAAAAAAAAATCGAAAAAACAAGGAAAGAAAACACCAACAGGTGGAGCTGATGAAATTGTTTGGAAAAAAAATTTCAGTCAAGATCAAAATCAATCAATCAAAGTAAAGAAAGTAAACAAGTGAATTTTTTGAATTCGACAGATTTCATGTTGTAAGTATACTTACAGCATCAGCATCATCATCATCATCATCAACATCACTATCTGATGATTGTTGTTGCTGTTGTTGTTCCAATGATAATTCCATACATGCATTATGTACAGAATCCTGAACAATTTGTTGTACCATTGTATATAGCTGTTGTTGTTGTTGTTGTTCATCATTTGATGTTGATTCCATCAAATTCATGATTCTATCATTATGATCATCATCATCATCATGCAGGGTCTTGGAAAACATTTTGAAAAAGCAACAAGCAATACATTTTTGTTTTAAAATTAAAAATAAAAAATTTTTTTTTATCAAATTACTATTCTCACACATTAATGATGATGAAAATTAAAGAATGATGATATTCTTAGACTTACAGAATTTTTACCATTAGAATTCATGGTTGTTGTTGTTGTTGTTGGCGGTGGTGGTGTTGTGGTCGTATTGGATTTAGGTGAACGTTCCATCTTTATGAATTTTTTTTTTTTCGTTATCAAACAAACAAGCACACACAAACACACGCACAAAGACAAACAGAAAAAAAGTGAAAAGACAAAAAAAAATGACAATAGAAAAATGATGATTTATTTTCAAGTTTTTTTTATGATAAATTAAAATTCAGAAAAAAAACTAAACAAAAAAAATCAATCAAGATTTTCGAGTTTAAATCAGAAAAAAATATTCATTTGACTAAAGTCAAAATAGTCAAGACCAAAAAGCAAAAAGTAAAAAAAAAAATCAACAATCAACAGTCTCTGGCAACCACTACTTGTGAACTTTGAAATGAAATGATGATGATGATGATCTCTAACACATCATCAAACAAAGACAGAAGACGATGATGAAGATGAAGATGGCTAAAGATTATTTTAGCTGACATATAGGCTATAAATGGGACGACGACTCTTTCATTTTTCTTTCTTTCTTTTTTTTTGCCATTTTGGCCACAAATCCAGAATATTCTATACACATAACCATACAAAAGGTTGTTGTTCTTGTTTTTTTTTTTTTTTTAGCTTTACTTAACATTCATTCATTCATTTTGTTTGCGCACGGGTGAACAACCCGAAAGAAAAAAAAACGACATTTTTTTCAAAAAAAAAAAAAATCGAAATAGAACGAAACTAACAACGAAACAAGCAAAAAACACGACAAGAATTATATCATGATCATTGCTGAATGATATGATTCTATGGATAAAAAAAAAGCATAAAAAAGATTCATATAATCCACAGCCAGGAAATCTGAAAAAAATGACGATCAAATCAGGACATCAAACGGCAAGAATTTGTTGACTTGAACACACACACACACACATCGACACTGACAAGCATCAAAAAAAAAAAAAAAAAAAAATCAAAAGAGATAAATTCTCAATTTGACACGAACCTTTTTTTTCTTTCATTTATAAATGAAATTGATAAATTCTCAAATTACCTAGTGTGTGTGTTTTTGGCTAAAACAAAAGGAAAACTGTGAAAATATTAAAAGTGACTAAATGATAAACGATTGAAATCAAGATGATGATGATGACTATGATGATCAAAATAAACACCAAGATGTTTGATTTTCACAATAGATATAATCATTTTTCACACACACACACATAATGAACATTGAAATTGAATAAAATATGAAAACAGAATTCAGCAAAAAGAAGCAATGAAAAAAAAGAATGAAACTTTAATCTTGTCGATTAAGGATATCAATGATAATGGCAATCAATATCAATCAAATGAATGATGATGAATGAATGAATTAGTCACTTCAATTCGCTTGAATATTTTTTTTCTATTCGTTTGATAAACATCAACGATTGATGATTCCGAATGAATGAATATTGATAGGATAAAAACTCTTTCGGATTACATTTTTCGAAGGACATTTGATGATGATCATGATCATGAAATATCTTTATATTGAATCCAATTGAAAAGAGAAAAAAAACCACTAGAATCAAAACAACAACAACAACAAAATACAGGATGAAAAAAAAACCTAAACCTGTATCATAATAATATTCACGTACACAAATAATACAGATGATGATGATAATGATGAGAGAGAGAAAAAAAATCGTGAATGTTCGTTTTTTGGATAACAAGAAAAAAAAACAAATTAAAATTTGTCAAATGAATCGAAATGAAATACCTGGACAACAACAACAAAATAAAAACACAAAACATACAAATGAAAATTCTACAAGGTCCTGTTTGGTTCCAAATCTTTTGATGATTCATTCATTTATTCATTCGTTTTCAAATAAGAACAATGAAAAAAAGTCCACAAATTTTTTTGATGCGGATAACGAGTTATGATGATGAATGAGTGAATGAATGAGAATAAACCATATAAAGATTCAAATACTGTGAATGATGTTTTCAGTTTTTTAAAATGCACGTTTTTCTCTCTCTCACTATCTCTCTTTAAACACGCAAACACACACTGTTTATATATACGTGTTTTGATTATCACAAATAGATGCAAATCATTTGATCATCAACATCAAAAAAAAAGAGATTGAGATCAAAATAAAAAAAAAATATAGAAAATTCAAATACCAACGAACACATTCATTTATTATTATTATTATTATTATCGATGATTTATTATTGCATTGTATTTGATTTGATATGATATGATGAACCATATGGTAACGATTGATAACATCAATCGATATATCATCAATTGTTGATAATAATGATGATGATGATTACCACCAATACAAACAACGATTATATATATATATATATATGGTAACGACACGCGTATATTATATCAACATAAATCTAAAAAAAAAAATCAAATCAAATCAACATTATTTAGTAGAAATGATGGTGGTGATGGTGATGGTGATGGTGATGGTGATGGTGGCCAATTTGGAAATACAAATGATGAAATGAAGATGAAAATCTAATAATTTTTCAATGATTCATCGACAAATAAAATATTTATGTTAATGGGACAGATGTTTGTGTGTGTGTGTGTGTGTGTGTGTGGGAAAAATTGTTCCATAAATAAACAAGATGAAACATATCAAACACACACATATATATATTGGTTGGACATACACACACGCCTACCACATTATTTCTTTTCTTTTTTTTTGTGTGTCTGGGAGAAAACAAAAAATGATAATGCAACAAGTCAACTACTACTAAATTGATGATGAAATTTTTCTTTTTGTTTATTTTTTTTTGTTACATTTTCGTTACAAACAGCAACAGCAACAACATCGACAACATCGACATCGAAGCAGCCGGCATTTTTTTTTGCAAGATTTGAGGCCAATGACCATTTTTGGAACAGAAAAAAAACATGTGTATGAGGATTTTAGATTCCAAACAAAAATGGATTTTTGAAACAGCAGCAGCAGCTACCATTATAATTACAATTAAAGACTATGATTCATTTGTATCCAAACAAAGTTATCATCAAAAATGATGATTATGTTTCAAGAATCGATTGATATGAATTTTTTTTTGTTGAAACTGAATATTATCACGATCTGATTATGACTCCAAAAAATCGTTATTTTTTTTACTGCCAATGTTTATTTTGATCATATTAACATTTTTTTGCTGGTTTTTGTGCTCAATTTATTTCAACAAACACTGACACACACCAAATTCGTATGAAAATGGATCCATATCTTTCATTCAAACAAAAAAAAGTGTGCAGTGATCACATTCAAACATTATCATCGATTTCATTACATTACATTCATTCATACAGTACATCCATCCATCCATCAAGTGAAATCTTGGGTAAATAAATTGATGGAAGTAAAAGAAAAACAAAAAAAAAGAAACAAAAACAAAAAAAAAAAGAAAAAACAAAAACAAAAATTGAAAGCAATTTCATATTGCCAAGTTTTTCCATTTTACCGGGCTCCATTTTTATGCACATGAAACATCATCATCAAAAAAAAAAAAAAAAAATACAACACCGGTAATAGTGGATGTTGAGAAATAGAAAATGACAACATCAACAACAAATGAATGATGATGATGATGATGATATTGATGTCATGACATTTATTTTTATTTACTTGTTTGCATGAAACCAAAGAGAAATTCTGAGAATAAGACACAGAATAGCAGTAATAGTAGTGGTAGTAATGAATTTGATGACTATTAACGACGATGAATAACCAGAAATATGACAAGTAATCACAAATCAAATCAAATTTTTTCCCTCTCTCTCTCTCTCTCTTGCTTTTTTCTGCAAAATTATTGCAAAATCATCATCAGAAAAATTAAGAAAATATTCTTTCACTCTTATATTAGAACTGCCGTTAATTGTTTGATAGTTTTTCTTCTTGTTGCTTCGTCAGATATAAAAAAAATTAGCCAAAAATAATCAGAATTCCAAAACAAAAAAAAACAAAACAGGAAAAAAATGGATGATGATGATAATTAATTAATTAAACTATCAAATGGCAAGCAAAAAAAAAAATAATGAACATTGAGACAGAAAATAATGATGATGATGATGATGATGAAAAATTCACCATCAAAGATTGATTAAAGAAAAATTAAAAGGAGAAGATATCGTTGATAAATGGTTTTATGAAAACTTTCAAACCTGATCTTCATCATCATCGTCATCATCATCATGGTGAGTGTTTAAAACGGAATTTTTCGTATCAACAACATTATCATTATTGTTATCATCATAATCTGAATTCGATGTCAATGCTGTCGTTGTCGTTGATGATGGTGTTGGTGATAAACATAATGCCGAAAATATGGAATAACGAATCGAATTGAATTGTCGTATAATGAATATCCAAATGGCAAGAAAATGGATAATGATCCAATCGATAGATCGATTGATCCATGATGATTTGGTTGACATTGATTTGGTCATTTTTATCACTGTTGATTATTGATCATTGAATTAGGAATTTTTTTCTCCACTTGTTGTTATTATCACCGTCACAAAATTTATCTCATTTGTTGTTGTTGATTTCAAATGAACATTTTAAACACTGAAATCAAATCGAAAATTTTCTTGATAATTTCTTTTCGTTTCATTCATTCATACATTTATTATTTATTTAATCAACAAAGAAAAACAACAACAACAAATCATCATCATCATTTTGGAATTGTCAGTGGTGGATCCATGGGCGCGTCCATCTCATTCAATTCAATTTATTTGTTGGTAATGTAGTGCTTATAAATTATTATGCAATTTTCATTACCAAAAATGAACAAAACACACATACAAAATGACACACGTGAAACAACAACAACAACAACAGCAAAGGTGTTAATTCATGTATCAAACAAATAGCAAAAATTAAAACAATTTTGGATCAAAATGAAAAAAAAATTACGAAAAATTATGATGTAATATAGACATGTATGATGATCATGATGATGATGATGATGTGGATAAATGAATCAATTCGAATCAAATGATCATCAAAAAAAAAAAAATTGCTAGACAAAACTAATTGCATGTTGTTGTGCAAATAGTTTCGGATCGGGTAGGATGATTTCCGGTGAATGAATGTCTGTATGCGTTTGTTTGTTTCAAAAAAAAAAAAAATTTTTGTTTATAGACAACAGAGCAGAAAACAAAACAAAATCGGAAATCAGTAATAGTCGATGATCATACATAGCCACAAACACATCCAATGGAAGAAGAAGAAAGTTGTAGACAAAAAAAATTTTTCCACATAACAAATCAAACAAAGCAAAAAAGAAAAAATGAATTCCCCGGTTACCATCATCACCGAATGATGATGATAATAAAGTTTTTTTTTTGTTGTTTTTTTCTCATTTGTTTCCAAATTTGTCAAAATTATGTTATGTACAATAAACACTATGTACACACACACACACACACACACAAAACACATTTTTGTGATTCTATTGAATCAGTTGTAAACGTTTTGATTTGTTTTTTTTTCAATGAGGAAAGAAAAGAAAAAGACAAAAAAAACAATCATCAATACACAGATAGATGATGGACAGAAATGGACATTATATATTAATTTTGTATTGATAATTACGCATGTTCAATTCGAATTTTTCAATCATCATCATTATCAAAAAAAAATTTTTTTACACGTATATCATACTTATATATTGAATCAATCAATCAATCAATCGATTGATCGATTGATCGATTAATTAATTTTTTTATACGATACTGAAAATGAATGGTACAAATGTCTTTTTTGGTAATGTTGTCGGTGTATACGATAATGATGATGATCGATCGATAGATTGATCAACAAAAACGAATTGAAAATGTCATCAATGTCAATTGATCAATCAATCAATCGATCAATCAGACAATCAATTAATGAGTGTGTGAGTGTTGTGAACAAAATTCATTTTTTTTCTCGATTGATTACACATTCTATTACATGCAATGTTTACGTGTTAATTAAAGGCTACTATAATTCATTATTACAAACATTGAAAGCAAAAAAAAAACTATTGATAAAAAACAACAACAGCAAAAATGATCGAAAACATCGACAACGAGAATTTTTTTTTTTTGATTTTTTTTGACAACCACAATTCAAATCATCATTGATGATCATCATGATAATATTCATTCGATTGTGAATGAATATCTTATGGACAGGTGTCCATATTTGTGATTTTTCGTGACAACAATGATGATGATGATGATGATGGTAAACTGACATGGCTTGATTTTCATCACCTTTTCTGCTGTTTATCTACATATTATTCAATCATATTACCGATCATCTATTGATGATGATGATGATGTTAACCATTGATCGGTGATCATCATTGACATTAAGTTGATGAAATAATTTCAATATATACGAAATTCAATCAGCTCATTTATTACATTACATTGATCAATTTGATTCGATGATCACGATTATGATGATGATGATCATCATCATTTTTTTTGATCATTGAATTTTGTTAAAGTGAAAAAAAAGCGGAACAAAAATGATCAAAAGTTTTACATCACGTTATCTATGAACAGCTGAAACATGAAATTATCATCATTCGAATCGAATCATTTTGTGAATATATTCGATTTGTGATTGTAATCATAAAGACAAACAAACAAATAAACAAACAAAAAACGAATGGTGATGAATATAAAAAAAAATCTTGATGGTCAATCAACAACAACAACAACAAAATTAACTATCATCAGCAGCAACTGATGGTCCATTATTATTATTGAAGATAATGTCTTAATGCCTAAAAACAAACAATCAACAGATTGGCAAAGATGATCAGAAAAAAAACCTGTGATGGCGATGATAATGAAAATCTACCATCAATATTATCCGGTAGACAAACAACAACAAATCCTTTTTTAGACGATCAATGTTTATATTTTTCAATGTGAAAAATTAGATTTCAATTTTTTTTTTCAACACAAAAAACTAGGAACATTCGATCATTATGATTATACATTATGTATATACCCAACCCATTTTTTTTTAAATAAATAATAATCGTTGATTCTAAAAGCCATGATTATGATTATGATCATCATCATCATTATTATTATTATTATTAAGTAGCCAAGAAATGATGCTACCGTTTTATTTATTCTGATCACTCAAAAAACATGATTAATTGGCCAGTGAAGAGAAAATTTTTTTAAAAAAAAATCGATCGAGGTCATCAACATTGGAGATCTTTGATGACAATTTTTTTTCTACAAAGTAATTAATATGAAAATATATTTACTAAAGATCAGTGTATGTATCATATATAATGAATTAAAGTTAAAAATGTCAACGACATTGAACAGAGAAAAAAAAAGATAATGATAATACCCGGTCACAATCATCATCATGATGGCCATGATTTATATATATGTATACAACAACATATCGGGTAAGTCGTTTATATATCAATGTTTCTTTGATTTCAATTTTTTTTCAGTTCTGGTTTTTTTTATAACGACCACCTTGTTGTTGTTGTTGTTGTTGCTTGTATTTGGCCATTATTGAATGATTTATGACCATTCGATGATAGATTCTGTCCGTGATATTATTTCAACACAAAGTGAAAGTTTTTTTTTCTGAAAACAAAAAAAAGAAAAAATTCTTCATCAATCGTGTTCATTGTCATTGATTTTTATTTTTTCAAATCGAATGAAATATTGCTGTTGCTACTGTTACGTAATGACAAATGATAATTTCATTGCTGTTTTTTTTTCTCAATCTTTGGTTTTCTTTTGATTGAAAATGGACACACACTCACACACACACAAAACAAACCAGGCAAACAAGTTTTGTTCTTTCAAAAAAAAAGATCTCCCAGAACAATTAGTTTGACTACGAAATAAACATAAACAAATAGAAGAAACAACAACAAAAAAAATTATGAGAATTAGCTTCGAACCATAGGAAAAAAACAGCAAATCAAAATGGATGAAAAAAAAATTGCAGCAGTCCGTACAAAATACATACACACACATACACATATACAGACACACAGACAGGTTGTTTGAGAATTGTCCAGATTGTCGCCGTAGTTGTCAGATGCTGTTGACTTACCGGCCAACAAGAATAACAATGCCAATCATCAATGAAATCTTGACAACAACGGGTAACCGAGAAAAAAAAAGAAAGAAAAATCTGCCAGACAAAATGTCAATTCAATGATGAAAATGACAAAATAAAAGTCCAATGACTTTACATGATCATAATAACAATGATGATGATGATGATGATGATTTGATATGAATGACAACTATGAAAATACAGAAAAAAAAACCAACCAAAGATTTAAATAGATAATCAAGAAATCAAAATTGGATCAATCAATCGATCTTCAATCTATAGATGATGATGATAATGATGAGAAACAGATTACGGTCATCATCATCATTATCATGGCAAAATTAAAAATAGGAAGCTAACCAGATAACCAGAAAACATACCTTTTCTACTATCATCATTAAAATGAAATGAAAAATGCCGAATCATCATCATCATCATAGGAATGTTATGAAATTGAAATGATAAATTCGTTAAACAAAAAAAAAAAAACGGATACACACGCAAACATGAATGATGTGTGTGTGTGTGTGATCAAATCGCTGATGAATGAATGAACAAATGTGTAAAGAAATTCAAAGTCCATCATCATCTATAGAGGAACAAAAAAAAACCGGATTTATATTTATAAACAGATTGGTTGTCAGAAAAATGATAAAAAAAAACGATGTACAGAAAAAAAAAATCGATTTCAAAGATGATATGAAATTAAATTTTAAAATTAGAAAAAAAAAATTGAAATACAAATTCAATTTATATGGAAACACACGCATACACACAAATGAAATGAAATGAATTTCTATTTGATATTTCGATTTCTATTTCTATTTGATAATTTATTCATATATGAATGAATGATAATTTGAATGGTAATTGATATATGATTATCGATCGATATCGATAATGGAAAGATATAGACAGGATAGTAATAGATTTCAAGAAAATTAGGCAAGGAAAAATTCAATTTTCTCCAATTAATGATCAACACACACACATACATACCTTGTTGAATTGAATTTGATGATCTTTAGAAAAAAAAGATGATGCTGGTGATGAAAAAGAATTTTTTTTTTCAAATAGCACAAAACACTGTTTTAATCTGTGAAGAGAAAAATAAAAGTTGATCAATTCAAAATTCATCGATTTGTCAAATGTTTGACAATCAAAATGTTTGCCATAATGGATGATGATGATGATGTGTTTTAACATCCACAATGAAAAACGCAATATTTATGATGATAATTTTGTCAATATCCAAAATGATGATATAATTTACATTATCAAATATAACATTACATACACACAAACGAAAGATGGAAAAAAAATTTTGTCATCAAATAACAAATGATTATAATAATAATAAAAAATTCGTCAACGTCATTGAACCAAAGATAAATACCATATACAAATCAAACCATATCGATGATAATGATGATGATGATCAGTACAAAATAATCATTCTTCAAAACACAAAACATTGAAACAAATGAAAGAATGAAATTTGAAATGAAATGACAATTTCACAAAGTCATTACATCATAAATAAAAAAAAAAAAATCGAATGAGATGAGATTTACATAATTTTTTTTTTATTTCAAATAACACACAAACGAAAACACAAAAAAAAACATTGATCTCACTTGGATATTGGACAACACGACGATTACGACGATGATGATGATTATTAAATTGATGAATTCGAATTTCGAACAGAAAACAAAAACAAAAGGATGTGTTGTTGTTGTTTTTGTGGATTCCAAACAAACAAACACAAACAATCGATTGTTTTTATTCGATTGTTGTGTGTGAATGAAAAAAAAATTTGCAAATTCAATCAAAATTTGAATCACACATTAAACATTGTGATGATGATGATGAAATTCATGATTTTATATACCCGAACGATGGAACTCATTTGAATAAATTTTCTTCTTCTTCTTTTTATTCAATCTAAAGCCATCATCATGTCGATGCTGTTGTTGTTGTTGTTGTTGTGAATGGATTGAAATCCAAAAAAAAAAATGGAAGAGTCTGAACAAATTATATAAATGGAAAAGAGTCGAAAACAAAACTGGACACTGATTTGATGCTAATGATAACAACAACAACAACAACAACAACAAACAACAACATCACCAAGATTTAAAGATAATTTTTCCATCCGAAAAAAAAGACGAATGAAAAAAAAAATGACCAAAAATATGCTTTTCTCTCTCTCTCCGTCAACTCTTTATCAAATGTTGCTGAAATAATAACGTAGAGGAAATTGTCGGTAAAATCATAAGAACCGAAGAAGATGAAATCCTGTCTATCTATGAACAATGTGATGTGTATTTGAACCGATATATGTGATTCGTTGTAATGCTGCACAACAACATCATCATCATCATCGAACATTCGAATGTGCCCGTGTCACAAAGACTAAAGAAACAGAAAAAAAATCCAAAGATTTTCACGATGAAATGATGATGAACAACAACAACAACAAAAAAACCAAAGCCACTAGTACCAATTGAATTGAATTGATATGAATTTTTTTGTTTCACTAGAAAGAATTGATATCATAAAACAGCAGCAGCAACAAACAAGTCCGGTCTTGTCCGGTCGAGATGGCTTACAACAACAACAACAACAACGACAACCACCACCACTACGACCATTAACTTGTAATTCATTTGAAAAAAAACAAGATTCACCAATCATCGTCATCATCATCAATATCGCGAAAGGTTATATATGTTCAACAACAACAATAATAATAATAAGACAGAAAAAAACAAAGTGAATGAATAATGATAGAAATCAAGAAGAAGAAGAAGAAAAGAAACAGGTATTATTTTCGACCAGAAAGATCTGAAAACAAGAATTGGCCAATTCATTTATGATGATGATGATGATGATAATGGACAATGTTCTTGAAAAAAAAGAAGAACCTGTATCGAACATCGACAACATGGCTGAAAAAAATGGTTCTGTCTGTCTATATCTGTGTATTTTGAAAGAAAAAAAATTTTTTTTGTTGTTCATCAGCATCTGGGTGAATAACAACAACAACTACAACAACAACAACAGCCATAACATTGTCTTGTCTGGTGAATTTTTTTCTTTTTTTTTGATTTGATCATTGAATTTCATTTCAATTCTTTTTTATTCTCCTTTATCACACACACACACACCGATAATAGATGCGCCAGTTAATAGAAAAAAAATTTTTCCATTCAACGAAATAAATTTCAAATCGAATCGAATGAATTGTGTGTGTGTGTGTGTTGGCTTTTTTTTAGTTAAAAGGTAAAAAAAAGTGGAGAAAAATAGTAGGAGGAGATACAAAAAAAATGATCAAGAATTCATGTCTGATTACATCATCTTTGTTCACGACATTTTCAATGTTTATTGCAAAAAGTTTTTTTTTTTTTTTTTGGTTATCATCTTGGTGTTTGATCGATCAACATTGATCAAAGTGATCGTTACCGGGGGGAAAAAAAATGCCAAGCCTTATTGTTATTAAACCAGTCGAAAAACAGGTAGACAATGATGATGGTCGGATATGAACATGAATGATATATAAACGGCTATTGAATGAATTTTTGAATTAATTTGAAAAATTTTTCTTTCTTTTTTTTTTTTGCTAGGAGCTAAAGAAAGAAAAAATAATTATCATTCAATGTACTACTAACTTAGTTATGTTAATTGATTATTTTTTTTCCTTGACATTTACCTCCTTTTTTTAAAATTTTGGAATAATTTAATATCATTGAGAAAATAATAAGAATTTTCGAAAACAACAAATAAATAATTACGCTGTGTTTATACGTTTCAAGTAAACGTTTGCAATCTGTAAACTTGGCATTGAAAATTTTGTCCTTTTATTCGCTCAACAAAAATAAATTCGCTATTTCGTGTTCGATATTGCATGGTTATTTGGTGAGAATATTCTTTATAATATAATCTCGAAATTCAATTAATTTTTTTGTTTTTGTTTTAATTTAGACCAAAGATTCATCATTCAAACAAACAAACAAACAAACAAAATGAGTTATTGGCGAAATGTTGGCCTTACATATTTGCAATTCTCAAGAATTGCCGCACAACAAGTTCGACGATCATTGAAAATTGATCAACGGCCCGATCCGATTCGGGAAACGAGTACGATCAAAATGAATAAACAAAAACCAACGGATAAATAATTACCGCATCTACATTACATTAGTTGTTGCCGATTCCTAAAACTTTTGAAATTAATTTAGTCATGCTACCAACAATTTGGAATTTATTATAATTTTTCTGGTCAATAATTTAAAAAACATTTGTCAATGAAATCAAAATAAAAAAAAATCCATTGATTTTTAAAATTTAAATTCAATTTGATTATCATTATAATATGTTTGTAGCCATCCACGAATAATTTCCAATTCTTGTTCTCTTGCTTTCAGCAAAACTTTCGGATCATTTGGTCCTTGTGAACGAAGATCTTCATGATGACAAGCACCGGGTATTTTAATTGCAATCAATGTATCCGAAAGTGTTTCCAATATACCGCCAGCACTCCATGGATCACGAAGACCATTGCTGAATATAATATTCGTTGCTGTATGGCCAATATGTTTACCACCAAACATTATTAATGCTTTATATCGTTCTGAACCGACTGCATATCTTTCTCGACAATCATCCGAAAAATCATTAAATATCCATGGTTCTGGTTCGAACATATCATTTACACCATTTGTACATAATGGTAAAACCATTTCGGTACATGCTTGAAAACTCCATGCACTAATACCTAAACGATCATTATTTTCACTAATCTGATTACATTCAGTATTGCCACTATAATTAGTATAAACAGATACACCTTTTGCTATATTCATTATCAATTGTCGATCATCAGCATCCGGTTCGGTTAGATATTGACAAACCATTTTAATAGGATATGCTGGTAATTTGGCCAAAAAATCAGATGGATTTGGATAATCAATCATTGGTAATGTTTGCCATATATCTGTTATCCAATCAATAAATGATTGTAATTGTTGTGTAGTTAATTGTTCACATAATTCAAATTGATTGGATAAAAATTTTAGTCCATCATCAGTTTTTGCTATACGACGTATTGCATTCCATGATTGTCGTATAGATTGTGAACATTTTGGTGAATAATTTTTAAAATCTTCTGTAACAATATGACTATAACCATTACAATTATAGATACCGGGAAATTGTAACACTGGTGCCGATGCAGCTAATGCACCAACACAAAGATGTGGATATTTAATACGAAACCATGATGCAAGCATACCACCATAACTACCACCAATTACAATGACTGGACTTTTTTTAGCACCAACAATTGTTCTTTTAATATCGGCAATAAAATCCGCATAATCAGCCAATGCTTGTTCGACGGTCAAATAACCGGAAAATGAAAGATTTTGTAATGATTTTTTTCCATATGGCATCGATGTACCATAATAACGATGTTCCATAAATATGATCATTGCATGAAAATCTTGTGCATTATCCCACATGAAACCGGTATTATTGGCAAAGGTAAAAATATCACCTTCATTACCGGCATAAAACCAAATAGGACCATCTGGTTGCCAATGTTCGGTCGATATCAAATAACGTTGTTCGAATGTATCATTATTTGAATAGCTAAAATGATCTACCTGAAAAATGAGAGTGAAATGATTATCATGAAAAAAAAAGAATTTTATCAATGAATTTCACTTACCTTTTGATGGAAATATTTCACTTTAAAATCTCTAGATTTCGATATTGAATTCAAACGATTTGGAATTTTAAATGCATCGATTATGAATAATGATTGTGACAAAACTATTGCGATCACCAGCAGAAAAAATGGTGAAAATTTCATCGTGATTGTTGATTCAAATGATAAACAAACAAAAAAAAATATATGCCAACACGACGTATTTTTATTTGATGTACGATCTTCTTTTTTTTTTGTTGTTATTGATCACCAATATATAACAATTAAAAAAAAATTAACAATCAAATCCAATCCAAATGTTAATGTTGATATCTAATCATCAAGATATGTGTAGTTCAAGTTGTTTAATTGATTGATTGATTTGAATAGCAAGTGATAAATATTGTCATAATCAAGGATGTTCAATGATAATAAAATAATTAAGAATATCGAACGATTGACAGCAAAAAAAAGACAGACAGACAGACAACCGAGAAAAGAAAAGAAAAGAAAAGAAAATTCAATTTTTATTCATAAAAAAAATGATAATGACAGTCAGACAAACAAATTCTGAATCTGGTGTATGGCGCCAAATTTTTTTTTCTTTTCTTTTGATATATAAATTATTAAATTATAAAATGATGAGATATTATGATAATTGAGAAACCAAAACCAAAACCAAAAAAAAAAATTGATTCTGAATTTCAATTTTTTTTTTTTGATTTCTGAAGTTTGTTTGATTGAATGATTGATTGATTGAGTAGAATCATTTATCACAGGCAAAGTCATTGTTATTGTTTTTCATCGAATAGTAGAAAAACATCCATTAATTCGATGATTGTACAGGAGAAAAAGTGTATAGGTGAATAAATGCTGCTGATGATGGTGATGGTGGTGGTAGATGCATTATTTTGGAATTTTTAAATACTGGAAATCGAAATCGATTGATGAATATATGCCAAAAAAAAAGTTTCCCATCATTAATTTATATATATTACATATTAATATCATCGGCTATAACCGAATACATGGCCACCAGAACGGAATCCAGGCGTTCTTTGTTGATTCATCATCGTTGCACTATTTTGACGTTTATAATTATAATAATTTGGTCCTAAATAGAAACAGAAAAAAAACATTAGATTTTAATTTGATTTGATTCGACACAAAACAACAGCACAAACTTGTTGATGATGATGGTGTTGTATCCAATGTTGATGGCAGACGGCCAAAAACTTTTTTACACATAAAATCCAGAAATCTTTTTGCATAAAAATCTGGTTTTGTAACTGAAATTGTTCTCTGAAAAAAGGAGGAAGAGGAAAAAAATATTAAAAAACAATACAAATCGATACACACCCACACACAAACAAACAAACTTACACCATCATATAAAATTGATTTCCATGCATGTTCAACTTTTTTAACAAGACGATAACTTTGTAATATATCAATGATGCCCATAAATAATAATAGACGTTCACCTTTACGATTCATTGCACGAATTGCACCAGCACTAATCAATAAATAAATTCAATAATTAATTCAGGCTCAACAACGAATACAAAACCAGAAAAAAATACTTACGGTAATTCATCATCATTATCATAATCAAACAATCTAACGACAATACCTTGATTCTGATAATCTTTCAATGTTTGATCATAATTATGTATACCGATCAATAATGAAAAATCCATAATTTCAAATGATTGTAATACACGACAATCACGTTGTAATGTTTCAATTAATTCATCATAAACAGGTGCTTCAAGTAATAGGCCACCTTTTGTTGGAAATGATCGTGCTACATCATCACCACCACCACCACCAGCTCCACCACCAGTACCAATACCACCACTTATAATATTCGAAGTTGCTATACCAGTGCCAGTTCCACTAGTACCACCACCACCAACACCGCCACCAATTACACCACCACCACCACCACCACCACTACCGGTTGTACTAATATTAATCTGTAGATCAGCCATTTTAGAAAAATGCGTTATCAATGCTTTGTTTTCATCATTATAATAATATTCAATAAAATCTAAATCTTTATATGTTGGTGATGTTTTTTTCAGTTCTTCACCATTTGCTTTTCTTTTATATGTTGAACCTTTTAGATCATATTTCTGATGTATCGTTATATTGGATGGTAATATATTATTCATGACAAGTATTCGAATATTCTTTCCAATACATTCATAACAATAGAGGCCAAAAAATTTCGGTAATAATGTATGTGGATTTTGACTTAGATTCTAAACGAAAAAAAAAAGAAAAAAAGAAATGAAAATTTACAATACAACCGATAATATTATACCTAAAACTCACCATATAATATCCAGGTAATAATTTTAATAAAAATTTTGCTTCCGTTTTTTCTACCGTTTTTATAATAAATTGATCATCACGTGTACGAAAAAACATTGAACCAGATGCTCCTGGATTAGATAATTCTTGTAATGATTCATTCGTTATGGATAACATAAAATCATCTGGCTGTATACGAAATAGATCACGAAAATAACGAAATGCAAACGGTGTATATGTACTGAATGTAAAATCTGTATAATGATGTGCCGGTGTAATATGTGAACCAGATTTAGGAAAATGTACGGTTTCTATTTGCATAAAATCACGCATCAATAGATCACGTTCAGGTTTTGATGCCATTGATCCAACAGAATATCCAATACCCAATTGTATTGAATACATTAATTGTGTGGATTTGATTTTTTTATACGTAACTTGTCCATCTTCATTTACACGTCTATGACCGATACGTCTTTCTTTTGATGCTATCAATGAAGGTGGTAACGGTGATGATGATGATGTTGGTGTTGTACCACCAACACCATAGCTGGATGGATTCGATTGTTGTTGACCATCCGTTTGTAATAATGATTGTGGATGCAGCTGTTGTTGATTTTTATGGCTATGAATAAATTCAGCCGATGGCTGTGGAGGTAATGATCGTCGTCGTCGTACTAATGACGATGTAGGTGATGGGGTCATTAAATGTTGATGTCGTTGTCGAAAATGTATTAAACGATCATATGGTGATGGCATTGTTGACATAATTATCGATTTAGGCATTATTAAATTATCGGCCATTGATGAATCATGATTATTCTGTATTGAATAACCTGGTTGATTGAATAATTGTTCAAATTGTGGTGGTGGTGATTGTTGTTGTTGTTGTTGTTGTATGTTTATTAGATCAGTTGTCGAGTGTGAATGTTGTCGATTTAATGATGCAGAATTTGTTGATGATCGATTATCATATGAAAACATTGTTGCCGTCATTGTTGTCGATGCTGATGATGTTTGTTGTTGTTGTTGTTGTTGCTTCGGCTGTATATGTTGACAATTGGAAATCTGCGAATCTAATGAAACTGTTGAATCTATATAATCAAAATTGATCATTTGATTCGTTTCGATTAAAAGATTATCCAGATTCGATGTCGACTGTGATGTATCAAAACGATAAGGTGGTGGTGGAATATGATCCGAAAATACTGGATCGTCAATATTATGATGACGATTTACATTTATTTCGGATACAACACGACAAATATCATCACCGTGATCAACATCACCATTGACATGGTGGCGACCAATTCTATCTAATGGTATTGATTGAAATGATGAACGAGGATTATTATCAACAACAATCAATGAATGATGATTATCAATATTATCATCGGTATCATCAACATATAATGGCGGTGTTTTTGGCGATGGTGGTGGCGGTGGTAGAGAGGTGATTGATGATGTTTTTAACGAATCATTTGTTGTAATATTGATCGCATGACCACCACCATTGGTAATATTAATATTATCATCATTATTGACCATAAACAATGATGTTAGCATACTATTTGACATTATTGGAACATCACATGATGATGGTGGTATCGTAATGGTAGGTGTTGGCGGTACAATCATATGACAATGACGATCCAAAGGAAATGTTTTATTCGAAATAAATGTTAATTGTTGACAATCGATACTATCGATATCACCATCATCATCGGTGATTGCAATATTTAAACCACTACCGGCACTACTATCGTTCGATTCTTCAAATGAATCTTGTTTTTTAATAATGGTAAAACGATTATGTTTCAAAATTGTTTGTTTCATTTGTGTTTGGCTATCACCATCTAATATAAAATTTTGTTGTTGATCATCACCATGATGATGATTCTGATCTGATGATTGTCCATTCGATAATGATGAAGAATTTATTGTGGTTGCTGTTGTTGTTGATGTTGATGATGATGATGATGCTAGTGGTGGTGGTGGTGGTGGTTGTATTGGCGATGATGATGAAGTTGTGGAATCACATGTTGAAATTTCGGGTGGAATTTTCACCATCATTGAAATGTTTTTTTTACGAAACATTACACATTTGATTAATCAATAATTGGTATGTTATCGAATTCTATTTTTTCTTAACCAAAAAAAAAAAAATTGAATTTCAACCTCAATCAACATTCACTATTGAAATAATGAGAGAAACAAAAAAAAATAACGGCAAAATGCAAAAATTCATTTCAACAATCGAATCAAGCTTGAATTTGTTTTCACCATTTTCGTTTTCAAGCATCAAAAAAAAAATTTTTATCAATCACACTTGTACTTGGAGTGATAAAAATGAATACCAATGTAAATCAAAAAAAAAAAGAAGAAATCTACGGATGTAAATGTGTAAAATAATAATGATAATGATGAATGATGGTGAACGAAAATAAAAAATAAAACAAAAAATAATCGTTTCAAGTATCGATTATTTTGTTCTGTTGATTGTAATGATGAGCGATCAAATTTTTTTTTCTCCCAGATTGATTATCGATTTTATCATTTATATATATGTTTAATGAACAACCTTCAAGCACATCATTCATTCATTTCATTTCATTTGCTTTAAAATCCATCATCATCGATATTTTTATTTGATCGATTGAATCAAGCCCCCCTTCCCATTTATTTTATCAATTTATTCGTTGTTTATTATGTCGAGGCCTATATCATCATATCATCATCATTTTCTTACTTCGTTCATCTTTTACATTTATCAACATTATATAGATTCATTAAGTTTTTCTTTCGGTCTATGGTAATATATGATTCGATGATCCGTTTTTCTTTTCTTTTTCTTTTTTTTTCTCAACAAGTTTCTTGTTTCATTCGAAGTTTATTTTATTTGAAGGTTTTTTTTTCACTGTTCACTGTTGATATTATACGACGGGGTAGTACGTGTGTGTATATTTCGATGATGATGATGATATAATCAGAACGAAAAAAAAAATGAAAGAAATATCTTAATGTACTCGATTCGAATACAGTAAAAAAAAACGAAACGAAACGAGGAATGTAAGTATTGATAATCAATAATCATTCGGTAACGTTGATGATGATGATGATAAGAAATTAAGATTGTTGACAGAAAAAATAAACAAACAAACGGATTGGAAAATAAATTTTCAAATTATTCAAACGATCAGTTTCTGATGACCGAAAAGTGAAAAAAAATGGATAAGGAGCACAATATCGTGTGTTATCTAAAAAAAAGAAAATAAAAAAAAATTCTTTAATTGAAAAACAAAAAAAAATCATCAAACCTTGATGCACACCTTCTTCTATACATGCAACCTTTCGATGTTTAAATTCAATTCGAAAAACAACAACAACAACAACAATAAAAACGGTAAACAACACACGAAGAATGTCGCAGAATCCATTTACAATGATTCAACACAATTATAATACATCATTCATTCATTGATCACCATTAAAAAGAGGAAAACAAAAATTGAACGAAAACAATAAATTCGGATAACTCGAACAACTCAACTGAACAACAATGTTCGCGAACACAAACACACACACACACTTGTTGATGCAATGTATGTTTCATTGTTGTTTGTTTAGACGTTGAATTGATTTGGAAAGAAAAACGAAAAATCCGGATTGTTGCAATATCATCATCATCATCATCATCATCCATTCATTCATCATATATAATTGTTGTTTATTGTTTGGCATTTGTTTGTTTGATCGGCATGCAATCCGCCGATTGAAACATATGAATTCACATTCATCAAGCGCAACAAGTTTTTTTGACCATATAAAAAAAAAATTTGTTTTGTCCTATCATCGATGAACGGCATCTACCGAATAGAAAATTTTTTTTCAGATGTTTTTGTTGAATTTTCATTTAAAAAAAATTCAATAAAAACATCTGATGTAATCATCATCATAATCATCGTCATTGTCATCATTATTGGTGTTTTAAATATTATCGAATGACCATGATAATTAATATTTCGTGGTGGACATTTTTCATGTCTACCATTATTCTTTTCAATGGCACCGTAATATCTACCAATGGTAAATGTTGATTGTTATTTTTTTTTGTTGTTGAAATTAATTTTCATTTTCTATTATTATGATTAGCATATGAAACCTCGAAGCAATCATCATCATTGGCGGATGAATTTTATGAAGATAATCATGACAATGATTCACCATGGTGGGATGATAAATTTTATGAAGATTCCAATACGAATGATGATTATGTTGCTAATGACGATGATCATCATCATCATCAATATTCATCATCTAACAATGATGGACCGAAAAATTTTAATCATAAACATTCGGAATGTTTAAAACGAATGTTATTATTATATAGAAAAATTGGTAAACAAATCGATCAACGATTTTGGAGAGTTATTGAAAAAAATCCAGACGATTTAATTGTTAAATTGACGTTTAAATTAAAAGAATTAAATGAATTCAACAATTATATTCGACAATTGGAAACGATTCATCAAGAAATTTTCGAATATGAAGAATCCGATAATTCCACTATTGCTAATACTACGACCACAACCAAAGAAAAACATGACAACAACAAACAAACATTTTGTAGCCAAATCCAACAGATTGATGTTCGCGTCACAAATCTTGTTCGTCGTATGGTGATTGAACCGAAAAAATCATTTCAAAACAAATGGTCATTCTCACTGCCCATCTGGTCATTATCATTACAACGATTCAATAGACGTAATCTAATCTATTATATTACACCAGTAGTAGCATTACTTATACAGATCATATTATTTATCTATTATTTCAATGTAAACATACGAAATTGTATCAATCTCATCATTATTGATCTAGTGATTACCGGTGCATTATGGAAATATTATCTGGAAAAACAGATTGAACATGAACGATCATTATCATATGGTGAATATAATCCAGATCTTATTGAATTATCGGCACAATATTTTACAGCCATATTTTCATATATAATTATGGAATTTATTGAAAAATTACAACCACAATTGCAACGAATATTCGAACAGAATATTGTTGATTCATGGAATCCAATGATTATTATGAAAAATTTTATATTATTATTCATTTCTTTTTTCATTCTTTATATGTTGTCTCCGATGATTATGCAATTTTTTTATTTACTATTGAATATTATTTTTAATAATAATCATCGCCATCAACATCATCATACAATATTGAATGGCAATGATAATAATAATAATAATGATGATCATCGATTACGTCTACAACAATCACAACAACAACAACAACAACCACAACCAATACAACATACGACCATTGTACATCAACATATTAATTTTCATAATAATCATATTGATAATCTTCATGGTTTAAATCCTAATAATCGCTTACCACCATCATCATCAACAATTTTGCCGCCATCATTGATGATGAGAATGACCAGTAATGAAAAACGATCAACAACATTAAAAGATAATAATAATGATGATGATGAAGAATATTTTTCAACCGAAGAATGATATTTTTGTTTGTTTGTTTTTTTTTTATTTTATATATGGATTCTGAAGTTTTTTTTTATTCGAATTTTATGCTTGTATATAATGTTTTGTTATATATATTAATTTTAATATTTAGAAAAAAAATGTGAATTAAATTCAAATTTTTGTTGTTGTTGTTTTTTTTTTGGCTGTTATTATTGATATAAAATATTGTATTGCATTGTTGAATAAGGAAAAAACAAAACATAAACATCAAATTTAAAAAAAAACATTTCTTAATAATCTCAAAAAGATAAAAAAAACAAACTCCGATGCCGGGAATCGAACCCGGACCGCCTGGGTACTTTTTTTTATTTTACTATTGCTTCCGGTTGAAAGCCAGAAATCCTAACCATTAGACCACATCGGAAATCGATACTTGAAAAATGCCGATGCTCGCAGTTTTCAATAAATTTCAATTGCAAGAATATTCAAAGACAAATCAAGACTTGTAATCAAATCAGTTGGATTTTTTTTTTTGAAGATTAATTTTGGTGGACACTATTTTAATGCCATTTGATTTTACTTAAAATTACCAAATATTTATAATAAAAATATAAAATAAAACAAAATATTTTAATGTATTTTGTATTTTGATTGGTGATTGTAGCAAGTATGTTGATGTGGGTGTGGGGGATGTGAATAAGATGCGATAAATCAATGAGCAATAAAAAAAAATTGGGCACTACAGCATCATATTTAAAGAAAAAAAAATTGTCAAAAGAGACAGAAGGATCAATAACATTCAAAGATGTGTGCATGTGTGTGATGATGATGATGACGATGATGATGGGATAACCAAATCAATCTATTTATGGATGTCATTCATTCATTTATATTTTATGTGAATCATATGGTCATCATATAATTATTCATCAATGTCATAATTATTATCATCATCATCGTCATTATAATATAATTATAATTATAGTATACTAATGTTTTTCCGATGTTTGACGACGATTTTGATGATGATGATGATGATGATCGATTACAACAACACTATCGATTGTTGTATCGATATTACAACAACTTTTGATTAAACATTGTTCACAATCACCATTACGATCACATGGACATTTAACAAGACATTGATTATTACAATGTTTACTTGAATGTCTACGTTGTTCACGTTCAATTTGATAATTATGATAATGATGATTATCATGATCATCATTTTTTGTCGTAAATTCTGGCTGTATGGTTATATAACGGATACCATATTTAAATTGAAGAAATTGTTTTATCTCATCAAATAAACGGCTATATTCGGCTGTATTCTGTGGTGGTAATACAATATGACATGTAACAACAATATCCGATCCATTCAAAAGCCATATATGAAATTCGTGAATATTATCAATCACCTGAAAACGATCCAATATTTCACGTTTCAATTGGACAATATTTACACCTTCCGGTATGGTTTGCATCAATATTAGAAACGTATTCTTCAATTGTGGATAGAATGTTATACATAAACTGATTGCCGTTATAATACCAATCAATGGATCGATCATTTCAACGGTTGTCAATTCCCAATATCCTTGTGTATTACCATGTTGTGCCAATGTGATTAGAAAGCTACAAAATATAACAAAACAAGGACTCAAGATTCCCTGAACGAATGATTGACAGAAACAATTTGATTTGGTTTCCGATGATGATGATTTCGGTGGCGCTGGTGATGATGGAGAAAATTCCACACGATATGCTTCATCCATCCATGATGTAGGATCCATTGTAGCTGTACGATCATTATTGCCATCAGTTGTGATTAGATCCAGATCTTCATCTGGTTCAATTTTATTACGTGGAAATGATGATGTCGTCGTTGTTGTCATCATAGATGTTTTACTAATTTTTTTTCGAATATTTTTACTTTTACTTTTACTTTTAGCTATCAGTTCCGTTCGATTTTTCGATGAAGACGATGATGATGATAAACGACGAAGTTGACATTTGGCCGTTGAAAATGAACGTTCTTTTTGTGTAGTCTGTTTATATTTCTTATCGGTCATGACGCCTGTTTGATTTTGTGATGATTAATTGATTATTTAGAGACAAGAAAAAAATCCATCATCCACATACCATTAATTGTCAATACATATAATATGTTTACGATTAAACTCCAAATACCAAAAATGAACAAAATTTTTGGATTTGTTGGACCAGAAATTTCATGTAAATGCAACAATTGTAATGCACCTTCAATGAGTAATGAAAATATCAATGCCACAATGAATGTGATTGTTGTTAACATTCCAAGTAATTCGGTTCGTACCCAGCCAAATGTATTCTTGACTGTAATTTGATTGGAAATCTAAGAAACAAATGAAAACAAAAAAATGATCAGAATAACGAAAAAAAAAATTCGAAATACAAATACCTTGTAGCAAACAACCAATAATATTGCATTGAACGAATTGAATAGATGATGATAAGCATCGGCCAATATTAACATTGAATGTACCATTTGATCGATAATCATTTCAGAAAGAAATATGACCGTTTGTAATATGATTATTCCATATAAAAGATATAATCGTGGTGGTGATCGTCTTGAATCATTATTATTATCATTTAGTTGAGCTGTTGTTGTTGTTGTCACTGCTGATGGTTCAATGATATTCTTGGAATTTTTTACATCATGTTGTTGTGAAAGTATATTATCGTCATCATCATTGAAATAATTCTGTTCATCATCATCAACAACAGTAATGTTTGTTATCGGTGGTGGAATCTCCATCACAGGATTTATTTTTTTTTTTTTTTTGAATTTATTAAATTCTTGAATTCGAATCGAATAAAGTGGATCACAACCTCAATAATAATGATGATGATGATGAAAGCGCTCGTCTAACGGTTTTTTTACATCGGAATTTTTTCTGTTTTTTTTTTCTTATTTAGTTTACTTTAACATCCACAATCACGCACATATCAATAGATTATACCACAGACGAAGATTTTGTTGCCAATAAAAAAAAAGAAATTTTCTTTCTTCATGTGTAATTTTTTTTTCTGTTCATTGTTGCTCACATTTTTTAAATCATCACAAAATCATAATCAGTGGATAAAAGATATGATGCGGATCCATGATATATGATATGAATGTAATGATGAATCAGTCGATGAATTGTTGATACGCACACACACACACAAGTCGATGATGATAGTGTGTGTGTGTGTGTGTGTGTGTGTGTGTGAAGGATCGACTTTCTTTTTGTTGTCGTCGTCGTTGTTGTTGTTGTTGTGAATAATTATTAACGATATCGATGTGATATGATGTTCGGCAATTGATTAATTTTTGATTTGATTTGATTGATCAAGCGACAAACATACACACACACACACACACACGATATTTTGACAATTTTTCTCGTAAATTTTCGATTTATTATATTATGGATATTGGATATATGGATGTTATATATTGAGATTAAAATTTCAAATGTTACTGTCATTCATTCATTTCAATTTGATCCATTAAATTATTATTCAATTCAAATAAATGTGGAAAAATAGTCGAAATAGTTGCTACCAATTCATTATAATGATCTTCATCATGTTGTGGTTGAGCAAACATGTCATTAATTTTTTTCATCGTATTTTTAATTCTTTCTGCTTCTTTAATAAATATTTTCCAAAGAGCCAAAATTTTTTTGCGAAACATTCTCTGTGGTTGCAAAATCTGACGATTGTTTGCTAGATTCATTACCATTATGTACGTTTTCTATATTTGCCAATTTCATTGTATCATCTGAATTGATCATAAATAAAAAGTATGAAATAAGAAATATATGAAGATAAATGATATCAAAATTATTATTTACCTTCATTTGATATGGACATTGTTGGATCCAAGATATCCAATTGGATTTGTTTCATCCTCGAATTCGGTTATCATTTCACAAGATTCTGTATGTTTTTCAACAATATGATCATTCATCATATTTAATTGTTTTTTGATATTTTTTATATCCTGGGCAGTGACCATTCGCTCCATAGCTATTTCATCAGAAAAATTACCCAAAAGATTGCTCATTTTTTTCTTTATAACCGATGATGGTAATCCAATCTTGAGATAATGTTCAATCAATTCTTTATGTTTTTTTGGCAATCGACAAAATTTCACATCTAATTCATGACCAACATGGGTTGTTGTCCATTTGGCAGTGTATGTGCCATTTTTGTTTCTAGTTAAACTAATCTGTGATGGACATATATTGCCAATTTTAATTGTTTTGTTAGATTTCGATGCTCTTTTTCGTTCCAATCTATTAGCCGGCATTGATCCACGACGTGAGCAAATATAATTGGCATATGTAACTTGATGATTGGAATCACGTACAATTCTTCTTGTCGAATAATTGGAGTAAGTTTCTTCTTCAGTTTTCTCCAAAAATGATTTGAACATTTGAAAATTTTCAAATTTCAAATTTTTTGTCTGAATATCGATTCCATGTGATGATTTTAAATGTGTGGATAAAGAACCGGCATATTTTTCACCACATAAACAACATTCAAACCTTTTTGATGTCTCTATATTTTCTTTATGCAATGGTGGTTGATTATTTTCTTGATGCTTTCGTTGATTATGTCTTTTAAGATTCCACGCTGAATGGAATGATTGATTACACGAATCACAAAAATAATGTTTTTTGCATTTAGTAATTTGGTCCTGAGAAGAACCATTTGAATTATTGACAACAATTTGATCCATAAATTGTTGATGATCAAGAAAATATTTTTTTTTATTGAAAAAACCAAAAAAAAAAAAAATTTAAGAATTGTGAAAAAAAGTTCGTTTAGAAAAATCGTTTAACCGTTCATATACTACGGCATAACATTTTGAGCGCCAATCGAACAAAATTTTCAAACTTTTTTTTCGTTTGTTTTGTTTGTTTCCATTTCAACCCAATTAGCTATGATGATGTGAGAATAAAAAAAAACCTACCTATTTCCACCTGAATGGTTCCAAATGAATTTTTTTTTTTCATAATTTGACTCGGCAAAATTGATGCACCCTCTCGCTCTTTCCCTATCTCTTTTCTTTTTGTTTGGCCACAATTATCAATGCTACTACTACGATGCGGTTTTTTTTTTGCTTGATGCTCTTTTTCATTTCGTTTCGCATGCATTAAATTTTTCCATTGTTTTCGTGATTCATTCGATTCGATTCGATTTTTTTTTTGTTTTTTTTTCGATTCATTTTCTCAATTGTTGGTTATTATTATCATTTCATTCAGATGGAATTGTAATTCTGATGATTGATCATTGATTGCTATAAATTAAAATTTGTTATTTATCCAAAAAAATTTTTTTTTTTTTCATCATCAGAATATCAGAATATAAAATCAATCAATCAATCAATCAATAACTATGAGCTATCGTGGTGAACGTAAACGTCGCCACAGTAGTAGTGATCATGGTGATGATTTATCATCACATGCACCACCACCACCACCATCATCATCATTATTACCGCAAAGATCCGGTGGTATTTCATCATCACCATCATCATCACCGGAATGGAATCGTTCAACATCAAATGGTGGTAGTGGTGGTGGTAATCATCATCGACGTAATCATCATTTATCATCACCAAATGATGATCGAATTGGTGGTGGTAGTCTTAGTCATGGTCATCCGCATCATCATCATCACCATCATCATCATCATCATCAACAACAACAACAACAAAGACATCGATCACCATCACCAAGATCACCTCGTTCTCCACCACCATCATTATCATCATCAAAAGTACCACCATTATCATCATCATCATCAAGACGTGCACGATCATCAAGTTATGATCCAATCAAGGTTGGCTATCCTTCAAAACAACGACAACGATCAACATCACCACCATTTCCATCTAGCCATCGACATTATGATAATCATGATAATCGTCCCCATGATCGTGCACTTGTTCGTGCCATGAATGTTAGAATTGATTTTTTTTTATTATTAGAATTTATTAATTTTAACATGATACTCTCATTTTTCAAAAAAAAAATTTCAATCAATTTTAATCTAATGATTCCATTCATATTCTATTCATTCATCAAAAAAAAATTATATAGTCAGATTTACGGCCAGCCAAAGATCATCGTAGTGATCCGGAAAAAACGTTATTTATTGGTCGTTTGAATGGTACTACTGATGAGAATACAATACGAATGGTAAGTTGATGATGTCTAATTTGTTTCATTTGTTTGATTTTTTTGTCATTTATATGCAGCATTTCGAACGATTTGGTGATATTCGATCATTGTTTTTGATTCGTGATGTATTGACCGGTGATTCACGTCGTTATGCATTCATTGAATTTCGTCGTGCAAAAGATGCTGATCGTGCATATGCTGAAGGACATAATACATTGTTGGATGGTCGTCGTATATTAGTTGATCGTGAATTAGGCCGTACAGAAAAGAATTGGAAACCAAGACGATTTGGTGGTGGTTTTGGTGGCCAAAAAGAATCTGGTCAAATGCGATTTGGTGGCCGTTCAACAATAGAACATCGTGGATTTAATAATAATAATAATAGTAATGATCATCGTAGTGGTAATGATCGTACATTTCGTACACCATTACATCATAGATCGATTGCTGCACCATATCCACAGCAATCATCATCATTCACATCACGCCGAACAAATGGTATTGATCGATATAATCGTTATGATCATCCATTGGGAGCACCCATGCATTCATCATCAACAAGATCATATAGTAATGGCCATACATCATCATCATCATCATCATATAGACATCATTCAACATCGGATCATCATAGTGGTGGTGGCGGTGGACCTATTCGTAGTAATACTGGCCGTCGTTAATCAATCAATTAATTATTAATTTTCAATTAATTAATCTCATTATTATTATTAGTTAGTTATTATAGTCATCAGATTAATCATACATCATCATGATCAAAATTCAAATTCAAATTTAAAATTTGTCAACAAGGAAAAAAAACATTCATCAAGATTTTTTTTTCGTTTTCTTTCGTTTCAAATTTTTTTTTTATTTTCTTTGTTTGTTTCAGACTAATGTAGAATAATTCATCATAATCATCATGATCAAAAAATCTGGTCAAGTTATTCATCATCATCATCATTCATTCATTCATTCTATTAACGACAATCTTACTGTATCAGTATTCTCATTCATATTCATAATGGAGAAAATTCATTCATTTTTTTTATTCAATATCTATATTTGATCTAAAATCCTCTCTATCTCATTATCTGTCTTTTTTTTGTGTACATTGTACATTGAAAAATTTTTCAACTTTTTTTTAACATTTGTATTCTCAAATCTATAATTTTTTTTTTCGTTCTAAGTAATTCAATATACATTCATAATAATCAAAATTTATAAACAACAACAACAACAACAACAAAAAATCATTATCATTTAGGCACCAACAGCACCACCACCACTATCACCTGTCACCTATCATCGATTCTTATGCACTTATTAACATCAGCAACCATTTCAAATTCATTATATTTTAATTGATAAAACATACAAAATGAAATAATGGCCACCTACTACTACTACTACTACTACGAGTAATCATCATCATCTTTGACCAATCAAATCAAATAAAAACAATATATATACAGAAAAGAATTTTGATTATTTTTATTGATTTTTAAAACCAATTCATTCATTCAGTTTCATATAGAGAAATTTTCATTCATTTCAAATGTCATCGTGATGAATCAACATGATCATCAATTATTATATGGGTAAGAAATTCGTAAGTGAATCTTTTCTTTTCTTTTTTCTTTTTTGTTTGATTCTAAATTCTATAAATATTCAGGTAAGTATTTTATTGATGATGTGATTATTTTAATTCTCTATCAAAATCAATATTTCAATAATAATAATAATAATAATAAAAATTTTGATTTTAAATAAAAACTCTACATTTGTGTATGTGTTCGTCTGTTTGGTATATATATATAGGAAACAAAATGGGAATATGGAACATGGAACATGGAACCATGGACATTATATATAGAGATATATGGTGGTGTTGTATTATGAAATTCCTATGCACTGTGTCTGTCTGTGTGTGTGTGTTCCAAAATTTTTTTTTTCGCTCATATAAAATATGCAATTTTTTGGATCGATATTCTGGATTCTACTGAGAAAACTTTTTTTTTTTTGATGATGGTTCACTTTTAAAACCAGTTCCACTACTATTTATTTCCAACATTTAATATATTCCTTGTTGTTGTTGTTGTTGTTGCTCGTTATTATTATTTTTATTATCATTCCATATCGATTATATGTGTCGTCGTCGTCGTCGTCTTTGGATTGTTGGTCGAAAAAAAAATAATCGATATCTTTTTTTTAACCAGAAATCGGTCGATTTCTTTTCTTTTTTTTTTGCCTGTTTGTTTATTGTCGTCGTCGTCTTTGTCTATGGCACAGAATCGTACAGTTTACCGTTATATATTGTAAGTGTGTATAAGTGTGTGTGTGTGTGTCTGCGTATTCCTGAAACATACTGTTCATTTATTCTATTTTTTTTTCCTTTGGTGGTCGATGAAGAATTTCTGATGAATTTTTTTGTTGTTGTTGTTGTTGTTGTTTTTTTCTGGTCGTTTTTAACGAAAGAGAAAAAAAATTGATCGATATCAAAAAAAATTCTTTGATATCGATCGGTTTTTTTTTTCATTTATAACGCAGTGATGATGTGTGTGGGTGTGCATATAAATTGGTGAAGATTATTATCATTCAATGAATGAATAAATGTTTTGAATTCAAATGAAAAATGGAATAATGATTATTAATTAATTAATTAATTAATTAATTTTTTTTTTTCACCAATGGATTTTTACAATGAAAATTCTTTAGAAAAATAGATATTTTAATCATTTTCAATGGCGATAGATGGCGCATAAGCTCCATATTTTTTTTCCTTTTCGATCGATAGTGATGGATCGATTGTGTGAGTGAAAAAAAAAAATTTGATCATTATTAAAATTCAAATTCTGGCCACCAGATGGAAACAGAAAATTCATTATTATTATTATTTTTTTTTATTTCAAAGTTCTCATCTGAATGAGTTTCGATCAATGTGTTTTTTTTCTAAAAAAAATAAATGAACAGAATTGATTTTTTTCTTTTTTTTTCTTTCTTTTGTTCGAGAAAAGAACAAATCATTTTTTTCGATAATTATTTTTCATCTACGACGATGATGATGATAATGATGACAAATTGATTGGAAAAGACAATAACAATGACAATTGTACATGATGGATAATGGCCATTATCATCATGGCCATGAATCGTTCGATAATGATGACGAAATTAATGATTATAATGATAATGACGATGATGACGATGATGCTGTGATTATAATGAATACTTGTTCAGCAACAACAACGAATATTCAATCGGAAATAATTCCCAATATTATTGAATCAAAATCTTCGAATATTTTATCATCTGTATTAGACATCCAACTTCCGTTATCATCATCAAGTTATAAAATGGCAAACACCTTGGAAACAGCGACAACAATAGCAACAACAACAATAACGACAACGGCAACGACAACGGCGACTACCAAATCATCATTCGATTCATTAAATTCAATATTGAATCCACAATTTACACAGGCATTAGCTACAGCAGCAGCAGCCGGTGGTTTTCTTATCGTACCATTGATTGTTGTCAATACGACAATGCCGACGATGACAACGACAGCGACAACGACGACCACGACGACGACTCCAACCATATCGAATAATAATGATAGCAACAACAACAACAACAACAACGAAAGTTCCATCAATGTTTCATCAATGATCCAAAAGAATCTAGTCGAGTCGCCGCCTATGAACGCCTTAAACTCCGCCTCATTATTATCATCATTATTTGGTAACTGTTCAGCAGCTGCTATCGTTGCGGCTGCTGCTGCTGCTGCTGCTTCTGCTACGGCGACTGCTTCTGGTTCTGATTCTGGTACTATTTCTGGAACAACAGCGACAACAGCAACAACAGTGCCCAAAGAAAAGACCGATCTGAAGAAAAAAACTACTAAAAAGAAAATTATAAAAAATTTCCCAAATATTCTACATCATTCATCAACGATAAACGATCAACGTCGGATGACAATTATTTCAAAGAATAAATCTGATCATCATCAGCAACAACAACAATCAATATTGTTGAACGATAATTTTAAAACATTGAATTTAAATTTAAATTTGAATTTAATCAACAACAATAGCAATAACAATAACGACGACAAAGACGACGATAACGATAGCAGATCGATAACATCACCAGGTGATGTTGTTGATGATGAATTAAGTCCACAAGATTTACGATTACCATCGGATCAGATTGTACATGAAATTGCTGTCGCTACAACACGTCCAATTTCACCGGTTAGTTTGTTTTTCTTTTTTTTTCTAATTTGATTCTGATTAAATATAAATTTTCAATCATATATAATAGATACAAGACGAACCAGATGATGATGATAATGTTTTAGTTATTGATTCGTTTCGAATATCGAAAACAAATTTCAATAGTAATAATAAATCTAAAATTCAAGATAACGAAAACGACGACAACGAAATAATGATTGATGCAACGGATTTTCGCAGTGTAATTGCTGCATCCACGACGGATACCGGACATCCACATCATCCAGCATCAGCTACAGCTACAGCTCATCATCCATATCATACACATCATCATCATGGCCATCAAACAGTTCATCCACATCATCCTCATCATCATTCACATCATCATTCAATAGCTGGTGTTAATGGGGGCACTAATGGTGGTGTTGGCCAACATCATCCACATCAAACATTAAATGGACGTATGACACCCACCGGTTTTGTACAGGCAACCGGATCATATGCAACATTAACACCATTACAGCCATTACCACCGATATCAACAATGTCGGAAAAATTTCAACATCATTATCATGCTGCAGCGGCTGCTAGTGCACATCATCATCATCATAATACGGCTCATTTACATGGTCCACATCATCCTGGTGCAGGATCACCTGCCGGTTTTACAACGGCTGCTGCATTAATGCATCATATGCATCATCATGGAATGACACAATTAGAAGCGGTTTCCGAACAACAACAACAGCAGCAACAACAACAACAACACCAGCAGCATGCTCAACAACAATACGCCCAACAATATTTAGCATCATCATCATCGTTGCAACGGAATATTCAACAACAACAACAACAACAACAAGCGACTGTTGTCGGATCAATGCTTGGATCATATTCATCTGTTGCCGGATCAAATTCACCGGTTGTTAGCCATCATCATCATAATCAACATGTATCAGCAGCGGTTGCAGCTGCTGCTGCAGCTGCAATGATTAACGGTGGTAATCCATCGGTGATAACATCCGTATCATCGGCTGCAAATGCTGCTGATTTAATTTTAGGTGGTGGTTCCGTTACCGGTGCCAGTGTTGGTGGTGGTGGTGGTGGCAGTTCATTACAATCACCATCAGATCGTGGTAGCATCAGTTCACCATGTAGTGGTGGTCCATATGATTATGCTGGAACATTAAGAGATATGTCCAGTACGATAACATCGCCATCACCAACGGCTCATTCTTCATCACCTAATGGTAGTGGTAATGGACGTGCTCAATTACATTCACCAATATCAACCATGAACAATAATAATAATAATAATAATAATATGGATTCCGGTTCCAGTAATAATAATAATAATAATAATAATAATACTAATAACAATAATGAAGAACACAGCCCCGGAAGTGTTAATGGCCGTGGAAGTGGTCAACATCAACAATTAAATTTAAATACATCAAGTCCAAGTCCACCACCATTACCAATACCTACTGTACCATTGATTAGTCATCATCATCAATTATTACTTAATCATAATCATCATCATCATCATCAACAACAGCAACAACAGCATCAACTTCAACTTCAACATCATCATCATCATCATCATCCTCATCATTCGAATAATATTGGTAATACTCATTCACAATTGATGGGTTCACCACCACCACCACCACCACCATCTAGTTCCGGTTTCTCTTTACATCATCATGCAGCAGCAGCAGCGGCAGCTGCAGCAGCTGCTGCTGCTGCATCTATTATATCACCAATAAGTTCGGTTAGTGGTGGTAAAGATATTGATGTAATTGATTCACATCATACACATCATGGAAAATATGGTTCTTCATCATCAAATCATAACGGTGGTGGTGATGGTGGTAATGTCGAAACAAATTCAATTGGTTCGGCTGCATCGACAACATCATCCACTGATGATCAAGAAGAAATCAATACAAAAGAATTGGCTCAACGTATATCGGCCGAATTGAAACGTTATAGTATACCACAGGCAATATTTGCTCAACGTGTATTATGTCGATCACAAGGAACATTATCCGATCTATTAAGAAATCCAAAACCATGGTCAAAATTGAAATCTGGTCGTGAAACTTTTCGTCGTATGCAAAAATGGTTAGAAGAACCAGAATTTCAACGTATGTCTGCATTACGTTTGGCTGGTATGTTTACTTTTTTCTTTTTTTTTTTTTTTTTTTTTTTGTTTCTTTATGTAATAATTTAAATATATAATGTACATATATTCATTGTTAAAAGAGGTTAATGGTACATATGTTATTGTTTTCTAGCCTACTGAATGAATGAATGAATGAATGAATTGAAAATCCATTTTATTGACCCGTCATTCATTTTAGATATGTGTTGATAATATCAACTTTAGAATCGATATATATAAAAATAACACTAACAGCAATATGAAACTGAATTTATTGACCGAGATTTAGGAAAAAAAACCGTATTTTTTACCACCACCACCACCATCATCATCATCATCATCATAACCGGAGAAAAAAAAGTCAATTTTATTGACCATAATAATAAAAGCAAAAGATTCTATGTCAAGTTTTTTTGTGAAAGAAAAAAAAAATTATTATTGACATTAATATGAGTGGGAGAGTGAGAGAAAGAAGAAAAATCGAAAATTTCGATTTTTATTTTGTCACTGATAATGTTAAATATATACACACACACACACATGCTTTGTATATTAACTAACTAACTAAACTAGCTAACCATTCATTGATTGATTGATCTGATGATATTCTACTACTACTCACCAACCACCACCACCATCACCATTCTAATCAATTAATTGATTTTAATCAAATTTTTCCCCATTGAATTGGTCGTTTTTTTTGTTTTAATAATTGAAAACAATGTTGACAAATTTTTTTTTTTTTTTTTTTGTATATTTTGTCGGTTCCAAGGTGTTCAAAAGATCAATTTATTAAAACTAAACGGTTACTTTGTTTGGGTGTGAGTTGACAAATATCGGATATCGATATAACCGATCCAAAAGAAATAAAAAAAAAATATGGATTGAAATCTACAGATCGATGATATTCGATTTTTTTTTTTTTTTTTTGATTCTTCTTCCTCCTACTCAGAGAGATTAATATATTCGATATTCAATGACTACCACTACTACTGTGATTGATTAAAATAAATTTTTTTTTTTGGGCTGGTGGTGGTGGTGATGGTCGATAAACGATGGGCAACAAATTTTGTTTTTTTTTAATAATCGATATATATTGACAATCGATTCATCACACGATTTATTTTGGATATTATCTAGGTGTGATTTTCATTGATTTTTGTTTTGTTTTGTTTTTTTTTAATTTTCTCTATCGATAATCAATGAATTGATTATTTTTGAAGAGTGAACATTAATTTTGTCACTTTTATTTTTTTGGTTTTGGTTTTCTGGTTGATCCACACACCAATCAATCAATCAATCAGCGATACTGTCATGGTATCGACCAAATGGCTGAATTTTTAAATTTTTAAAATTGAAAAAAAATCCTAGTGAATCCAGGTGATCAACACACACACACACACACACCGTGGTACCAGTTTTATTTTTCATTTTTTTTTCTCTCTCTCATTGCCAATTCGACATTTGACATTTTAATGAACAACAATATGCTATGAATTTAAATGTAAATGTCATGCAATTGAATCATTATATTTGTTTGCTCCATGGCTACTGTTTTTTGTTGTTGTTTTTGTTGTTGTTGTTGTTTTTGTTATTATTATTATTGGATCACAATAGTTTCATTTTTCTTACTTTTTTTTGTCCTTAATGACTTTCTGGAAAAAGAGAGAGAGAGAGAGAGAGGGAGACAGAAATTCATTTTTTTCATTCAGATTCATTCATGATAAACGTGTTTTTTTTTAAAACGTTTTCACTTTTCCAGGTTGGATTTCCTTTTTTTTATTGTCATCATTTCGATTGGTTTAAATTCAAAACTTGTGTGTTCACAGCTAACAGCCGCCAGCAGAAACCAGAAAAACTTTGTTGCATGCAATTTCATGCTATCTCTCTCTCTCTCTCTCTATGGTTGTGAAGCGGTGGTGAATTCTGGAACTGGCTTCTTCCAGGCCATAAACAAGACAATGGTGAGAACCAAAAAAAAAAAAAAAAAACAAAGAAAAATTCTTTGAAAAGTTCTGGTTCTTATTTTTCGTTTCAAAAACTCGATAGTCACATCATCATCATCGCCGGGTAAATGTCATGCAAGCGGAACGTTTTATGAAGGGAAAAAAAATTTTTTTGATTCAAAAGTTTTTTTCGTATTTTTTTTTATAACCAACACTTAAAACTTGAATTGAAGTTAAGAGGTGTGTAGTTGGTGGTTGATAAACGGAACCATCATGTTTCCGGTGATAAACCGGAAATTCTTTTTTTTGTTTTTGTTGTTTTTTTCTCATTCTACTACTTCCTCCAATGTCCGATCCCGTTGGTTGACTTTTTTTCACACACACACACACACGCACACACACATTTCTTGACAGCTTTGTTGTTGTTGTTAAGCAAAAAAAAAAAAAAAAACAATAAAAATTCCAATTCTGGATACAAGTCTTGTTTTGGTTGGAAATTTTTTTTTTTTTTTTTTTGCCACTTTCATGTCTATATAGTTTTCCTTGTGCTTGTTGTTGTTGTTGTTGGTGGTGGTGGTGGTGGGTTGTTGTCAATTAAATTTCAATATTGTTATAAACTACAACAGCCAACAACAACAACAACAACAACGAATTTTCGTTGTTGGAACCACCAGAAAAAAAAATTCAGCAATTTTAATCGGTTCCATCATCATTGTAATTCTTATAATATGGTTATGGTCTGATGATTTTCTTTCTTTTTTTTTTTGTTTTTGGACCAAAAAAAAAAATTCTGTTTTTCAAATGTGAAAAAAAAACTTTTCACAATCAGCCTGTATGTATGTAGACGGGAATGCTGCTAGTGAGGTTAATTCAAGTTTGATGACTTTTTTCCGCTTAAAAAAAATTACTATACTACAAGCATATGAATGAATGAATGAATGAATGAATCTATCCATATGAGGTTTTTTTTCAGTTGTTTCTGTTGATGAATGAAAAAGGAAATTCTGTGTTGTTGTTGATGATAATGATGATCAAGAATCATGAAGGGGGGCTTGTGATTTTTTTTTCTCTATTAACCACAAAAAAAACTACAGGTTTTTTTGTTTTCCCATGAAGATTTTTTTCTTTGTTTCACAGCAATCGACCGGTTTGATTATAAATTAAATTCTCTTTCTCTGTGTGTGTTTTATTTTCTCGTTCATCATCCGGTTATATTCTATTCCAGTATATTCCTTTGGGATTATCATCATTTTCTGGCACAAAAATCAGACAAACCAGAAATCTGATAAATTAATAGAACTTTGAACTTTTAACTTGAATCAAATCTCAATGGTCCATTTTTTTGATAGAAAGCATGAAGCTGATGAAAAAAAAACAATCACAGAATAATATTTGTGGTCGGTTAATATTCTTTAACCATTTCAATTCCATACAATAATAATCAAATTATAAGACGCACACACACACACACACAAAATGAAATAAAGATTTGATTTTTTCATAACTATGCATTGAAATCCAATGAATTTGAACTGTTTTGTATTCATAAACGGATGAATGAAGATTAATTATCATGATCATCATCATTGACATTAATATTAATAATGATTATCAATCACAGATCATCACCATCGTCATCATCATCATCAGGAAATTAACCCTTGGTTGTTGTTTCCATCTTTTTTCTTTTGATCAAAAAAAAACCATCATAATCATCGTTTCGGTTTATAATTTTATATATCATCATCATTTTATGACCAATATGACAATGATCAACATGATGACAATATCCGGATATATGAAAAGAATTGATGATCATCATTATTGTCTGCGTGTATTTGTGTGTGTTGATTATTAAATCCAATTGATGATAATTCCATATTATTATATAATCATCAAAATTTTCAAATGAAATTTATCCGCATCAATAATAATGATGATGATGATCATTTTCATATAAATTGAATTATTGTTATTGTCATTTTTGCTGTGTGTGTGTGTGTGTGTGTGTGTGTGTGTGTCGTTCTATTATGTAATGAACAACAAGCGAGAGGGAAAGAATTGTACAATCGAATCGATTTCTTTTTGTGCAAATGTTTCTTGATTCTTGAAATCAATCTTTTCATTTTTTTTGTTGTTATCTTTATGTAATGAATGAATTTGAGCTGATTTTTTTTAGTTTTTTCTGGTTCTGGTTCTTTTTTTCTGGAGTAGAATTCAAAGAATCATCATCATCATAATGATGATGACGATTATTGTGTTCAATAACCAGAAAAAAAATGAAAATTGATTCAATATTAATCGTATTCTCTGTGTGTGTGTGAGTGTGTGTGTGGCTCGAAATTTTTTTTTCTTTGTTTTCTTTCATTGATCATGATCCATTTTTGTATAATGGATCGCTGCTGGAACAATTTGTGTGTGTGTGTGTGTGTGTATGTATGTGTATGTGTGTGGTCGGGCCGTTGATTTACATAATTTTTCAATCAGACAAAAAAGAACAAAAAAATTGTATCTGAAATAGAAAAATTTTTCAACGATAATCCATAATGATAATGGTTGTTGTTGTAGTGATAATTTGTTATCTTGTCGTCGTTGTCGTCGTTGCTAAATTGTCATTATGATGATAATGGTGTAGTGATAATGATTGTTTGGTGGTGGTGGTGGTTGATAATCAAACAATAATTTTGATCTTGATTTTCATCATTTTCATTCAATTTTTTTTTGTTGTTGTTGGCTCCTACTTGTGTATTTTATGATCAGCGTTTTTTTCGGGTTATCTCAACAATTCCACACACAACACACACACACACACACACGCCCAGGTTGTTAATTTGATTGGATTTTGTCTATGTTCGTGTACGTTTTGTTTGAATTGAAATTTTTTTTTTCCAGGCTTGTTTTGTCGATGAATAGAAAAAAAACCCGTTTTGATCTAATTGGAATCGATCATCATCATCCTATTTCTGATGTAGTTTTTACAATTCAAATTCTTCTTCTTTTTTTTTATTCATCTGCCTGTGGGCAATTTGTCGTCGTTTTCTTTTCACCACCATCACCGCCACCACCACCATCATCAATGAATTTGAGTTGTCATTTTTTTTTGGATGGATTTAATCTAATTTTTTTTCCTGAATTTTAAATTTGAATATCATCATCATCATCATCCGCTGGTAAAGCCATCTTGACATATGGCACTTAATTTAATTTTTTTTTTTTTTTTTGAAATTTGATTTTTTTCAAGTTTTTCAGTTTTTTTTTCTTTCATTCTCGCTCATATTAATTGTGGCCACCAGAATTAACCCATCGACTACCGCCATAGACAGAAAAAAGGTCGCAAAATAGACCAACTTTTCGAATTTTCATGTTTTTGGCGCATATATGAGCCGCTGGTCTATTGTGGAAAATTTGAGTGGCACACATATGTGCCGCTTGGTAGTCAATGGGTTAATTCTACTGATGATGAGCTAGTGGTGATGGTGGAATTAGAATTTTGCCTTTTTTTTATTTCTTTAATTAATTAGATTCTAAATTAGCCACACACACACACACACGCACTAGAATTTAAAATTTTCATTTTTTCCTCCTTCATCCACTTTCAAAAACATTCCAATTATCATTGAACAGAGACAATAATAAGAAATGTATCCAAATCAATAAAAAAAAATAACAACCAGAAAATGAATTTTCTCAAACAACAGTGTGTGTTAACACCACAGCTGTACCATGGAAAGAATCGAGAATTGAAGAAGAATTTTTTTTCTGTTTAGAAAATTACAAAAAAAAAATCCTTTGAGCTCAATTTTTCTGTTTTAAATTTTCATTGACTGAATTCCGTCTTATTATTATCATCATCATTTTTTTTTCTATTTTCATCATTATATCTTATTCATTCACTGGGTGGTGGTGGTGGATATATTCATTCAATCGATCATTTATAACAACCACTGATATCATCATCATCGTCATTATACTTTGAACCACCAACGCCACCACCACCACCCCCAACAAAAAAAAAAGACATGTCGTTTGAATTTTTTCTATCTTGGTTAATCGCTTTTCACTTTTTTTTTCATCATCAAAAAAAAAAAATTTTTCAATTTACTCAAAATTTTTTTTTAATACAACTTAACAAGTGAAAATGAGTGAGATATAGAGAGACTTTGATCGACATTGTTGTTGTTGTTGAACAATTTTCAAATTTTGTCAAAAAGAATAAATTGGCTTCGTTATGTAATAGTTTTTTATATTATTATTATTTCGTCATTGCTGTGTTAACCCCTTTTTTTTGTCACCATCTCTGCATTAATATGATTGTGTGTGTGTGTGTGTGTGTGTGTGTGTGTGTGTGTGTGTGTGTGTGTGTGTGTGTGTGTGTGTGTGTGTGTGTGTGTGTGTGTGTGTGTGTGTGTGTGTGTGTGTGTGTGTGTGTGTGTGTGTGTGTGTGTGAGATATAGAGAGAGATAGAGAGGAGAAAAAATTGAATGATGGTGACAATTATTATGATAATGATGATGATTATGATGATGATGTGACAACATTTGGTGCACAAAATGGTGTGAATACCCAAACAACCCATTTGTGTTGTTATAATCATGGCGATGGCTTTGATGATGATGATGATGATGATGTTATTAAATCCGTTGACAACTCTATTTGTTATTTAAATTTCATTCATTGTTGCATATAGATAGATCAAAATAACTAACTTGTTTCCATTTTGTTTTTTTTTTATTCTCCAATAAAAGGCAAAAAATTTTTTTTCCACTCTGTATCATCATCATTATTTCTTTTTTATTCTCTCGATCTCATTACTTAATTTGTGAAAATGGATACCAGTAAGCAAAAGGGTTAAAATGATGATGATGATGAAAAAATTTTTTTTCCTTTAAATTTCGTCATATTTGTTGTTGTTACTGGTTGTCTTATTTTCCGATTTTGTTTGTTTTTTTTCTGACTATATAATGGCCTTATTATATTGGATCGGTCATTGTAATTCAGCATTGAACCTGGTCACGTTTCAAATGTTATTTAGTATAACGATTTGTGCTTGTTTCTCTCTCTCTCTCTCTCTCTCTCTGTGTGTATGTGTGGTCCGAAAATAAATTCCAATCTGATCTGATAGTCATAATTCTACGGCCATAAACGTTTTTAATCATGTATCCATCACGTGACTTTGTGAAGCTTTTTTTTTATTCAAACAGAAACTTCATGTGCATGTGTGTGTGTGTGTGTGTGTGTCAATCATTTCATTATTATATGACAGACAGTGTTTGTTTGTTTGTTAAATCTAATCATTAATAACAAAAACGATAATGATTCTGTTTCGTTTTTTTTCTGGGCATTTAATGAAATTTTTTTTTCTCCATCTCCTAATTATCAATCAAGCATGTGAAATGATAAATTCCTGGGTCATGGATGATGATGGAAAAAAAATCCCAATGGTTCCAAGATTTTTTCTACCACCACCACCACCACCACCATACATGCACACGCTGTTTTATGAATTTTTATTTTCAGTTTCACTAATTATTACCATCATCATCATCATCATAATCGATCATTAGCATATATAATTAATTAATCAAGTCAAGTAATTAATCAAACTTTTTCTCATCACATTCTTATGCACATCGATTAACTTTGGATTTGATGTTTTTTTGTTTGTTTGTTCCAACTTAATAACTCGTTTATTTGTTCAAAATATAATAAAAAAAACCGGGTAAAGCAAGAAAAAAAAATCGACAACAACAACAACAACAAAAAATAATGATCCGTGAACAGAGAAAAAAAAACTTCCCGGTAAACAAAAACAAAAAAAAAATTCTTCAAAACGGTAGAACCTCATGAGAGAGGGTAAGAGATGATTAAGAAATCACACACACACACACACACACACACACACACACAGTGGTGGAACGAAACAAAAAAAAAAAGTTTTCGAGTTCATTAGATCATTAGCAAAGTAGCATAGCACACACACACACACACACACACACAATGAATATCATCAATAGCCATGGATCGTTCCTGGATCGGTCACGAGAATTTTTTTTTTCATTTTCATTTTTACTTTGTTTCGTTTCACATTTCTTTTATTTTTGCCCGGCTGTTGTTGTTGTTGTTGTTGGTTTAAGTAGAAAAATGGGGGGGGGAAGTGAACACCAAATGAAATGATGAAAAAGATTTATTGCAATTTTTTTCGTTCGTTCATTCATTCATTCGTTTGTTTCTTTGTGTGTGTGTGTGTGTGTGTGTGAAAATGAAAACTTTTTTTTATTTTGCCCATTTCATTCTTATTCCTGTCCAAATTCTGGAAATCGGTATGTGTTGGATTCGGAATTTTTTTTTTTTTGATACAAAATGATTTAGTGTGTTATACATACATCGAGTAAATCAAATTCATGTGTGTGTGTGTTTGATTCTTGATTAGCAAAGCATTTTTTTTTTTTTTTGCTGTTCAATGGATAGTTATATATTCATTTCATTTTCAATTTCCATTGTGAAATTAATCGTTTTTTTTTTGGTTCGTCCAAACTCTCTCTCCTTCTCAGTTGCTTTTCTTGTTTCATCTTAATACATGATGATTATTATTTAAACTTTGAAATCGCGGAATATGTCTGCTGTGTGTATGTCTAATAAAATGAATTAGAGAAAGTGAAAGAGAATGCGATCAGACGTCATCTGTATATTCAAGTAGTCATTTTTTGTTTCCTTGGTCGACATATTGTGTGCGTGTTTCACATATATATATTCAACCCATTCACATTTCCATTGTGTGTGTGTGTTTGACGTATTTTGGTTTTTTCCAAATTTTATTCTTATTTGCGAATAAAATTCTGGCACCATTTCCCCCCCAAAAAAAATTGATTCCCATTTCTTTCCAGTAAGGACAGTGATGGAATTACAAAATCCAAAAGAGAAAAAAAAATCGAAAGCCGACATTTTACTCGAGAATATTCTTGTGTAGACTTTTGAAAAAAAATCTCATGATCATGATACATTTGATGATGATGATGATGATGACGGTTTCTTTGTCCAAAAATTGATTGTCAAAAATTTTTTCTTTTCTTTGGTAAATAAAAAATCAGAATAATAATCGTGCCCCAAAAAAAAACGTACAAATCTAATCGAAATTTTTCTGGTCCTTTTTTTCACTGTCATCATTTTATTTCATTTCATTTCCACCAGTAGAATTTGGATCGTTTCAATTTCTAGAACGGAAAAAAAAATATCAAACACAATAATGTCATTTATGGGTTTATATAAACTATATGAAAATAAATTGAAAGAATAAACAAACAAACAAACGAAAAGAAAAGAAAAGAAATAGAAATTGATGAAAATCCGGTAATGATTACCGATCCCGTTTTTCATCATCACCATCACCATCATCATCATCATCATTAAATTAAACCCAAGGTTACACAATGGCCGTATTATATTATATATTCTAAATATTCAAATTTCAAATTGATGCGGTCGTTTATCTCTCACTCTCTCTCTCATTCTCATTCTCGTTTTCACTTTTCCCGTGCATGATGATGATACGTTTTTGTTATTATTATGTTTTGTTGTTGTCATTATTATTGTTATTGAAATTGAGAGCGAGAGAGAGAGAGAGAGAGAGAGTGAAAATTCAATTGTTGTTGACTTTTGTCATTATAAATGTTGTTCATTGATGATGACATCATGTTGTTCATGTTGTTGATATAGAAGGATGTATTTATGCAAATGTTTGTATATTGTTATACACTCCGGACACACACACACACACAAAAAAAACACGCGTATAGTGAAAAGTGATTCCATTCAATTCAATTCATTGCGTGTGTCTTTGTGAAATTCAAGAAGAAGAGAAGATTGTTTTGAAAATCAAAATTGAATTCTTTTTTTTTATTCTCTTGTTGCATTATTACATAATCAAAATTGAAGATACAGGAAAAAGAATTTGATTTTTTTTTCAATTTTTTTTTCACCCACCAGAATCAATTCTGATGTTTGATGATGATGATGATGTGATTTTTTTTCACTTTAAGATTTTCGTTTTGTTTTTAGCGATTGATGAACACACGAATAAAAAGTGATGAAAATCGTTTGCCAATCAATAAATGTGAACAATCACGAATCATCAATAGAATTCTATGCTTGTGTTATATGAGTAAACTTTTTTTTGGTCTGTAAATATCCCCTACACTACACTGAACTAATGTACAGATGAAACCTTGAAACTTATGTTTTGACCATGTTATTTTTTTTTTTTGCTTCGTTCTTCGATTATGGCCAAAAGTTTCAAAGTTTTCTCTCTCTTTCTCTCCTTTTCTTTGTCCCCGTGTTTGTTTTCATAAACAAAACAGGAAACAAACAAAAAAAAAAAAGTTTTCCATGATGATGATGATGACTTTATAATGATTGATTCTGTGAATAAACAAAAAAAAATGTATTGATATTGAGAACATTTGGAACCAAAAATTTGTATAAATAGAAAAAAAGGTCAAATGTCGAATGAACGCACACAGGCACACAAGTGACATTCACCATATTATATAAGGGAGCCACACAAAAATAAAACTTTTATCCATCCTATCTATACTTATCCATCCATATACAAATAACAAAATTCTGATCCATTTTTTTTTTCTCAGTGAATCCAAAAATGATGATGATTATCATCATTGGTGATTTATTCTCTCACTGATGATGATGATGTTTGATTATCAAACTTTTGGGTTTATTTCTGGGTTTTTTTCTGGCAATCCAAATGATATCCTCACTCATCATCATTGGTGTCGCATGTCGAGTTTTTTTTCAGTTTTATAACATTATAAAACTTGATTTTGGGTTAAAGTTGAACCAAAAAAAAAAAAAAAAAAAATTGCCGAATAAAAAGTATAGAAATATACAGTCATCATTTATCAAACTACTACACACACACACGAGGCTTTTTTTTTGGTTGAAAAAAAAATAAATATCTGAATAGATGCACGCAGCACGCGCATAGAATTGAATATCAAAATCGGTTGACAGTTATTATGATGATGATGATGATGATGATGATGATACTGCTGCCAACCCGGCATAAACCATCATTAGAATCATGGAATGGATGTGGTGAGTGAGAGAGAGAGGGAGAGAGGGTAGATAGTGAGAAAATTCATTTTTAAATCTAAATCTCATTTTTATTTCTGAGAAATATTTTCTATCGTTCAGAATCACGTATTCGTATTTGATTCCTTTTTTTTACAGATTTTGGGTATTTCGATGATGATCCACTCACTCACTCACTCACACACACACACACGAGCATTTATTCAATTTTCAAGAATAAACAAATTCTGCTTTTGTTGTTGTTGTTGTTGTTTGATTTCAAATTTTAAAAAAACTAAACGATTTGCATATTTTTCTTTTACTTGTTTGTCATATTCCTTCCACACAGAAATTTGATTTTTGAATCAAATCGATTTTCGATTCAAAACAATCTTTCGTGGTATTTATTTTTTCATTTAGTTCAACGTGTGTTTAGGTTTTTGTTTTTGTTTTCAATTGAATTATCGTTTCCGTTTTTATTCCGTTTTACGTTAAAGTGTTGTCGTGCCAATGTAATCGAATTTTCATTCATCGTTTGTGTCTGTGTGTGTGTGTGTGTGTGTGTGTGGATTTGTTGGTTTATCCAACAAACAGCATCAGTGGTGATAGTAATATTTTGCATACAGACAATATGATGTGATCATTTAAAACACGTGCCACATACGTGCTTTTGATCTTGTTGTTGTTGTTGTTGTTGTTTTTTTTGTTTTGATTTATTTTCAATAAAGATAAGTTCTGGTCAATTAATCGTCGACAATTGTTTCTTCTTTGGTTTTTTTTCTAATTAATTCGTTTTCACTAATTATGGTCATTATGATGATGATGATGATGGAAATTGAATCTTTTTTTTTGCTGTTTTGTTTGAGTTTTACCAAATATTCAATAGGAAATCTTAATATCGATCACTGATCACTGATGATGATGATGATAAACAAATCATTGGGAGAGAGAATAAAAGTAGCTTAAATGATCTGTATCCAATTGTGTTTGTATAATTCGTTTCCATTTTCTAAAACAAAACAAAAAAAAAACGAAAAACAAAAAAATTCAATTTGTCCAGTTTGGAAATTGAATTTGAAATTCCAATTGAATATATTCTTATTATGATTGTTGTTGTTGTTGTCGTTATTCTCTATTTGAATTGAAGAGAAAAAAAACGAAATTGATACCGAAAACCTGAACAACAACAACAACAACAAAATTTGAATTTGATCCTTGTGTGAATGAATGAATGAATAAATGAACGAGACGGAAAATTTTCGACCGATTTTGGACATCATTTTCAATTTGAATTCTGAAAATAAATCTGACAAATTTAACTTTACATCACACACACACACACACACATGAATATCAGCGTGTGTGTGTGAGGAGAGAGACCCAGATGTTTTGAATTTTTTTTTATCTTATTGAAAATCATTGGCTCCAAGAATCATCATCATCATCATCATCATCAAGATGATCATGATAGTGTGTGTGTGTGAGAGATTGGACATTTTGAAAATAATTTTGTTGTTTTCCGTTTGTTCAAATGAATTATTTTCCATTCTTTATTCTGTCAATCCCGGGCGTTAAGACTGAATACTATCCAATGTATATGTATGTGTGTGTGACGCCCGTGCATTTTTTTTTTGCGTTTGGGTCAGCAGAAAAAATTTTTTTCCCTCATTGATGTACTTTTTTTTCTCCCCCTTAGTGTTTGTGTGTGTGTGTGTCTATGTATCCAAAGTTCCAAAAAAAATTTTGGTTCCAAAACCATCAATGATCCATGATAAGCACTTGGCATCATCATCATCATCATCATCATCAGCATCATACACATGCTTGTATTGAACTAGCCGTTAATGTGTCCATTAAAGGAATGGACACACAGACATACACACACACTGTCTATTTTGTTTTTTTTTCTGTTTTTTGTTTTGTTTCTCCATAAGAGAACGTGTATATCTGTATGGGAAATTTATTTATTTCAAACACACAAATCCTTCTATCGTGTAATAGTGACAAAATGGTTACCATCATTGTTTGTCATTTATATGTCACATACACACACACACACACACACATACAGAACATATATATCGAGTCAGTCAGAATGAATCCAATGATGATGATGCGATGGGATTTTCTGTCAAAAAAAAGAAAATAGAAATGAAATGAATTTTCTGCCTAGCTTTGCATAAATCACATACACACACACACACACACAGTGATGATGATGAAACAAGAATTGATTTGCAATGAATTTTTTTTTCTGTTTTGTTTCTTTTACGATTTTGAGAATTAATTTTTTTTTCAATTTTTCTTTCAAAGATTTCTTTCTCAAACTGAGATTCAGAAAGAAAAATGGATCATTCCAATCGTGAGAGAGAGAGAGAGATAAAAAAAATGAAAAAAGATGGAAATAATGGTCAGTTGAATCGAGATAAAAAAAATTTTTTTTTCTCTCTCTCTATCTCTCATTATCTGTGAAATTCTGTCCACTGCGATTCTGTTGTGTAAAATTTCAACTTTTTTTTTTGTCGAACATTGAAACTTTTGTGTCACATTTGATATTTTTCTTATCTTGAAGGTAGAAAAAAAAACCATTTTTATTGAATTCAATTGTTCAATATTTCCAATATATTGACATTTATTTCATTTCATTCCATCTCTCGTTTTTTTTTCTTCCCCCGCCAGATTCATTCATTATTGTGAAATCAATTAGATTCTGAAGAAAACAAAAAAAAAAAATTTTTTTTTTTTGACAATTCAACTTGACAACGATAACAATAAACAACAAGCACCATACACACTATAAACAAGCACACCGGGAGTTTTACTTCTGTCTTTCTGTCTCTAATCATTATTATTATTATCATCATCATCATACAACCCTAATATCATACGGTACATACTCAGCACGTGTTCAATCAAATGTGTGTGTGTGTGTGTGTGCATGTTGATCAAATGACTGACTGACTGACTATGTTGACACAAGTTATTCAATTCAATGAAAACATTTTTTTTTCTTGATCAAAAAAAAAAAAAAAACGAAAGAAAGAATCGATGATGGTAAAAAAAAACCACACACACACACACATATATAACATTTTAATTTGATTGATTGATTGATTGAATTGTTGTTCATGAATGTTACATATTCATTATAATTTATGACTACTGCTCTAAATTGAATTTTTTTTTGTTGTTTTGTTTTGGTTTTTTTTAAAAAAATTCTATAGAATTTCTAATTTCATATGAATAAAACGCCCACCATTCTTATTGCAATTGGCTGTCATTTTTTTTTCTTTTTCTTTGAGTACGAAAGGAATTTCTGCTTTTTTTATTGTTATATGAATATTCTGTATGTCCTATACTGTTATTCTGTGTAGTTATACTATTTTGATTGGTGGTGGTGATGGTGATGATGGTGGTGAGAATCAAAACATATGATGTCACAAAAGCGGCAATATTTTCATTTTCATTTTCATTATTTATACCTAAACAGAATAGGAAAAAAAAGAAGAAGAAGAAAAAAAATTAATTGGACAAACCAAATAATAATGGGACAATTTCTTCAATTTTTTCCATATTTTTTTTTCTGCCACAAGTTTTTTTTTGTTTAGTTGGTCCAATGGCCCCTTATGACACACACACACAGAGAGAAAGCATGAGAGACTCATTATTAAGGCCCATTTTGTGTGTGTGTGTGGGTTTTTTTTCTTTCCATTTCTTGTCATGAAAAACTATCATTTTTTTTTTTGTTTGTTTGTGTGTTTGCGTCTTTTTTTTTGCCATAACAACGCCATTGCATTCTGTTGTTGTTGTTGTTGTTGTCATTATTGTTTTTGGCCACAAACCAAAAAAGAAAAAAGTTTCATTTGAAACTTAGATAGACAAAAGAAGAAACAGAAGAAAAAAAAAAGTTTTTCTTACTATTTCATCATTTATATGCCATATGATGATGATGATGATGATGGCATAGTGTGTAGTTACATTTGACAATTTGCTTACTTGGGTTTTTTTTCCTGTTCATTTTTTTTTATTTTGGATCTTATCTGGCCTTGTAATTCTTATAATTATGATGATGATGAATATTCAAAACAGAATTTTTTTTATTGTCAAGAATTTTGAATGTCTATTTTAGTTGTTGTTGTTGTTGTTGCAGTTTTCATTCATTGTTTTTTTTGTTGTTGTGGTATTTGCATAATTGAATCATTATCGCAGGTTGTTGTTGTTGTTGTTGCAGGCTAGGCTCCACCTTTTCAAGTTTTTTTTTGTCGAAATTATTAAAATGATGATGATGATGATGATTAGGCTAAATAGATTTACTGAATATATCCGTGAACAACGAAAAAAAAAAACATAAATATGTGGTATAAATGCATATGCATTTAAACAAACACGCAAACATTATGTATGAATAATGAAAATTTTTTAGACAAAAATAAAAGAATGAAAGAAACACCATGGAAACACACAAATATATACATGGTGGCCATAGAAGAATATTCTTGGCCACTTTTTTTTTGGTAATAATTTTCTGCCATTTTTTTTTTATTATTTATTTTAGCTAAAAATTCTGTGTGTGTGTGTGTGTGTGTGTGTGTGTGTGTGTGTGTGTGTGTGTGTGTGTGTGTGTGTGTGTGTGTGTGTGTGTGTGTGTGTGTGTGTGTGTGTGTGTAACTGTGTTGAGAACAATAACAACTTTTGAAAAATTCAATTTTTTTTTTGTTTTGTTTCAATCATTCTGCGAAAAACACACACACACACACACACGCTGAAATGACGTGCAAGCAGCCATCACCATTCACGATTTTGGTTGTCATGTGATTCAAAATTGACTATAGTATAATCTAAAAGTGAAGAAAAAAAACCAGAGAGAGAGAGAGAGAGAGAGAGAGAAAAGAAAAAAATCTCAGAATGAATATTTAGAAACCAAAAAAAAAGAAAAAAAAAATCGATCGAACAGCCATCGATCAAAACGACGAATAACGGTGTTTTGTGTGTGTCTGTGTGTAGAATCGAATTTTTTTTTTCTCAAAGTTTTTTTTTCTTCAACGACAAAAAGTTTTTTCTCTTTTTTTTTCGTCGTCGAAAATACAAGTTTGGAGCCATTCATTCATTCATTCATTCATTTTTTTGTAGTTTCCGTTCACTACACGGAATATACCCATAATTAAAATATTATTAGCCAACAATTGTGATATGTGCGAGGAATTTTTAAATTTTTTTTTTTACTTTTTTTTATTTCCATAATCCATACAACAGTACAGGTTACGATTATTTTCGTTTTTGATTGTGTGGGCGTTCAAATTCTCATAGGCTTATCTGATATATAGTAGCTGAAGGTTTTAATTAGATTTTTTTTTCCTGTTTTCCTATTCGATTCTATGCTATTTCATTCACAATATATACACAGATTCGATTCTGTGTTGGAATTAATAATAATAATTTTTATTCTGTTAGTTGTTTTTATTTGCCGGGTACACTTAGTAGTAAATAGAGAAAGAGAGAGAGAGAGAGGGTAGTAGAGGAGGTGGAGAATTTTTTTTTTGCTTTCTCGTTTTTCTTTCGTGAATTTTAATCGACTTTTTTTCTATACAGAATTTCACATTGAACTGAGCTGAACTAAAATGAACTTTGATCGTTGTTGTTGTTGTTTTTGTTATTGGTGGTACAGATCTAATTGATCCTTACCCTCAATAACTGTTCCATTTGGAACTTTTGTATTCAATTCGTTGTTGTTGTTGTTATAGCCAGAAAGAAAAAAAAACTGAAGAAAACCCTAACAGGATGATGATGATGATGATGTGATCTTGATTGTTGTTGTTGTTGTTGTTGTGAATAAATATATTCCGTTGTTGTTGTTGTATGGAATTTTTCTTACTTTTCAAACATTTTTCGTTCAACAAACACACACCATATGGTACCATTAAATACTGAATGAAAAAAAAAGAAAACCAAAGATTTATTCCAAATTGAAAACCAGAATATTCCAAAGATTTATACACTATGATGATGATGACGATGATGATGGTAGTATATTGATAGACAAGTTTTGATTTTGACTTTGAAAATTTTCCGAAAAAAAACAAACAAAAGTTCAAAGGTTTTTTTCTGTGTGAATATTATTATGTTCATATTGGAAATTAATGTCAGAGATAAAAATTTTCATGCTAATGGAAATCACACACACACACACAGACATTCTATAAAAAACAAAAAGAAAAAAAAAATTCTTGACGATTCTCAATGATGAAATAAAACAAAAAACAAAAAAATCAATTTATCATTTTTTTTTTGTTTCGCTTCATGTTCAAATCCCATTATATTCTTGTATTTTTTTTTTTTTTTGCTATGGCTCTGTGTGTTTTGTTTCAAATATCATTACAAATGGCGTCATATCTCAATTCTATTGTGTGTCTATGCGTGTGTGTGTGTGTGTGATTTATGATTTATTTGTATTCTAGAATTGAATATCATACATTTTCAATGTTTTCTTTTTATATAATACAAAATTCTCTCTCTCTCTCTCTCTCTCTTTTTGGGTTACACACTCAATAGAGTTTTGTTCGTTTTTTTTATTCTTTGCTTTTTTTTTTGTTCATTCATTAATTCTCTGTAGTTTGTGTTCTTCAAATAAAAAAAAATCAAAGTTCCATTTTCCGTGTGTGTGTGCGATGGGGTTACCAGCAAAAAAAAGATTGGTGTTAAATGGATACGGATATTTAGATAGATAAAACACACATACACACACACACATACACATATCATTTGATAATGAGATGCATTAATTAAACATGAAAAAAACTGACTACTGCTGAATGATTCTATTTAGAATAACGGAAAAAAAAGTCGTCGACAACGATGATTATGATTATGATTCTGATTCTGATTCTGATTCTGATTATGTTGATGATGATGATGATGATGGTAATGATGATAATGATGACAATCGAATTAAATCGTACGCGCTAATTTTTTTTTTTTGTTTCTCACATTTGGCTGCTGCTATGTTTGTGTTTTAATAGTATATAAACCGAGAACAAAAAAAATGGCTGGTATAATCATGATGTTTTTTTGGTCCATTTATTTTTATCTCTCTTTCTCTCACTTTCTCTCTCTCTCTCTCTCTCTCTCTCACCACCCCATGAAATCTCATAATCGGGTTTGTTGTTTTTTTTTTGTTTTTTGTTTTTGTCCCATGTTTTCCGTAGTAGTGTTAATTTGCATTAATGGATCAGCAAAAAATTTTTTTTTTTTTCACACATTTAATACATTCAAACACCAATTTTGTATGTTTGTTTGTTTGTTTTGTTTTTGTTTTTGTTTGACTGATTTTCTTTTCCATTTTAACTTTTAATTCTCGCACTATTTAACATTGCGATTTATTTCATTTTGAAAAAAAATTCAGTTTCGTAGTCACCCACCCACATACCCACAACAACAACAACAAAATTACAACAGAAAAAATCAGATCGATAATTTTTTGTTTTATTCTTATTTCTTGTTCAAAACTATCCAGAATCTTTATTGCTGTTCATTTCTGCTAATTTTTTTTGATTCTGATCATCTTCATCATCATCATCGTCATCATCATTTGGAGCCAGAAGAAGAAGAAAAAGAAGAATAGAAAAGGAAACGAAACGAAAAAAAAATGAAATTAGAATCATCGATACAGTAATGATGATGATGATGGTTGCGAGAAATGAAATAAAGGAATAAATTCTGTTGTCGTCGTCATCGTCATCGTCGTCGTCGTTATTCACATTCAATTAGAGTATCTATAGCGCAAACTATAACCAGTAAAAATAAAATAAAAATAAAACAAGAACAATCATTGAGACAATGGGTTTTTTTTCCATTTCTTTGGACCATAAATCAAGTTCGAAAAATCAAGATTTTTTGTTGTTGTTGTTGTTTTGTTTTGTTTTCCTATTGGATGCTTTTGTATTGTTGTTGTCGTTGTCGTTTGTTGTTGTTGTTGTTGTTCAATATGGAACAATCACAAATCCTGTATGAGTATGCGATTTTTTGTTGCTGTTGTTGTTGTTGTTTCATTCATTCATTCATTCATTTCTATTCAATTCATTTATTCATTGTATTCATATAGTTCTTGATGTTATTTTTTTGTTGTTGTTGTTGTTGTTGTTGTTGTCTGATTCTGAATCTGAAAAAAGAATCCAAAAGAATCGAGAAATTAGAATGAATTTTTTTTTCTTTCTTTTGCCATTTTGATTATTGTCATCATCATCATTGTTGTTGTTGTTGTTGTTGTTTAAAAATGTGATATATTGATGATTGTTGTTTTCGTTGTTTCCATGATAGCTATTCATTCATTATACGGTACAGAATTTTGTTTTGCCATTTCCATTTTCACCACCAAATTCAATTCAATCCATTAATGATTGTTGTTGATGATGATGGCAAATGATAATGTTTTTTAATCTGAAATTCTGTTTATTTATTAGCTATTTATAATAGTCAAGTTGGTAGTGGTAGTTTTTTTTGTTTTGTTTCGGTGCTTAAAAAAAATTGACAACTATAACTTAATTAACACACACACACACACAGACATTGAAACGTATGGTTTAGGTTTTTATTTTTCCAAATAGTAAATTTTCGGAATCATTTTTCCACCATCACCACCACCACCACCACCAATGTTGTTGTTGTATCGTAATGGTCAGAGATTGTCTACAAAAAAAATGGATCATAATAGCATGTGCAATTTGTTGGTTATTGTCGTCATCACTATTATTATGTGATGACCGTTTTTTGCCTTGTTTTTTGGATTAGTGACCGGCGTTTCACTTTCGTTTGTTTGTTTCTAATGTTTTTTAAGATTTTTTTTCATCTCAAAATTGTTAGGTTTCCATTTTTTTTTGTTCATTTCAATTTTTTTATGATGATGATGATGATTGAATTTTTTTCTGGTAGAATCCGGTTATTATTTTTTTTTTTATTGCATATGTGAAAATGTGTGTGTGTGTGTGTGTGTGTATTGAAAGAATCGAGAATTTATTATACAACAACGATATATATATATATAATGTCCAACTGATGTTATTGTTCCATTAGGGTTAATGATAGAGTTTTACATCAGTTATCATTATTTTTATAGAATCAGACATACAAATAACAACAACAACAGTGGCGATCCAAAATTTCTTTTTTTTTGAAAAAAAAAAATTTTTCAAAAAAGAAAATTTTGCGATCATCATTTTCAAAACTTTTTTTTTTAAAAATTTCTTTTTTTTTGTTGTTGTTTATGTGTGTGCGTGTGTGTTCAATTTCATTTCATTTCATTTTTTTTTTTTGCTAGTCCATTGTATTCTTGTATTCTATGATTTGATGATGATGATGACCTAAAACGAACGACCCTTGTGTGACTAGGGTTCAATGGAAAATTTTTTTATTATTTTTTGCTTTGTTTTGTGAATCCTTTTTCTTCCCCTCGTCCAAATTCTACGAATGTATCAATGATGAAAAATATTGATCGATTTTAAAAGAGAGAAAAAAAACATTGGCTTTCAACAACAACAAAAAAAAAATAACAGAATTTTTCCAGAAGAAATACCAAAAAAAAAAAAGTTATTTACTGGTCGGTTGAATTTTCCATTGTTGTTGTTGTTGTTGTTATCGATAAAAATTGTCCACGATTCTCTTTCGATTCTTTCGTGGTGCTGATGATGATGATGATGATGATGATGACAGTGCGAAAGAATGAATGAATGGAGAGAAAAAGTTTGTTTGAAAAAAAAATGAAATTTATTTATTTTTTTTTCTTTCTTTTCTTTTTTTTTCATTGTCCATCACCAATCGTCTGTATTGAATGATGTTTTTTGTTGTTGTTGTTGTTGTTGTTGTGTGCATCGAATGATGATGATGATTGTAATGATTGAATTGGCCATATTGGCCAATCACACACACACACACACACACACACACACACACACACTGAATTCAATTGATGATGATGATGATGATTCAATGAGTCCAATCTTTGTGGCAGTTGACAAATAATAAACTACCACACACACACACACAAAGATTTATTTATTTTTTTTATATTTTTCTCCAGTCCATTTATATATATATGTGTGTGTGTACAATAAATGGAATGAAGAAAACAAAAATCAAATCAAATCAAGTTGACGTTTGTCGGTAATGATGATGATGTTGATGATGATGGTGACAAAGTTGTTTTTTTTCGGTTTGGTTTGGTCAGTTGTAATAAATGGTCAGAAAATTGACCACAAACTCATACACACATGTATACACAATGTATTTGGTAAATTTATTGTTGGATTTTTATCCAAAAACAAATTTTTTCGGTATTTTTTTTGCCGCGTCATTTTGTAGTAGTAGTAGTAGTAGTAGTAGTTGTTGTTGTTGTTGTTTAAATCCGATTTATTTATTGTTACCGTGTTTTTTTTACCCAGTGTTTTTTTTATTTGTTTGTTATGATTAAATGTCTCAACATCATCATCACCATCATCATTCATCATTGATCGAACAACAACAACAACAGCAGCAACAATGATGATGATGATGACGACATATAATTCTCAACCATGTATATCCTACTTGGATCAATATGGATCGAATAAAACAAAAAAAACGAAAAAACAAAAATTTCACCCCTGTCCCGGTTCCAGTCATAAATAATAGTAGCGGTAGTAATACGTCATAATGGGTCAATATATGTGTTTCATTCATTCATTCATTCATTCATATATGGTGATTAAAAAAATTTTGTTTGTTCAATTTTGTCTGTAATTGATTTGTTTGATTTTTTTTTGTTTGGCTTGAATTTCATTCATTCATTCATGAATTTCATATCTCTTTTTTTTCTCTACTTTGTGACGTCATTTTTGTTCATCTGTTTATTTACGGATTTGAAAAGATATTGTCGATCGAAAGATTTTGTTCAATAATTTTTTTTCCTGTTCCTCGTTTTTTCCCACCCCATCATATTCGGTTTGTTTTGATTTTTTTTTGTAGCTCGTTATTGACCCAATTCATGTGTGTGTGTGTGGATCGTTAGATTCGATCAGCATTAATTGATTTTAGTGGTAAGAGGAGTGGTGGTGGGGGTGGAAGAAATTTATTTTTTTTTTATTAGATCATCGACCACCTCCATAAATATCAATAAATTTTTTTTGTTTTGTTTTTGACATAAAATCGAATCTCAACCCCTTTCACGTTTTTAGCCCCAGCTATTCACACACACACACACACAATATAGCTGTGATGTGAATGACAAAATGAATGAAATCGATACATTTGTTTTAGCCACATATAATAATATGTGGTGTAGGTAGTATTTTTGGCTACCAACCTACTACCACAATGAATGAGTGTAACAACATAAGGGGAAAAAATGAAGATATTAAAAAAAAAAATCGAAACCAAAGATTTCGATCGACATATCAAACGACCGACCGAACGACCGACCGACCAACCGACTGACTGACTGACTGATTGACTGATTTACTGAATAAATCAATGAATCGACTACACGACACAACAACGATTACCACACACACACACACAACCGGTCGAAGATCGACCGGGGATAGTGTGAACCCAATAAAAATTTGTTTTATCCACTGTTAGCGTTTTTCTTCTTCTTCTTCTTCTACTTTTTCAAAACAAAATAGATCGCATTTCGATTTTGGAATATATAAGATTTCGATTTTTTTTTCTCTCTGCACTGTTGATCGATCGTCATCACAATGATGATGATGATGATGATGATGACATGTGTAGAAAAAAAACTGGGTGGATAGAATCGATCAATGAATCAATTTTTTGTCTCTCTTTTTTTTTGCTTCGTTTTTTTTTTTTTGACAACAGGTTATTTATTCATTTATTTTTTTTTCAATGTCAGAATTGACCAAATTCATTTGTTGATTGTTTGTTGAATTTTTTTATTTTTTGTTCGACATGAAATTTTTCTTCCATTCCATTCCATTCAATGTATGGACACCTATTGTTGAACCTATAAAATTTTTCTGTCTGTATATTTTCTCTGTGTATGTATGGCGCCCAATATTTTCTGGTGTTCATTATTATTATTATCATCCATACTTGTTTCTCATTGGTTGTTTCATTTTTTTCCTTTCAATTCTGTAAGAGGATATAAGCCACACACATTGCAGCAACAACAAAACAGTGAGGATGTTTAATTGAGATGGCGCCATACAATATACACACACACACACACAACATCACAACAAGTAAAAGTCGCGCCCAAAAAAGAATTCAAGTAGAAATTTTTTTTCTTGCTATATATAAATTCTGTTCGTGTCTGTAATTCTGTGTTGTACTTTATTCTTTATATATACATGTGTGTCTGTTTGTTGGTTCTACATGTTCCAAGAATGGCGCCCATTCATTTCTATGTTTTTTTTCATTGAATTTTTTCTCACACAACAATAATAATTATATTTATGTCATAAATTGTGGGTGTGTATGGGAAATAATTTCCGGATAAATAATTAAACGCAAACTATCTACCCATGTTGTTCTATGTGACATTTCTGTTTTTTTTTCCTGTATTCCAATTTTTTCGTTTTTATTTTCCATATTTGTACACAACAACAACAACAACAACAACAGCAACCATTGGCTTTGACTGACAAAATAGCACAGCGAAAAAAAAAATCGATTGTGAAAACAGGCTGTCCAAATGCCGAAAAGTCTAATTTCAATGATGATGATGATAAACCCAAACGAATGAACGAACAAAAAAAAATTGAATCTTAAGAAATGGGAACCAAACACAAAATACACACCCTTTACAGGATCCTAGGGCGCTTCAAGAACATTTCTTTCTGATTCGCTTTATTCGTTATTATTATGGACGCAATTGTGGAATGAAAGAATGGGGAGAGAGAGAGAGAAAAAAAATCAATGAAAGTGGCGATCGAATCGATGTTCCTCTTGTGTGTGTGTGTGTATGTGTTTTGTGCCAAAATATAGCCAAATAGAACATTCTGGTACATTTTTTTTGTCTCCATGATGGGTAGATGACTTTAGTTGGTTGTTCGCTTGCACTCATTTCTTTCACTCACTCACTCACTCACCCATTTCATTTTCATAGTCAGTCAGAATTTTTTTTTTCGTTTTCGTTGTTGTTGTTTTCCCACTCTTTCTGTCTGTCTGTTCATTGTATGGATCGATTTTTTTCCATCTTATCGTCTTTCGTATTCACCAACACCAACACCACCACCACCACCACTCATTCTTCGATTGATGATGGAAAATTTTTTATTTTCCCTTACATTCTACAACAGCAGCAGCAACAACAATCTTCTATCGATCGATCGATTTTATGAATATAATTCGTATATTCAAGAATATAAGACACACACACTATCTAGGGATTCGGGTCGTATTTTTTGTCCACATTCTTATTGTATATATGGAATTTATTTATTTTTATTTTTTTTTGGCATTCATTCACCTTTTCTCAATCTTTAAGAAACACGGTTATTTATTTCATGGAAATTATTGATAAATTTATTCATAAATAACGTAAACTAAAAAAAAATCCAGAATCCAGAATTCATTGATTGATGAAAAACCAAAGACGAGAACAAATTTCACAAATTCCACACACACACAGGCAACATGGATGACAAGATTCATTCATTTGTTCAAATGACCTTTTGACCAGATGATAAGATGACAGGCAGAATATTTATTTATATATATTATGGTGATAATGTCAACCTGAATTCAAAATGAATGAATCTTTGGAATACCAAACAACAACAACAACAAAAACAACAAACACGCGCGCTTGGACAATCAATTGATTGACACACATTCAAACCTTGAAGCCTTTTTTATGTGGAAAAATATCTGAAATTCATGTAAATTCCAATGTTAAACTTGCTCTTTTTTTTCATATTCACGGTATTCTGATTTTTTGATTCAATCATCATCATCATTCCAAGCGAAAACAAGAAAAAAAATTCCAAATGTTTTTATCTCTTTGCCTCTTTGCCTGTGTGTGTGTATGTGTTTGTAGCTAATTTTTTTTTCGGTCAATTTTGAATAATGCTGACTTTGTTTCTGTTGTCCCTGTATGTGTGTGAAAAAAGGGTTAACTGAACCGTACCGTGAAAACGAATTTTTTTCCTTTTGATGATGATGATGATGGTGATGGTCACACAACTATGATCATCATCATCATTTGAATTATTGATTATTTTTCGTTGATTAATCTAAATTCTGTTGGTCCATTTTCCATAACCGTCTGTCTGTCTGTCTGTTTGATTGTTGGTGGTGGTGGTGGTCATTGTTGCATAAAATAAAATTAAAATTGTACAAAAAAAAACAACAACAACAACAACAACGATAACATTCATCAACAGAATTTTTTTTTTTTGGTTATAGAATTCTCTATCTGTCAGTGTGTGTGTGGCTGTTTTTTTTTCTTTTGAGTTTCTGGTTTATTAATTATTATCATTCATTTTGTTCTTTCTCTTTTGCTTTGGTCAATATTAGCCTGAAGCGATTCTTATGTGGCTATAGCCCATGTTATTATGGCTAATTTGCTGCTTTTTTTTGTCCAATATTCTCTTGTTATTTCAATGGTTGATGATTATGGTATTTTGTTTTCTACATTCATTCATTCACATCATCATCATTTTTGATTCGATTCATTTATTCAATTAGCTTTAGGCTTATTTTTTTTTGTTCGTTCATTTTTTTCATTTCATTTCATTTCAAAAATTCTTCATAATTAATAATTATAAAAAAGAATTTTTTTTTATCCTTACCATTGATTCAATTGTTTATTATTGATTGATTTATTTATTGATTGATTGTTGTTGTTGTTGTTTCATTTTTCTTATAGCTTGTAAACGTAAAGAAGAACAACAACAACAACAACAGCAGCAACAACAACAACAACAACCTTGTGCAATGGGTGGTAATGGTACAAATGGAAACATGGCCAATGGTTCGATTTTAAATAATTCATTAACAATGATTGGTGGTGGTCCATTACAATCATCAAATTCATTAATAGGTATCCATCCTCATTCATCATCATCAACATCATTATCATCAACAACAATAACAGCAACAACAACAACAACAACGACAACAATATCATCATCGACAACAAATAATTCAAATTATAAATCATCACATCATCATCAGCAACAACAACAACCGAAAAAACCACGTTTAGTTTTCACCGATCTACAAAGACGTACATTACAAGCAATATTTAAAGAAACAAAAAGACCATCTAAAGAGATGCAGATTACAATTTCACAACAATTAGGTTTAGAATTATCAACAGTTGGAAATTTTTTTATGAATGCACGTCGTCGTTCACAGGATAAATGGATGGAAGATCCACCACCATCATCATCGGCAACAACAACAAATAATGGTAATGGATCATCATCAAATGAATCAACAGCATCGAATAATACACATAATAATAATCATAATGCTCAACAACAACATTCTACACATCATTTAAATAATAAAAAAATTCTTAAACATCATCAACATCAACATCAACAACAACAACAGCAGCAACAACAACAACAACAACAACAGCAACAACAACAATCAATGAATAATGGTTCAGTACCAACATCTGTATTGACAATGGGAACAAATGTTATTGTTTCATGTTAATGATGAATTTTTTTTTCTTAATTCTTCTCGTTGTTGTTGTTGTTTTTGTTGTCATTGTGTGTGTGTTTTTTTTTTTTTTTAATTTTGGGTAGCCATTTTCACCACCACCAATACCTTAGTTTATTTGCAAATTTTAAAATAGGAAAATGTTATTATTATGATAATAATGAAAAAATGACAACCAATGAACCAATCAATCAATATAATATATCGATTAATTGATTCAGTTCACAACAACAACAACAACAACAACAAAAACTAATCATCACCACATACACATGGAAATTAATGTCAATTTTTTTTCTTGGTAAAATTCTGTAATTTCTATTTAACTAATTTTTAAAAATGAATGAATTGTAGAAATTGTTTTTTATTGTTTTCAGATTTTCAATTATTTTGTAAATAATTCTTCTTCTTACTTCACTTTGCAATTCAATCAACATTTCATCGATAATTCATCGACATTATTGATTTCTTTCTTACACTTTGAATTTTTTTTCCTGTTTTTTTTTTTTGTTCAAAATGTTTGCTTATTTTTTTCGTTTCGTTTTTCGTTTATTTTCTGTTTGTTTGTCTTTCTCTCTTTATCTCATTCTCATATTTATTTATTAACTTTGATGATGCAATAAAATCAAATTCAAATCAAATGATCAAATTATTAATTTTGTTTTTTTTTTCGGTGAAAAAAAAATTCTGGCCAAATTTTCAGATTCTGTTGTTGTTAAAGAATTTGAAAAATACAATTCATGATGTTGACAGCGCCATCTAAAAGTAGAAAATGTAAACAAAAGAGTTTTTTTTCGTAAAAACCCAACAGATGTCGCGTTGTTTATTTATTTATTTTTTTTTGTTGTACACATTAATCATTCGAAAATGACTTTTGGGAGCAAAAAAAAAAAAAAAAAAATTTCAACATTCAGATTGAGATTGCCATTTAGATTACTATTTTTGATTATTTATCGAAATTGAATCGAAATGATCACCAGATATAATTCCAGATAATTTTTCTATTTCTCTTCAAACTCAACAAATATTATCGCCTTTTTTATGCTATATGCACAACATTATAATAATTGACTTTTTGTTTGTTATTTTTAGCATTTTTATTTTATTTTATTGAGAATTTCCCATTTTCAATAATATTTCTATGGAATTAATTAATTATTATAATAATATTTCATGTTTGATGTGATAATAATTCAACATTTTGCACAAGTGGTTTGTGTACTTGTGTGTGTGTGTATCCAATTTATTTGAATAATGTATGGATACAGTATCCACACACACACACACAACTCTTTCGCTACAATGTGATATGATGATGATGACCTTGATAGATTTATCCTTTTCTCCATCTCTCTCTCTCTCTCTTTTTCTCATTTTTTTCCTTTTAAATGTAGCTGGGTTTTTTTTTTGGTTGTTCATAACGGTTTTTGTTTCATGAAATTGATAGAAAAAAAAGGAAATGTAATCAAAAAAAAAATAAAGAAAGAAAAAAATTTCAGTTTCCTTTTTTTTCTCTTTTTCTTCATGTTGCTGTACATCATCATCATCATCATTATCATTTATATTATTATTATTCACAATTGAGAATTATTTGTCATCAACTTTTGCCTGCGATTGATGAGATGATAAAAATCGTTTGAATCATTTCAATTCATTGATGATGATGACGATAGATGGCGGTCTAGGGTCGGTGAATTTTTTTTTCTATAATTCGAACAAAATACATAAAATTCCTTCATCATCATCATCATTCATTCATTCATTTCGTAAACTATCAAAATTTTCAAATAAAATTTCAATTTCCAATTTATTTTCAAATTTCACATCGTCATCATCATCATCATCATCATCATCATTTGTTCCTTGTTGTATACCGCGGATGTATATGTGTTGGTCCAAACAACAACAAACACAAGAACAACAATCAAACAATTTTTTTCCCATCAAAAACACGCACACACACACACACCCATAGACAATATTGTTCCAATCATTCACCATTATATCATAATGATGATGATGATGACGATCATTTTTTTTCGCATATTAAAAAAATTCAATTTTGCCTTTTTTTCCCCTTCCCGCCAATAATTTAAATTACGAAGTAACCAATCAAATGTCATTATCCATGGATGAAAATAATGATATGGATGCCAACGGCAACAGAGAAAAAAAAAGTAAAAGTGGACGAACAACAACAAAAAAAAAATCAACTTGTCAACCAATTTTCTTTTGTGTCTGTTTTTACAGATTGTGGCTGAGAATAATGACCGATGATCAATAATAAATGATGATGATGATAATAATAATGATGGCAAAAACATGCACACACACACACACACACCTATTGGTGAGGAATTTATTTGTTTACCATCACCATCATCATCATCATCATTATTATTATCATTGTTAAAAAAAAAGTTGTTTCCAGGTAGGCTATTGAAATGAATTTTTTTTTCTTCTTCTTCTTCTGTATTTCATTTTCATTCTTATGAAGATAAGTTGTATCGATTAATCATTTTAATAGTGATGATGGTGGCGGTGGTGGTGGTGGTGGTAATAATTGTTATGGAATAAAAGCAGTGAAAAATGATTGACAAACGAAAAAAAAATATATTTAATATTTGAATGTTTCACCAGTTTTTCAATGGCTTTTTGTGAATTGTCTTTTGCTATTGTTTTTCTGTGTGTATGTGTGTGTGTGTGTGAGTGTACTTTCTTCAATTCAAGTTCAGGGTTTGAAATCAGAAAAAAAGAAGAAAGTTGATGATGAGATTGAAGACAAAATTTAAACAATAATAATGCCCATCTAATCAATCAATCATATTCATATTTACCCGTGAAATGTATTAGAAGAAAAATGCATTTTTTTGCAGCATTCAAATCTATATCGATTTGAATAGAAAAAATACATTGATTATATATGATTGATTTTATTGGCACAACCACAATAATAATCGAATAATGAAAGAATTTTGTGCAAAAAACCAAAAAAAAAAAAAAAAAAAATCAATTTGTTTGTATCCAAACAACAACAACAGAAAAAAAGTAGCAAAAAAAAATTGGTTGTTAATTATGGAGATTGCACATTAGCATTCATTTTGATTTTGGATACAGCAACAACAAATGTCCACATACATATATATGTAGATGTATCAAACTCTAGCTAGTTATTCAAGCTTTCTTTTTTTTGTTTGTTTGTTCGTTTGTTCGTATAATTATTCAACCAATCTGTCTATCGCCTGCTGCTCTCGTTTCAATTGAATCAATTTTTTTTTATTTGGTTTGGTATTCAACTAAATTTTGTTCATCCTTAATCCAACATGAATAGGATGAAAAATAGAAATCAAAGTTCCAATGAATTGATCAAATTAAATTAAAAGCAGCAGCAGCAGGAGCAACAACAACAACAAACCACAGCTAAAAAAAATTAATTGAAATTGATAGAAGCGAGAAAAAAAAATGTCAAGAATCAACAGAGTGGTTGGTTGTGTAACCAGAAACAAACCGACCGATCGACCGACCAATAACCAAAAAAACCATCAACCAGTGTTTAGTGTAACCAATTTTTATATATTGCTGTCGATACTGTAGCGTGAATGAAAAGAACGAAAAAAAAATCAAGAAATATCCAGTTCATCATCATGATGATCATCATCAAAAACAACTGGAATAATAATAACCACCACATATAGCACTGGGAGTTGTTGTGGTTTTTTCCTATTCTCTCGTCATGATTTTTTTTTTGTTGTTGCCCTATCTTAATAGCTATTGCTAGATTTGTTTGATGATTTGATTGATTGATTGCTATTTATATGTGTATGTGTGTGTGTGTGTGTGGGTGTATGGACGGATGGATGGATGGGTGGTTCATAAACAAATGAATAGCGGCATTTGTTGATTTGCTATAAATCACACACTTATTCACCAGAAAATGTAAAAAAAAAATCAAGGAAGAAGATTCATATACAAACGCACACACACAAGAAAAAAAACATCACTTTAGTGAAAAAAACAAAATGAACAACAACAAAAACAAAATTATCAAGTTAAATTTATCATCAATACGATGATCAAGATGATGAACATTGGATGTGAATAACAGTGAATAAAAAAAAAAACAAATGAAAAAAAAAAAGAAAAACTAAATAAATAATGAAGAAAAAAGAAGAAGAAAAAAAAATTTCAATAACGAACGAACATGATGAAAACAAAAACAAAAACAAAAACAAAAATTTGTATACATTTGAAATGGTGTATTTGTGCGCGCCAACAAAATTTACAGCAAAAAAAAAATATGTTCATCATGCGCATGTGCATATGCATTTGTTATGGCTACATTTGTAGCATAGCATATAATAATATAAACAACAACATTTACAACATTGTTTTCGAATTTGTACATGCGTACACATGAGTATATATATATATACTGTATATATATTTGAAAAGTAGAAAAAAAAATTATTATTCTTTTCATTTCATTTCGTTTCGGTTCTAGCATTTTTGTATATACGCTACTACAAATAGATAATTTTTTTGTTTTGTTTTTTGTTTTTTCTTCTTTGTATATATACAAGATGCCAATATACAAAATAAAATAACAACAACGACAACAGCGACAAAAAATTTCTGCTATCCTCAAATTCTCATCATCATCATCATCATCTTGTCTGGCTTGCTTGCTGGCTGGCTGGATGGTTGAATGAATGAATGTATGGATGGATGGATGGATGGATCATCATCAGCTCAACAGCTTCCCCTTTTTTTTGTTTTGTTTTGTTAACAAAATTTATATATTTAGAAAGAGTTAGAACTTGTGAAAGAAAGATAGTGGGAGAAAAAAAAAGAGAAAGAGAAAGAGAGGACTGTACTGATGATGCGCAAAGTGTAGCAAAATTTTCTGTTATTGTAGCCAATATAATATTTTGTAGCGTTCGTTCAGCAGTGGTAATATGTGTATACAAAAAAAATTTTTTTTTCTTTCCAACCAGCCAAAAAAAAAGTTTAGTTAGATTTTTGTGGTCGGTTATGGTGGTCGCCATTCATGTGTGTGTGTGTGTGTGTGTGTATCCCACAGTATGTAAAGTTATGTACGATGTAATAATAACCAGAACCAAATTTGAAATTCAAAAAGAGAGAGAGAAAATCTTCATCATTTCACAATGTTTCTGCTATTGCTACTATCACGAACAAAAAAAAATGTAGCCAAAATAAAATGTGATCTTCAGTTATTTTTTTTGGCTACATTTGAATTGAATTCTGTTTAGGTTGGTTGATCTTACATACAACAACATAGGAATTGATGAAAACAAAAAAAAAAATTTGAATATTTCGCGCAGACACAACCAACCAACAAAAAAAATCAACAAAAAATCACAGAATAATTTTAAATTTTGAAATTTTTTTTTTCATCGCCCCTTTATCATCATCATCATCAGTTTAAACTACTACCCGAACAAACGATTCATGACATTGTATGAGAAAAATTGAAAAAATTTTTTTTTCGTTTTTTTTTTAAATTATTTGACATTTTTGACATATGATGTACGAATATGATGATGATGATGAATTTGAATGGAAAAAAATATGATTCTGTGATTTATTCTGTCAACTTTTTTTTTGTTCTGTTTTTTGTTGCATCCATACATCATCATCATCATCATAATCATTATATGAATAAAGCGCATAAAAATTCTGAATATTTTATCATCTATCTAGCCATCTATCTAATATGGTTTTTTTTTTATTTTATCTGATTTTTAGTCTGATCCAGAAAACAAAATTCACCAATTTTAAGAATTCTCATCAATTTACTGCATTCATTCATTATCATCATAATCATCATCATCAACAACAACAACAAAAAAAAAATTTGCATGTCATCTCTATCGATTGGCTCAATATATGTTTTTTTTCACCCTGTTTCATGTTGAAATTCATCATCAATGTATCAGTGTATATGTGACGAGTATATGATACATTTTTGCTACAATTTTCAAAATACAAACTAAAGTTGCCGTATTGCATTGGTGGTTATTACCACCGTGGCAGCACTAATAATAATAATCATCATCATCATCATCATCATCCAACCTCTTCATCAATCATTGTCAATCAAATCAAACTTATTATTTAACCCTGAATTTGTTTGTTTTAATTCAACTTTCTCCAATGATTACTTTACAATAAACATTGCCAATCTGTTTTTTTTTTTTGTATATATTCAATTTCATCACATCAGATCAAATTGAATGATATTTTCATCTTTACCATTATCAATCATTGACCTAATCATCATCATCATTATCAACGGATCAAATTGGTAATTTAAATCAGATGAATATACATCGAATGATTATGCTGATATAAGAAAAAAAAACAGTAAGTGTTGAAATTCTATTTCTGTGTAAATTTTTTCTTTTCACTGTTGTTGTTAGTGTAGCTGAATTTAAATTTAAATTTTTTTTTTTTTGCTACCAATCAAATGAATGAATGAAATTATTTTCACCCTTTTTTCTGGGTGTGTGTGTGTGTTCGATATTTACACCTTAACATTAGCTTAGTTTTGGTTTCACTGTTTTTTTTTTGTTGTTTTTAGTTTTGCAACAAGTTGTGAATTTTTTTTTCTTCTTTTTCTTCCTCTTCTTATTATTCGTCATCATTCAATTTGTTTGATTTGAGATTGATTTTTTTTTCATTGAATTAATGGCAAAGAAAATGAATTCATCATTGGTTTTCATCATTTCCTTTCAGGCCTTTTCACACAAGTTAACTAACTAACTAACTAACTAATTGCAAAGAAAGAAAGAGAGAAAACAAAACTGAAATGAAAATAACGTTGATCAATGTGTAAAAAATACAATGTCCATGTATAGAGAATGGCAATTTTGTTGATAATTTTTTTTCAGTTTTTATCCAATGGCTACATACATGTAGCAAATTTTCATTCAAACACACACACACATACAGTTATGAGCAACAAGTTGATTTTTTTTTTTGTTAATGATGATGAATATGATAATATACCGGTCTTGTGCTGTTAATAATTCCAAGAATTGAAAGAAGAAAAAAAAATTTTTTTTTCTCATTTTCCATTTTATAATCAAAACGAGAGAAAAAGAAATTTTCTTGAAAATTTCTTTTTGTTGTTTCGCATTACAACTACTATGGCGATGATGATGATGATGATGATGATACTGGTTGGTGGTATAATATCATCAAACCCACAGAGCAAGAGAGAGAGAGAGTCAAATGAGTGATTGAGAAATTTCAATTTTAATTTTTTTTAATCTAATTTCCCTGTTACTATAAATAATAACCAATTTTTGTTGTTGTTGTTGTTGTTGTTGTTGCTGCTGTTTTATTTTTCCTATTTTGATATTTCTGGTAGATTGTCCTTCAAAAACAAATAATGAATATATATAAATCCATCATCACAATCAATTTTCGTTGTTGTTGTTGTTGGCATGGCATGGTATGGCCATAATATTGGTTTTTATCATCATCATTTGTTTTTTGTTTTTTGTTTTTTTTTTCACACGTACATTTTATTATGGTTTCAGTTTTTTTTTCTCTCTGGTAATAAATGTGATTATTATTATTATCTTTCCATCTCTCATTTTTATTTGCACTAGATTATTATCAATTTATAACAAAAAAAAAGGGTTAAGTGTGAATAGTAGTAGTGGTAGTGATGGTAGTGGTATTAGTCCATAGTCCTAATTTTTTTTTTTTTTTTTTTCGCTAATCAATAAAGTACATTTAAACGATAATGTTACAATTGTATCAATTTATTATACAATGCGGATGTGTATCCAATTTTTGGTACATGGTGATGTGTATCGATTTTGACAATTTTACATTGGTTGATATAATTTATGTTTGTTTTTGCTGATTTTGCGCATGTGTACACACACCTTTATATCTGATTATATTACCAACAACAACAACAACAATAGATTGTGTATGATGATGATGATGATGATGTGATCAAAGTAAGAATGAACAAATATTTCGTGTGTTTAATTGATAAGATAAAAAAGAGAGAGAGAGATAAGTAGAAAACAAAAATTTAAAATCGAAATCCAAATTCTTCATTGAATAACCGTATAAAATATATGGCAACATTTTTTTTACGTTGACTTTCAAACGACCAAATCCGTTGATGATGATGATGATGATATCAGTAATGAATAATTCTACGTTGTTGAATTTGGTTGCAAAAACAAACAAAAAAAATTAGATTCTTACCATGGCAAATTCTTACATATCCACATGTATGTAAGTTATAATGAATTTTTTTTTCTTCATCATCATTCAACATCAAATCAAAAACTTTTTCATTTTGTAAAAAAAACAGAAAATTTTTGTTTACTCCTTTCAAACAATTTGGCGTAATAATCATACAACACAGAAGAAAAAAATTTACATATTTCATAAAGTTTTTATTCTGTCGTACGTGCGTGTTTGTGTATTTAGAAAAATTTTTTCTTGATTATTATCGTTATGAAAAACAAAAACAAAAAAAAACAAGAATATTCTGCACACACATATAGGGACAAAACAAACAGGAATTTTAATTGTCACGGTATTATGTTATCTACGAGTTCATTGTCATCATCATTTTATATCAAATGATGATGATGATAAACTCTAATAGCAACATTAATGGTTGCAAAGAAAAATCAATCATTGATTTATATCAATATATATTGATTGATTGATTGATTGATCGATTATCAATATATTTTGTGTATTTTTTCACTGTTGCCAAAGCATTTTTTTTCGGTTGCTGTTGATTGAAATTGAAAACGAAAATGAAAAATTTTTTTTTTTCTCTCTCTCTCTCATTCCCACATTATTCCGTTATTCATTCATCATTGACACACACAATTGCTTGAAATTATCAATTTGTCACATTATTGAATAATTTAATCAATTGAATTCAAAACCAAACGTATTTTGACATCCGGCCAAAAAAGAAAAAAAAATGGAAAAACACATTCATTCATCTATTCCCGGTTTGAACTAGTCTGTCTGATCATTATTTCCTGAATAAATAAAAAAAAAGGAATTTCCATTTATATATTGCCTGTTGCTGCTGTTTATGTGTTGTTTATAAATATGTAGCCTTTTTTTTCATTATTAAAAATTCGCTACAATTGTATCCAATTTTTTTTTGTTACTACATAATATATCTGTGTATGCAATATATATGTACAAATCATGTTTGGGTGTGTGTGTTCATGAACGGCTTTCTAGGAATCAATTTTTTTTTTTGTTTCATTTTTTCCATCATCATTAAATAATGAATCTAATGATCTTGAGCAACAAACAAACAAACAGCAGTTTCTTGTTTGTTGTTGTTTGTGATGGTGATGATGATGATGATGTTCATTTCATCAAGTAATGAATGCATACAGAGTGGTTTTTTGTTTGGAAATTTTTTTTGTTTTAAAAAAAACGCATGTGTGTGTGTGCCAAAAAAAATAAGATACCACTACAATAGTATAGTATCCTCGTTTTTTTTAAAAAAAAACGTTAAAATGAAAAAAAAACAACAACAAAATAAATAATGAAAAAAAAATCCCGGAAAAAAATTTAGTAAAGTGCGCGCGCGCACGCACACACATTAGCGGGAAAAATTGAAAATTTTTTTTTTATTGATACTTTTTTTTTGTTGTTGATTTTTTTTTTTTTTTTAGTTTTTACAAGTTTACGAATTTTTTTTCCTGGAAATGAAGAATCACGTCAATCAATGTGTGTGTGTGTGTGTGTGAATTTTCATTACATCTACAACTTGTCGATGATGATGATGATGATGATGATGATTATATACCACAGTATAATTCGCAATAGAAACGAG